>NW_024749229.1:312500-776954 GCF_018991925.1 Homarus americanus
ATGTTGGGTTGACTAAGAGGAAACCAGGGTTGGGTTGACGGCTCGGTTGACTGTATTTGGTGAGAGAGTTTGTAGACATAACGCGCGGAACAAGAACATACAGATATTAACCTATAAAAACACGTGTGGGGGAGTACTCACCTTCTGGAGGGTTTCCGAAGGAGCTTGACCACGTTCATAATACTCCACTTGCTGCTCATGATGGCGGCGTCGAGGGTCACGTTGGAGGGTGTAGCAAGAGATCCTCGATGGTCGTTCTTCACCACCTCACACTCACACACTCACTCACAACACACTACTCGGATTACCATTTTCCTCGGCTGATCATAACGCTGACACTATCACTGACACTTTGAGTATCGTTTGTGTGTTGTTACTTTCTAAACACTGTTATATCACTTATCATTATTATTACCACTAATCTATAAATATCCACGAAGCAGTACAGAAGACACTATACTGCAAGAGGCGCTGAAGGAGGGAGGATGTTAGCTGGTCATTGGGTGCACATACCCCCTCCTCTGTAGGATCATTACAGCCTCGAGCTTTACCCCGTCAGGAAGGTACTCACGATAAGGCCTCACTCAACCAACACCTCAAACGACACCCACGCTTCTCTCCACTGACGACCACCTCACCTCACGTGTCTTACTGCACCAAGATCTGAAGAAGTACTCCTGTAGTAGCTCTTGATGCCTGGCTGTGAGGTGATGATGGTGATAATATCCTGGTGAGAGGCCGTGGTGATAGTTCCGTGCCTGGTGGAGGTGTAACTCGACATCGGGTTTACTCTGCCTGGCTGTCCTGTGGTGAGGAAACGTGACACATGTATTATATTAACGCTGAGAGAAGAACATACAAGCCCAATGGTATACAGTGTCTCCCTATGATCACTTCTCTTACCTGTAATCTACTGCCAGGTGAGATAATAGCCAAGGCATTGTCTCACTCTTGATCCTACACGCTCTCTCTCTCTTCCCCCCCTCTCCCTCTCTCTCTTTGTTTCTTACTAAAAGCAGAGGAAAAAGGAAGCACACGTAGCAGCCTCCGGGGTTATGAGTTATAATACTGCTTGTAATGATAATCTGTCGCAATGAACACCTCAATAACCTTGCTTATAGATAGGAGGTCAAACCAGGTCTTTCTATATCCTGTTGTGTCACCTGTATTATCATCTCTCTCTCTCTCTCTCTCTCTCTCTCTCTCTCTCTCTCTCTCTCCACTCTATACTTCACTACGGTATTCGTTTTTTGGGCGGATTATCCAATTATCACCATTAAAAAGTATAATTGTGCAAATGAGGTAATTAACTCCTAGTTTGGGAGTCATTGAGTTAGCAGATTAGATTAGATTAAGTTTAGTTAATTAATCTTAAGGTGAAATAAACTAGGGTTGGGTTGGGTTTTAATCATGGATGGTGTTAGGTTAGGTTAATCTTAAGGTGATATAAACTGGGGTGGCTATTCTTCAGGTAATCCTCCTCTTGTAGCATAAATGGTATTCGGTCCCACTGAAAATAACACTTCTTGGCTCCCAGGAATTTATGTAAAGAACTCAGAGTCACTGAAATAAAAGGTAATGCCTGGAGGGTATTTATGGAGGAGTCTGACGGTGGAGTGAACCAGGGTGGAGGATCAGTGTGATGGAGGCTGGAGGTTTCTTCATAAAATCCTAACTGGAGGAGGAGGACGAATGAAGGAGTGATGGAGGAGGAGGAAGAAGAGGAGGAGAAAAAGAAGAAGGAGAAGGAGGAAGAGAAGAAAAGGAGGAAGAGAAGGAGGAAGAGGAGGAGGAGGAGGAGAGAAGGAGGAGGAGGAGGAGACAAAAGACAATCATGGAGGAACAAGAAAAGAAGAGTCATGGAGAAGGACAAGAAGAAGAGAGAATGAGGATGAGGGAGAAGGGGAGGACAAACAGGGTGAGGGAGTGAGTGGAGATGAGGACAAAGCCGAGGGAGGTGGGGGTAAGGGTGGGGTTGGGTAGGGGAGGTGGGGCAGGGTGGGGTGGAACAGGGTGGGGCAGGCAGGGGGTGTGTTGAGCTGCCCTGTCACGCACCACCGACCGGGGCTCTGAACTTGCTCAGGTGTGTGTGTGTGTGTGTGTGTGTGTGTGTGTGTGTGTGTGTGTGTGTGTGTGTGTGTGTGTGTGTCCTCCTGATGCCCCCACTCTCAACACTTGTATTACCACACTTGCTGAGGGTTTTGAGAGGGGTGTCCTGGTCTCTCTCTCTCTCTCTCTCTCTCAAGTACCTGACCACCACCAAACAACATAACAAAAACAAATCACAAAGCAACAAAGAATTTCACAGGCGATGAATGAAAATGGTGTGTGTGTGGGGGGGCAGGGGGGGCGGGGGCGGGAGACAACGAACAAAGACACAGACAAAAACAATAATTTTTTTTGTTTAGACTTTTTTCACTATTTGTCACTTTCACCAAATGAGGTAATGTAGATATGAAGGTAGGGTGAGGGGGGAGGGATATCTCTCAGTCAGGTCAGGAGGGATAGAAGATGTCTTTAAGGCTGCCATAGAAAGTGAAAGTTGCTTGGAATATAGACACTAACGAGACGGTCACACACACACACACACACACACACACACACACACACACCTCTCTATATCCTCCCTCCCCCACACACCTTCACATCCTCCTCCCCCAACACACCCCTTCTGACCCCCCACCTCCCACACACCTCCCCTGACCCCCACACACCCCTGCCCCACTCGGTGAAAGGAACAGACAACATTGAGGAAATTACAGTAAATAGTAAGGTTGGCACAGTGATAGGAGCCGACATTAATGACACCAAGAAGGGAAGGAGAACAGCTTGGTGAAGAGAGAGAGAGAGAAGAGAGAGAGAGAGAGAGAGAGAGAGAGAGAGATACATTAAATTCTCAAATACTCGAAGACAGTTTAATAAAATCATCATCATCATCATCATCAACAGTAATAAGAGGAACCACCCTATTAGGTCACCTTCTTAATGACGTCAATATGTTGCAGGAGCTACATTGTGTTACGTCCGTCCAGCGAACTAATTTATAAAGATATGTTTTTGAATTTATTTACAAAGGTACGTTATTAATGTGATTTACATATGTTCTGAAGACAGTTAACAAAGGTAATTAATTAAGAGAAGGTTATTTACACAGGTAAGTTGTTTCATTACAATAATAATCTACGTTGTTTAGTTAAGGTATTAGGTAATTAACTAACTTATATTGAAATATGTTCGATCTTGAGGTATTTATAAAGGTGCACGCGCGTGTGTTTGTGTGTGCGTGCGTGTGTGTGTCGCCAACATCTCATTACCCAGTGACTCGTTCTCGAAAGTGACAGGACGGAAGTGAGTAAAGACATGTGTGAGAGACGTGGGTTAATTAAGCAAGGTATACCTGGTGATGACATATTATTACAGGTAAGAGTTTTAATGAGGTGGCGAGTGTGGTGGTAGAGTTCATGTTTTGTTATATATGTAATAGTGTGTGTGTGTGTGTGTGTGTGTGTGTGTGTGTGTGTGTGTGTGTGTGTATACAGGTGTTTATATAAAAATGCTTATCTACCTGTATACACAAAAACCATTACACTTTCCTTTTAAAAAACAAAACAGAACAGCAACAACACAACAAAAACAAAACGACACCAAAACAACAATACAGCTGTACCCAGACAACCAACAAAAGACTCATAAATTTCAATGTTACAGCAGATTACAAAATAATTTCTTCCTCATTAGGTAACGTGTAAGGAAGGTTGCCATCAAGGCCTCTGTACTCTCCTAGATCCGTCATCACCGTCTACTAACCTCGTAAATGTTGGTATGGAAAAGTTAACAGGAAGGACCTTGGTAGTGTTGTGTGTGTGTGTGTGTGTGTGTGTGTGTGTGTGTGTGTGTGTGTGTGTACAACTTAAACCGACTGACAATAATCCCATGGCACACTGACAGGATGCTGACAGTCACCTCATGTTAAATTTGACAGTCACATCATAGTACACTAACAGTCACATCATGGTACCCTAAAAATCACATCATGGTAGACTGGCAGGATGGTAAGGTAGGATCAGGACCTCAATAACCTGCCCCATTATGCCCGTTATGATGACCACCTAGTGCTACAGGTGTGCTTAATTACAGGTGAAGACAGAGGAAAAGAGTAATTTACGATACCTGGGAGTGTCTTGACCAGGCGTAGGGAAGGGGGTTCATTGAGAAAGGGGGAGCATGATGAGGAGGAGGAAAGAGAGCATAAGGAGGGGGGAGCATGAGAAGGGAGGGTGGACAGAATGGGAAGTGGAAAGAGGGAGAGAGGGAGCCAGCATGAGGAGAACAGCATGGGGGGGGAGATATCATGAGGACGAGAAGGGGTTGGAGGCGCGGAGGGGAAGAGGATGATGGGGGGGCGGAGTGGGTGGTGGGTGGGTGAGAGGTTTACCTGGCGTCGAACTCGGGACTAATTGGACTTGAGCCAGGTGACCCCACGTTGCTTGTCCCTCTTCAAGGTCAGAGAAGCCGGCCGTTCACACCGTTTTCTTTTAAAGCCATTTGACGATTAACACCAACACGGACGGAGAGAAAATGAGAAAGGAGATGATAAAGGAGAGGAGTGGAGGACAGTAAGAGAGAAAAAGAGAAGAGGAGGAATACCAGGATGAAAACAAAATGGAGATATAGAAGAAGAAAGAAGAGGAAGAAAACGAAGAAGAAGAAGAAGAAGAAGAGCGACAGAGAGCAAACAAGATGACAGTAAGTGTTCTCTCGTAAAATGCAGCACAAGAGATATCACAACCATTACCCCCCAAGCCACTACCCCAGAGCCACTACTACCCTCCAGCAACTACTACCCTCCTCCAGCTACTACCCTCCAGCCACTACTACCCTCCAGCCACTATTTCCCTCCAGTTCTACCCTCCAACCATCGCCCTTCACTTGTCTGTACTTTATATGGTTTTATGGTTCAAATTATTGGACTGATACTGAGGTCATGTCCTGGTTCACGTGACGGTATCATCATCATTATTATTATTACCCTGCCTACAACTCTGGGGCAGGTTACTGTTGTCGGACGTGTCTGTGTTTGTCTGTCTGTTCCTAAATAACCCAAGAACAGGTTTTGAGGATTTCCACCAAATTTGGTAAGTTTGACAACCTTTGTGACAATGTCCACACACGATATAAAGTGAGTGAATACTGCGCCAAAATTGACCAAATGTTGTTATGGTAATATTTCTCCTATTGACAACACTTAAGATTTTTCACAGGTTAAAGAAAACGATGACGTGAGATAATTTCCAGCGGTGACTACATTAATTTACAATAACAACGTCACTAGTTGGATATTTTCCCTACCGAGATAACAGTTCGCGGGTAGTATTAGTACCCGCTCGGATAGTTTTAATTACTATTACTGTAATTATCACAGTACCCAACACGTAGATCCGCACGATATACAAGAATGCATATTACACGAGACAATCCCCAGCTCACGCCAGGCAGCACTGAGAGGATCTAGGGGCGGCGGTGTAGTTGAAGAAAAATCATGTCTAGGGAGGATGGTTATCTGAAGCCCGAGAGAAGTGTACACTGACAAGTCTTCTACGGCCTCACCCTCAACACCAGAGCCAAGACCTGGAGTGTGTGTGTGTGTGTGTGTGTGTGTGTGTCTGTGTGTGTGTCGGGTAGGATTATGATGTTGGTGATGCTAGAATGTATTACTACTCTCTAACAACTATAGGCCTTTGGGAGGTAGGTACACACATTAATTACAACAGGTAACAATTATGAGGGGTTCTTCTTCTTCTTCTTCTAAATAATCTCAAATGTCAAGGGTGAGCTTCTTGAATCCACCTCACCTACGTCATCATCCTCTCTCAACCACGTCCCACCACCCCGTCTCTCTCTCAACCACGTCCCTCCAATTTCTGTCTCTCTTCTCAAAGAATCCACGTCCTCCAATTCCCTGTAGTCTCTTCAACCACGTCCCTCCACCCTGTCTCTCTTCTGAATTCCACGTCCCTTCCACCCCGTGTCTCTCTCTCTCATTCTTCAGTCTCTCCCTTCCCCATTATCCACCTCTTTATACCCCCCTCCGCCGGCTATCGTTGCAGACTTACTTGATCTTCAACATTGCAGATTGCATCATTGTGTCACACCTCACCACACTCCTAATACCCCCTCTCCCACACAATTCTACCACTCTGACACACTTTTTAGGGAGTGAGAGGTGCGCTAGTCAGATCAATGTTCGCCTTCCTTGACTGATCGAGATAATGCTTTTGTTTTTGTTGATGACTAAAATATATCTTTTATTTGTATTTATTTTTGTTTGGTCACCTGATGATTAGCGACCTTCAGTTTATTTCATTTAATAATAACTTACCTAAACGCTACCTAGAAGGGTTAGGTTAGGTTAAGGTTAGGTTAGGTTAGGTTAGGTTAGGTTAAGGTAGGCTAGAGTAGAGTAAACTTGGTGAGGTTTATATTAGGTTAGGTTAGGTTAGGTTACGTTAGGGTTGAGGTGGTTTATCTTAAGCTGAAATAAACCAGGGGGACTAATCTTCAAGTGATGATAAACCTTTATTTTTATATCATCACTAAATATTTCCTTCAGGATCTCTAAGGTTTTCATTACACTGGTGAGCACATTTACCCCTCACCCCTACGCCCCCCACGACGTCCCTTCTTACCCCCCCCCACGACGCCCCCTCTTATCCCCCCCCACGAGACACCTGCCTGACCGACCAATCAGGAGCGCGTGTCTGAGTCAACTGGGAGTCCCTTTGTATATCTGCACTGTTTACATGCATACTGAATAAATGTAAACAAGTATGACGATTTTAGTGAATATGTACAGTATGAATGTATGTATGTATGTATGTATGTATTTATGTATGTATGTATGTATGTATGTATGTATGTATGTGTGTATGTATGTATGTGTGTATGTATCTACCTGCTACACACACACACAGGTACAGTAAATCATCACCTCTGCCCTCTCTTTAATTTCCTCTGACTTAACTGATTCCGTTCATGGTGTGTGAGAGGTGAAGGGGAGGGTGAGAGAAGGCAAGGATAAGGAGAGGAAGAAGGGGTTGGAGAAAGGAAGGAGGGAAGGGGTAGGAGGAGGGGCAGAGGTGGAGGAGAAGCAAATTAGAATGTAGTTGGGGGGAAATGGGAGAAGAGTTGGGGAAGAGGAAGGAAATAGGAGGAGGAGGAGGAAAGAAGGGGAGGAGGAGGAGGAGGGGGGGGGAAAGAAGGGAGGAAGAGGAGGAGGAGGAAAAGAAGGAGGAGGAAGAAGAAGAAAAAGAGGAGGAGGAGGAGGAGGAAAAGAAGGAGGAGGAGGAGGAGGAGGAGGAGGAGGAGGAAGCCCTATATAGTGACCTTCACCCACAGCCCTGGTCTTGTCGGGCTTCACCATACAGTTTTTATCAGGCCGTGATCACTGTCCAGACCACACCCCGCCACACCACACCCCATCAGACCACACCCCTACCTTGCCATACCACACTATGCCCACACCCCCATCACACCACACTACACCCAACCATACCCCATTACACAACACCCCGCCACACCACACTGTACCACAGTTTACTGCCACACTACACGGTAATATACCCACTGTAAATGAAGAGAGATTAAACTAGCAACGTTGTGAGGTGTGGTGGGTAGTGGAGTGATGTGGTAGTAATGGTAGGCTACAGTGCGTGTAATGGTGTGGTAGAACGATGGGTTAGGTACTTTAGTGTGGTAGTATGGTAATGGTGTAGCGAAAGTGTGGTAGTGTAATATAGTGTGATGTTAATACTGTGTGTGTGGTGATGTGTTGCCGTGAGTCACAGCATCAGTTGGGCAGGAGCCAAGACACTGCTTCTGCTGGTAGTGGTGGTGGTGGTGGTAGTAGCGGTGGTGATAGTAGTAGTAGTAGTAGTGGTGGTGGTGATAGTGGTGATAGTAGTAGTGAAGGTGGTAGTGGTTGTGCTAGTGGTGGTAGTAGTGGTAGTAGTAGTAGTAATGGTAATTGTAGTGGTGATAGTGAGGTGTATTCCATTGTTCTTCTTTGTTGTTCTTCCCCTCCTCTCTTGCCCCCTGCCATCACTCCACCTCCTCCCCTCCCATCCCACCACCTTACAGCCTCCCACAGACACCTGCCTCCCCCAGCCCCCACTTACCCTCTCTCAGCCCTGCGTCATTCACCCCCCCTAGACCCCACCTTTCTCCACCTCCCTCATCAATCCTCCACTTACCCTCCCCCAGACAGACAGACAGACAGACAGACAGAATTGTAGATGAAACTCAAAGACGGTTTTTTGGGGGGCTGGGGGGGGGAGGGGGGTGCTGGGGTCACGAACACCTTTCCTGGCGACCCCCCGTGACCCTTGACCTTCTCGGCTGAGCTCTAAGATAGGACAGGGTGGCAAGGTTAATAGTGGTATTCTGCTTAAACGGTGAACTTAATGGAGGTAATGTGACGATGATGTTGATATGGGAGAGAGAGAGAGAGAGGAGAATAACTAGAGAGAGAGAGAATCTAAGTGTCACTGTACTGATGTCATCCACTCCCACCCAGCCTTTCTTGTTGTAAAAAAAATAATAATGCCAAATAAAGAACCGGGTCGTGTGTGTGTGTGTGTGTGTGTGTGTGTGTGTGTGTGTGTGTGTGTGTGTCGTGGGCTGCAGTGTAGAACCTCTCCAGTACCAGAGACATCAGTACCTGGTGATACCTAAAGGAACAGCTCTCAACGCCAGCACGAGCAACCATCATCGCCTGGCCTGACATCCTTCTTAATTCCTGCAACGTCAGACGAACACTAACGCTCCTTCACCTACCTACCGACAGTCACGGAGGGTTAGAGTCGTCACGGTCTCTAACAACAACAACAACAACAACAACAAAACAAACACAACAGCAACAAAAACATCACAACAAACACAACAACAACCACAAACAACGACAACCACAACACAACAACATGACACAAAATTTAACCAACTAGAAAATCATAACAAAAAACAACAACATGAACTAGAACAAAAAACAAAAACAAAAATAGAGTAAACAACAAGATCCAAACAACAACAACAACAACAACACTGAAACCAGAACAACAATAACCAACAACTATAAGAACTACATTGTCTGTCTATCTATCTATCTATCTATCAATCTATCTATCTATCTACCGCCCCCCCTTCAACCAGGTACAACAGGGGAAGGTCAGGGCCAAAACAGTACTAACCCACCGTGACCCTTCAGTCGAAATTAGCCTCAGCCACTAACTCTCTGAACGACCATAAATGACTGTGGAGTAGCACTCTTCTCCCCCAAGGCATTATAATCATACCAACACAGAATGACTCTTAAGGTGGAAAATCCCGTTAGTTACTATGTCACGACACGACCGCAAAGAGAGTGTGGGATAGCACTTTGCTTCCTCCCTCCTTCCATCTCTCCCCCTGGACGTTACGATAAAGCTAACCCACTTTGAAGGTTAGGTCGAAAATGCCCTTAAGTTTCACCTAACAAAACGACCTTAAGAGTGTGTTTGTGTAAGAAGATGTCGAGGGTTGTTATGTCAATTGTTTGTCTCATAAACATTTTTTAGTGCCTGGAGAGAGAGAGAGAGAGAGACTCTAATCTTACTCCAGGTTAAGGAGTACAGGTGTTAAAGGGACTTACAAGGTATTCTGAGAACACTGGCCTGAGTAGTGGAGGTTATCTTAAGTACCGTGGCATTAACCTTGGCTTAGGATAAGTATACACACACACACACCCACAAACAACACACATACACACGCACACACACATGCACGTACACACACAGACACACAAACACACGCAGGTGTATTACGTAGGAGGCAAAACACAAACCATGTGGTGGAGGGAAGCCTTAGAAGACCCTCCTACCTCCCACCTACCCTCCCTCCCTCCCACCTACCCTCCCTCCCACCTACCCTCCCTCCCTCTCACCTACCCTCCCTCCCTCTCACTGCCCTCCCTCCTCACCTACCCTCCCTCCCTCTCACCTACCCTCCCACTCACTTACCCTCTCTCCTACTTCCCTCCCTCCCTCCCTCTCTCCCTACCCTCCCTTCCCGTCTCCCTTCCTCCCTCCTCCACACACCACAATAACTCTGTGTATATGCCAAATCTATTAGATAATGCACCATGCTACCATGAGGACAAGAACCATACCAACATGAGGAGGGCGTCACACTACAGGGGTATTACTATGAAACTAGGAAATGGCAGCGGTCAGTGTTAGTACCATGCTGGAGGCCAGGTGCATGTGAGAAGGGTAGTCGGGCTCCATAACTACATGGGGGTGGTGTATACGTGTGTGTGTGAGAGAGAGAGAGAGAGAGAGAGAGAGAGAGAGAGAGAGAGAGAGAGAGGGAGAGAGAAAGAGAGACAGAGAGAGAGAGAGAGAGAGGTGAGTACACGATTCGGTTAATGTTATTCCAGTCGAGTTTTTGAACCAGAGTGAAATTCTTGAACGAGTCTTGAAAAATGTTGATAAGAAGAGATACGGAAGAGGGTGGGTGAGTGATTGAGTGAGAAGAGTGAGGAGGATGAGAGGTGAGAAGTGAGAGAAGAGTGAGTCTTAACTTAAGGCTCTTGACACCACACCACACCACACTATACTACCACACTACACTACCACACCACACCACCGGAGGCAGCAGCATCACCCACCCTCAGGCATTTCCCTCCCTCTTCTCCAGCACTCCCTCAGTCTCCTCCTCCTCCCCCTCCCCCTCCTCCTCCTCCTATCCTCCTTCTGTTCACACCCTCACGCCTGCAATGGAGAGGGGGGGGGGAGTGCAGGCGATGGGGTCAGGGAGGAAACAGGGAGAGGAAGAAAGTGAGGGAAAGAAGGAGGGGGAGAGAATAGGGGGTAGGAAGGAGATGGAGGGGGAAAGAGAGAAGGAGGAAGGGAGAAGAGGGGGAGAATTGGGGTTGGAGGGGGAGGAAAGGGAGAGATGGAGGGGGAAAGAGAGAGATGGATGGAGAAGACGGAGGAAGAGAGAGAATTGGGGAAGGAAGAGAGAAGAGGGAGGAAGGGAGAGGATTGGGGGAGGGAGGGAGAAGAGGGAGGAAGGGAGAGAATTGGGGAGGGAGGGAAGAGGTGTAGCGTCGGCGTTGGTTGACTCTATACTGGTTCGTTGAAGACAAAAACTGGATCGTGTGCGCGTGGAGTACTCGAGTGTGTGTGTGTGTGTGTGTGGCGTCTTGTCTCGCTCAACTTGTTTCCTCCCGCGTTCACACAGACTCATACATATACAGTATACTCATACTTAGTACATACATACATACATACATACACACTCATACATACACATACATACATACTGTACATATACACTCATACATACACGCTCATACATACACGCTCATGCATATGCTCTTATATACATACTCATACATACACTCATACATACATACCCATATATACACACACACGCACACAGATATACATACTGTACATACTCATACATGCACACACACACACTCATAGACAGTTACTCATACAATCATACATACACAACGTCCCTCATTTTCCTCCTCATTTTAGAATAATATCCCTCCCTTCCTGGCCTAACAACCCTCTCTCCCTTCCTGGCCTAACAACCCTCTCTCCCTTCTTCTTCCCTCCCTCCCTCCCTCCGCCTCTCTCCTTTCCTTCATGATCTTACAAACCTCCCTGTCTCCCTCCCTCCTTCCCTCCCTGTCTCTCTCTCATCAACCCCCCCTTATCTACCTGCCTCCCTTCCTGTCTCTCTCCCTCCCTGACATTCAACCCTCCCTGTCTCCCTGACCTAACTTCATATCTCCCGTTGTTTCCCCCTTCCTTCCATCCCTTTAAGTCCTCCCTGATTACCTCTTGTTTTTCTCCCTCCCTCCCTCCATCACTACATGCCCTCCCTCACACCTCTCCCTCCTCACCTAACACCAACCAGCACCTTCACCACTCTCAAAATCTTCCTCCTGTGCCCTCTCCTCCTCCTGTGCCCTCTCCTCCTCCTCCTCGCTTTCTACCTCAGTACTTCCTGCCCCACCTCCTACCTCCTCCTCCTCCTACCTCCATCCTGCTCGGTCTCCTTTTTACTCCTGCCGCGCCCGTCTCACTCACATATTTTCCCCAGCCTCTAGTTTCTGGTTGTGTGTGTGTGTGTGTGTGTGTGTGTGTGTGTGTGTGTGTGTGTGTGTGTGTGTGTGTGTGTGTGTACGCGACTCAAACTACCAACACCAAACATGCCGATCATCTTCACTTGTGGATTTTCACTTCCATCATAACCACCTTCATCCAGTCATCCATATGTTACCACTCATCCAGTCACCCACACTTCTTATCATTCATCCAGTCATCCATATGTTACCACTCATCCAGTCACCCACACTTCTTATCATTCATCCAGTCATCCATACGTTACCACTCATCCAGTCAACCACTCTTTTTATCACTCATCCAATCATCCATACGTTACCACTCATCCATTACGTATAGACCGTGTATTATAGATTTGGATGTATTTTTTGATTAACGTTATTCTTCTTCTTGTTCTTCTTGTTCTTGTTCTTCTTCTTCTTATTATTATTATTATTAGTAGTAGTAGTATTAGTAGTAGTTTAGGTCTGCTTTGCTTTGCCTCAGGGGAAAGAGATCGTCGGCCCCAAAGCAAACAACAGTCACAGATATTGACTATGAGGCAACAGTCACTGAATGCTGCATAGATCTGCGGCAAAAAAAAGGCGGCGAAGGTGTGGCTATTGGGGGAGGCAGGAGGCCACACGATAAAAACAAAGTAGTAGTAGTAGTTCTCTTTGGGAGTTTTCTGTAATGGCGTTCTGTGTAATGGCGTTCTCTGTAATGGCGTTCTGTGTAATGGCGTTCTCTGTAATGGGGCTCACTATAATGGTGTACTGTGTAATGGGGTTCTAAAAGTGTCTTCCTTGGTGTATAATTTCAGTATAATTCTTGTGTATTATAAAGCGCCTTTCTCTTTCACTAAGTCGGTACGAGGGGCATCTTGTACACAGTGCTGTTTAGTTAACGAGGTGTGTGTGTGTGTGTGTGTGTGTGTGTGTGTGTGTGTGTGTGTGTGTGTGTGTGTGTTGTAATCGTGTCTCACTTCCTTCATGTGTGTGAGAGAGAGATATACGTGATTAGCAAGTCTTGTATGTGTGTTTCCGGATGTGTGCGTGTGTGTGTGCGTGTGTGTGTTCCGGAAGCGTGCCTGCATGTGAGTGAGACAGATCTATGTGGGGTGTTCCTGAGGGAGGGAGGGAGAGAGATAGGAAGTTTGGCGCCTCACTCCGTGGAAGGAAGGAGGGAGGGTGGGAGGGAAGGAGAGAGAGAGAGAGAGAGGGAGGGAGGGAGGGAGGGAGGGTGAGAGACGCACAACCTCTGACCTCCCCAGTTCTTCCAGAGACGTTCACCTCACCTGCCTCCCCACCTCACCCTCTTCCTCCTCCTCATCTCCACCTCGTCATTCCCTTTCCTCCTCCCCACCTCACACCCTCCTCCTCTCAACCTCACACTTCCCCCTCCTCGTCCCTCCCCCTCTTCCTATTCACCGCCTAAAAATCCTCGTCACTCCTCCTCACCCACACCCTAGTCACTCCTCCTCTTCACCCCACACCCTCGTCACTCCTCCTCTTCACCCCGCACCCTCGTCACTCCTCCCTGTCTCACACCACCCGAAAGGCAACATAGGAGGGAGGGGGGGTGGTTGTAGGTGTGGTGGTGGGGATTGCCGTAAGTCATGTTTGAAAGCGAATGAAAAGTTTTGGGTGGTGATGATGGTTGTGTGTGACCACCTTCCGAGACATGCCTCAAGTCGTAGATTCTGGTTGAGCACCAAATAAATACTCTGGTGAACGTCCAACAGTTATGTGGTGGAGAGAGAGAGAGAGAGAGAGAGAGAGAGAGAGAGAGAGAGAGTTTTCGCACCTCCTTCAAGGCATCAATCATTAAACCATTACCACTTCAAGCACTACCAAACAACCACCATGACCACCACCCCAACCACTCCCTACACCACCACCTCAATCACCATCACCATAAGGTCAGAACAGTGGACTAGGTAAGTTTCTATTACCTAACCTATCCTAATCTAACCTAACCTACAACACAGCTAGTGAGTTAAAAGTCACGGCCGGATCACCAAACACACACACAATGAGCGTATTATCTACTACCCCTCTGATAACCCTGGCAGGCCTACTGACAACAATAGCCAACCTCTAAAAGATATATCCCCTTGTTTGAGAGTGACCGGACCTGACTATCACTACCCCCCGGCAGGCCTACTGAGGTCTCTTACCAAAATAATTAAAAAAAATACTGAATCGCTGTTTATGTGCACCAGACTGAGACGATATTAACTTACCTAACTAATTTAGCTAGACTCAATCAACAGTATGACAGAGAAACAGCTTGAGTTAACCTCTGGAGTACGCTTCCTTAATCACTTGATTGCGATGTTTTAACCCCTTGAGTACGATGCCTTAACCCCTTGATTAAGATGTCTTAGCCACTTGAGTACGAGGTCTTAACCCCTTGAGTACGATACCTTAACCTCTTGAGTGCACGATGTATTAACTCTTTGAATACGTTGGCTGATCCCCTTCAGTACGATGATACTGTACTCAAGTTATCGTGTCCAAGGGGTTAAGACATCTTACTTAAAGATTTATGGAACATCTGTACAAAGTTTGATTACAATCCCTCGACTGGTCTCAGAGGTAAGGGAAAACAAGAAGGGAGCGGTGTTGTGGGGGGTGCTGGCTGGGCTGGGGGGAGTAAGAGGCTTCAACAAGGAAATTGCGAGATCACCGTATACATCATGGTGCTGGGGAGGGGAGAGGCGTGACGGGGAAGGGAGAGGGGTGACGGGGAGGGGAGAGGGGTGTCAGGGAGAGGGATGTCAGGAGGGAGAGGGGTGTCAGGAGGGGAGAGTGATGACGTGGGGGGAGAGGATTGACGTGGGGGGAGGATGGGAGGGTGACGTGGAAAAAGAGGGATGGAGAGAGGAGCAGTGGAGGTGGGAGGATATTGTCACCTTAACAGCAGGTGAAGGTGAGTCAGGAGACAATAATGAGGAGAGAGAGGGGAGAAGGAGAGGAGAGGGAGGAGGGAGAGAGAGGGAAGGGGAGGGAGGAGGCGGAGGGAGAGTGAGCGGCCAGTGTCACCTCCCAGCAGCAGCAAGTAAGGAAAGCAGAAGACAATAATAGAGGCTGGGAGGAGAGGAGGATGGAGGAGGATGAAAGTAGAGAATAAAAGGAAAGGGGTGGGGAGGAGAGGAGGAAGGGAAAAAGAGGGGAGGAAGAGAGGAGAAAGAGGGGAGTAGGAAAAGAGTCGGAGAGGAAGGAGAGGGGAAGAGGACGTGAGGAGGAGGGTAGAAGGAAAAGAAGAGGAAAAGAGGAGGTTAGTAGGAGGACGGGTTAGGGAGAGTAAGAGATGAAGAAGAGGAGAGGAAGAGGAGAAGGGGAGGGTAAGAGGTCAATGTCACCAAGCAAAAGTGACTCAGGTGACCAGAAAACAACACTGCCATTATCACCTGGTCATAAAACTCTCATTAGGAGACAACACCGGCCAAAGACTCTAGGTTAATTTCATGTCACTTCCAAACAAAGTCGTAACCTAACCTAATGCAGCCTAACCTAACCTAACGCACACACACACACACACACACACACACACACACATAAAGAAACATATGTGATCAATAGTGGTACGGAATGTTTTTTTATCTTTCGTTTTTGACAGGGATTAGCCCACCCGGGCACAGGTCACTGTCCCACATCGGGGCCTGGGGGGCGAAAATGTATTAATAATAATAATAATAATAATAATAATAATAATAATAATAATAATAATAATAATAATAATAATAATAATAATAATAATAATAATAACAATAATAATAATAAAAATAATATTAATAATAATTCAGAAAAATAAAAGTTTTAATATAACTACAAAGATAAAAACAATAAAATAATAATGATAATATTAATAACAACACTGTAGTGGTGAGTGTAGTGGTGAATGTACCTTGTAGTAGGTTTAAATGAAGTGTTTGGCCCCTAGCTGAACCTGTTATGAAACTCGAGGCTCCAATACAGTGTAGTGGTGAGTGTACAGTGTAGTAGGTTTAAATGAAGTGTTTGGCCCCTAGCTCAACCTGTTATGAAACTCGAGGCTCCAATACAGTGTAGTGGTGAGTGTACAGTGTAGTAGGTTTAAATGAAGTGTTTGGCCCCTAGCTGAACCTGTTATGAAACTCGAGCTCCTATACGGTGTAGTGGTGAGTGCAGTGTAGTAGGTTTTAAATAGAGTGTTTGCATTTCCTAGCTGAACCTGTTATGGCTGAGGCTCCTATACAGTGTAATGGTGAGTGTACAGTGTAGTAGGTTTAAATGAAGTGTTTGGCCCCTAGCTGAACCTGTTATGAAACTCAAGGCTCCTATACAGTGTAATGGTGAGTGTACAGTGTAGTAGGTTTAAATGAAGTGTTTGCCCCAAGCTGAACCTGTTATGAAACTCGAGGCTCCTATACAGTGTAATGGTGAGTGTACAGTGTAGTAGGTTTAAATGAAGTGTTTGACCCCAAGCTGAACCTGTTATGAAACTCGAGGCTCCTATACAGTGTAATGGTGAGTGTACAGTGTAGTAGGTTTAAATGAAGTGTTTGGCCCCTAGCTGAACCTGTTATGAAACTCGAGGCTCCTATAGAGTGTAGTGGTGAGTGTACAGTGTAGTAGGTTTAAATGAAGTGTTTGACCCCTAGCTGAACCTGTTATGAAACTCGAGGCTCCTATACAATGTAGTGGTGAGTGTACAGTGTAGTAGGTTTAAATGAAGTGTTTGGCCTCTAGCTGAACCTGTTATGAAACTCGAGGCTCCTATACAGTGTAGTGGTGAGTGTACAGTGTAGTAGGTTTAAATGAAGTGTTTGGCCATTAGCTGAACCTGTTATGAAACTCGAGGCTCCTATACAGTGTAGTGGTGAGTGTACAGTGTAGTAGGTTTAAATGAAGTGTTTGGCCCCTAGCTAAACCTGTTATGAAACTCGAGGCTCCTATACAGTGCAGTGGTGAGTGTACAGTGTAGTAGGTTTAAATGAAGTGTTTGGCCCCTAGTTGAACCTGTTACGAAACTCGAGGCTCCTATACAGTGTAGTGGTGAGTGTACAGTGTAGTAGGTTTAAATGAAGTGTTTGGCCCCTAGCTGAACCTGTTATGAAACTCGAGGCTCCTATACAGTGTAGCGGTGAGTGTACAGTGTAGTAGGTTTAAATGAAGTGTTTGGCCCCTAGCTGAACCTGTTATGAAACTTGAGGCTCCTATACAGTGTAGTGGTGAGTGTACAGTGTAGTAGGTTTAAATGAAGTGTTTGACCCCTAGCTGAACCTGTTATGAAACTCGAGGCTCCTATACAGTGTAGTGGTGAGTGTACAGTGTATTAGGTTTAAATGAAATGTTTGGCCCCTAGCTGAACCTGTTATGAAACTAGAGGCTCCTATACAGTGTAGTGGTGAGTGTACAGTGTAGTAGGTTTAAATGAAGTGTTTGACCCCTAGCTGAACCTGTTATGAAACTCGAGGCTCCTATACAGTGTAGTGGTGAGTGTACAGTGTAGTAGGTTTAAATGAAGTGTTTGGCCACTAGCTGAACCTGTTATGAAACTCGAGGCTCCTATACAGTGTAGTGGTGAGTGTAAAGTGTAGTAGGTTTAAATGAAGTGTTTGGTCCCTAGCTGAACCTGTTATGAAACTTGAGGCTCCTATACAATGTAGTGGTGAGTGTACAGTGTAGTAGGTTTAAATGAAGTGTTTGGCCCCTAGCTGAACCTGTTATGAAACTTGAGGCTCCTATACAGTGTAGTGGTGAGTGTACAGTGTAGTAGGTTTAAATGAAGTGTTTGGCCACTAGCTGAACCTGTTATGAAACTTGAGGCTCCTATACAGTGTAGTGGTGAGTGTACAGTGTAGTAGGTTTAAATGAAGTGTTTGGCCTCTAGCTGAACCTGTTATGAAACTTGAGGCTCCTATACAGTGTAGTGTTGAGTGTACAGTGTAGTAGGTTTAAATGAAGTGTTTGGCCTCTAGCTGAACCTGTTATGAAACTCGAGGCTCCTATACAGTGTAGTGGTGAGTGTACAGTGTAGTAGGTTTAAATGAAGTGTTTGGCCCCTAGCTGAACCTGTTATGAAACTCGAGGCTCCTATACAGTGTAGCGGTGAGTGTACAGTGTAGTAGGTTTAAATGAAGTGTTTGGCCCCTAGCTGAACCTGTTATGAAACTTGAGGCTCCTATACAGTGTAGTGGTGAGTGTACAGTGTAGTAGGTTTAAATGAAGTGTTGGCCACTAAGCTGAACTGTTATGAAACTTGAGGGGCTTATACAGGTGTAGTGGTGAGTGTACAGTGTAGTAAGGTTTAAATGAAGTGTTTGGCCACTAAAGCACGAACTGTTATGAGGAAACTCAGGCTCCTATACAGTGTGAGTGGTGAGTCATGCAATTAGCCGTAGGTTTAAATGAAAGTGTTTGGCTAAGCTGAACCTGTGTTATGAAACTCGAGGCTCCTATACAGTGTAGTGGTGAGTGTACAGTGTAGTAGGTTTAAATGAAGTGTTTGGCCCCTAGCTGAACCTGTTATGAAACTCAAGACTCCTATACAGTGTAATGGTGAGTGTACAGTGTAGTAGGTTTAAATGAAGTGTTTGGCCCCAAGCTGAACCTGTTATGAAACTCGAGGCTCCTATACAGTGTAATGGTGAGTGTACAGTGTAGTAGGTTTAAATGAAGTGTTTGGCTTCTTCAGACCTCTTATGAAACTCGAGAGCTCTATAGTGTAGTAGGTTTTAAATGAAGTGTTGGCTAGCTGAACCTGTTGCTACAAACTCAAGGCTCCTATACAGTGTAGTGGTGAGTGTACTTAATTAATGGAGGTTTTATGTAAGTGTTTGGCCCCTAGCTGAACCTATTTATGAGAACCTCCCGAGGCTCTATATACAGTGTGGTGGTGAGTGTACAGTTTAGTAAGTTTTAAATGAAGTGTTTATTTCTTGAACTGTTATGAAACTCGAGGCTCCTATACAGTGGTGGTGAGTGTACAGTGTAGTAGGTTTAAATGAAGTGTTTGGCCCCTAGCTGAACCTGTTATAAGAAACTCAGGCTCCTCTGTAATTAGTGAGTTTAAATGAAGTGTTTGGCTAGCTGAACCTGTTAACGCATAAACTCGAAATCCTCTGTAGTGTAGTAGGTTCTCGTAAGTGTTTGGCCCCTAATGAGAACCTGTTATGAAACTCAGGCTCCTATATACAGTGTAGTGGTGATTGTATAGTGTAGTAGGTTTATATGAAGTGTTTGGCCCTTAGCTGAACCTGTTTGCTTGAAACTCGAGGCTTCTTTACTTGAGTGTAGTAGTGAGTGTACAGTGTAGTAGGTTTAAATAGAGTGTTTGGCCCCTATAGCTGAACCTGTGTCACAAAACTCGAGGCTCCTATATAGTGTAGTAGGTTTAAATGAAGTGTTTGGCCCCTAAGCTGAACCTGTTGCAGAAACTCGAGGCTCTATACAGTGTAGTGGTGGTGTACAGTGTAGTAGAGTTTAATGAAGTGTTTGGCCCCTAGCTGAACCTGTTGTAAACTCAGGGCTCCTATGCAGTGTAGTTGTGAGTGTACAGTGTATTAGGTTTTAAGCTAAGAGTGTTTGGGCCCTAGCTGAACTATTTATGACTCCAGGCTCCCTGCTACAGTGTAGTAGTGAGGTGTACAGTGTAGTAGGTTTAAATGAGAGTGTTTGGCCTAATGGACTGTTATGAAACTCGAGGGCTCAGGCGTCTACTTATAGTGTGAAATGAGTTTTAAATGAAGTGTTTGGCCCTAGCTGAACCTTTTATGAAACTCGAGGCTCCTGCCAGTGTAGTGCTGGTGTACAGTATAGTAGAGTTTTAAATGAGTGTTTGGCCCTAGCTGAACCACTTATGAAACTCGAGAGCTCCTATACAGTGTGGTGAGTGTACAGTGTAGTAGGTTTTAAATGAAGTGTTTGTCCTTTAGCTGAACCTGTTATGAAACTCAGGGCTCCTATATAGTGTAGTAGGTTTAAATGATGTTTGGCCCTAGCTGAACACTGTCATGAAACTCGAGGCTCTATACAGTGTAGTAGGTTTTAAATAAGAAGTGTTTATTTAAGCTGAACCTGTTATGAAACTCTGAGGCTCTATACAGTGTAGTGGTAGTGTGCAGTGTAAACTGGAATTTAAATGAAGTGCTTGGCCCTAAGCTGAACCCTCTTATGAAACTCGAGGCTCCAATATAGTGTAGTAGGTTTAAATGAAGTGTTTTGGCTAGCTGAGCCTGTTACCTTGAAACTCAAGGCTCCCTATACAGTGTAGTGGTGAGTGTACAGTGGAGTAGGTTTATATGAAGTGTTTGGCCCCTAAGCTGAACCTGTTATGAATCTCAGGCTCCTCTATAGTGTAGCAGGTTTTAATGAAGTGTTTGGCCCTTGCTGAACTTGTTATGAAACTCCAGGGCTCCTATGCAGTGTAGTTGTGAGTGTACAGTGTAGTAGGTTTAAAGTGTTTGGCCCCTAGCTGAACCTGTTATGAATCTCAGGCTCCTCTATAGTGTAGTAGGTTTAAATGAAGTGTTTTGGCCCCTAGCTGAACCTGTTATGAAACTCGAAGGCTCCTCTATAGTGTAGTAGGTTTAAATGGGGGAGTGTTTGGCCCCTAAGCTGGACCTGTTACATGAAACTCGAGGCTCCTATACAGCGTAGTGGTGAGAGTACAGTGTAGTTGGTTTATATGAAGTGTTTGGCCCTAGCTGAACCTGTTGTGAAACTCAGGCTTCTATGCAGTGTAGTTTGAGTGTGTACAGTGTAGTAGGTTTAAATGAAGTGTTTGGCCCCTAGCTGAACCTGTTATGAAACTCAGGCTCCCTATGCAGTATAGTGGTGTAGTGTACAGTGTAGTTGGTTTAAATGAAGTCATTTGGCCCTAACTGAACCTGTTATATGAAACTCAGGCTCTATACAGTGTAGTGGTGATTGTGTATGGTATATAGTAGGTTTATATGAAGTGTTTGGCCCTTAGCTGAACCTGTTTGAAACTCAGGCTTCTTTTGTGTAGTGGTGAGTGTACAGTGTAGTAGGTTTAAATGAAGTGTTTGGCCCCTAGCTGAACCTGTTATGAAACTCGAGGCTCCTATACAGTGTAGTGGTGAGTGTACAGTGTAGTAGGTTTAAATGAAGTGTTTGGCCCCAAGCTGAACTTGTTATGAAACTCGAGGCTCCTATACAGTGTAGTGGTGAGTGTACAGTGTAGTAGGTTTAAATGAAGTGTTTGGCCCCAAGCTGAACTTGTTATGAAACTCGAGGCTCCTATACAGTGTAGTGGTGAGTGTACAGTGTAGTAGGTTTAAATGAAGTGTTTGACCCCAAGCTGAACCTGTTATGAAACTCGAGGCTCCTATACAGTGTAATGGTAGTGTGTACAGTGTAGTAGGTTTAAATGAAGTGTTTGGCCCTAAGCTGAACCTGTTATGAAACTCGAGGGCTTCTGCTGCAGTGTAGTAGTGAGTGTACAGTGAAGTAAGTTTTAAATGAAGTGTTTGGCCCCTAGCTGAACCTGTTATGAAACTCAGGGGCGTCTATGCAGTGTAGTGGTAGTGTGTACAGTAGTAGGTTTAAATAAGTGTTTGGCCCCTAGCTGAACCTGTTATGAAACTCGATGCTCCTATACAGTGTAGTGGTGAGTGTACAGTGTAGTTGGTTTAAATGAAGTGTTTGGCCCTAGCTGAACCTGTTATGAAACTCGAGGCTCCTATACAGTGTAGTGGTGAGTGTACAGTGTAGTAGGTTTTAATGAAGTGTTTGGCCCCTAGCTGAACCTGTTATGAAACTCGAGGCTCCTATGCAGTGTAGTGGTGAGTGTACAGTGTAGTAGGTTTAAATGAAGAGGCGGGATAATACGTCATACTGTTTACCTGTTCCTGTTTATCCTGTTTACCTGTTTACAATGTTCACTGTTTACTTTGTTCACTGTTTACTTTGTTCACTGTTTACTTTGTTCTAGTTACAGTAAGTGTTAGGTTAGGGTCCTTTTGATCACCTTCGATATCACACACACATACACACACACACACACACACACGCACACACGCACACACACACACACACACATACATTGTCCATTATTTAAGGGTAAAATAGTTGATTAAGATTGATAGATAGATAGATAGATAGATAGATAGATAGATAGATAGATAGATAGAGAATGAAGGAGAGGGAGGATGGGTGAACGGGGAGGGAGAAGAGTGAGTAATTGAGGGAGTGAAAGGGAGAGTGAAGGGAAAAGATCAGGTGGATAAAAGAGAGAGTGGAGGAGTGAGGAAGATAGGGGGGAAGGAGGGAGGGAAGGGGGAGATAGGGTAGGAGAAAGAGGGGAGGAAGGGGAACGAAGAAGGGAAAGAAGGAGGGATCGTGGAAGGAAGGGAGAGAGGGAGGGAAGAAAGGAGGGAGGGAGGGAACCGAAAAGATAGAGATAAACACATGCTCCAACCCCCTACCCACCTCCCAAGGCTGATGACTGATATACCCCACGAACCATTGGTCAATATACCATCCTGATACCTGAGGGTTGGCGACCACGGCCCTCCTACTCACTTTTCGGGTATATGTCTTTACCAATCCTCCCCATTTACCCCCCCCCCCCACCAATATTTACCTACCCTGGCCCTCCTACCCAAAATTTTGACCCATTAATTTTTTTATATCAGTGTCCTCTCCCCCCTGATTATAAAACCAAATTATCCCAATCATTTTCTTCTATGAAATTTGTCAGTATAGTAATAACATCAATAACAATAACAACTATAATAACATTAACTATGCAAATAATAAATAGATTAATAAAACAAATAAATATAAATATCAATAAAAACCACGACACAAACAGTCATTAACTCAAATAACTGTGATGGAACAAATGGAACAAAACACAAAAACACGGATTCCTTTTTTATACTTGATCACATCATAAGAGACAGACATGAGACAATTATACCTGAACAAAGAACAACTACTTAATGTTAATAAATTATTGGAACCAATTCATTATTCTTCCCTTATGAGGTAAAAGTGTCTTAAAGAATAGATGGCTTGCCAGAGATAAGACTGTGGGAGGTGGAGATACTAAGGTAAGGTTAGGTTAGAGTTAGGTTAGGTTACGTTAGGTTACGTTAGGTTAGCGTTAGATTTGGTTTGAGTTAAGTTAGGGGACCACACCTACACCCCCACACCTGCTAGAGACCCACACCTACACACCACACCTGCCAGAGATCCACACCTATACCCCCACACCTGTCAGAGACCCTTACCCCCACCTGCTGAAGGCCAAACCTCACCACACCTGCTAGAGCCCACACCTACCACACACCTACACCCCACACTTGCAGAGACCCACACCACCCCCACACCTGCCAGAGACCCACACCTACACCCCCACCTGCAAGAGACCCATAACTACACCCTACACCTGCCAGAGATCCACACCTACACCCCCACACCTGCAGAGACCCACATCTACACCCCACCTGCCAGAGACCCATACCTACACCCCACCTGCAGAGACCCACACCTGCTAGGAAATAGTGTGTGTTGACTTCACGAGAAGGAGTCCAATGCCACTGACTTATGGTAATAAGTTCCACACCTGCTACGCCCCTCTCTCTCTCTCTCTCTCTCTCTCTCTGCCTCCTCCCACGCCACCCTCGCCTCTTGTGTCAGCGCCCCCGCCCACTCAACACGCACGCCTGCCACCCATCCACCCACGGCAAACACGCCACCCACAGCTATTGTTAAAACCACCTCCTCCCCCTCACCCTCCGCCAACCTCTCCCGACCCACGCACGCCCATGACAAAGACTCACTTCCCCACACATATAATACAGCAACCCCAGGTTTCAGTTCCCACCACCACCCACACACATGCCCCCCCCCGCGCCCACCACACACACACACCCTCACTTAGCACACACGCCCCAAATGTTGAGAGAGCACCAAGCAGTGTTGAGGCCGAGCACCAATTACAATGGTAACCAGGAGGAGAATCAAACAGTCAGGCAGGCACGAGATGCAGACTGTAGACCGTGACATGACACACACACACACACACACACACACGCAGAGTCAATCAGACCACCTGCCTCCCTCCCTCCTCAAACACAGACTCGGTGTGTCCAGGTAACTATCCTTTTATATCGAACACGTAGGCCACACTGGCTGACGCACGCCCCTCCACGCTCCCCTACACCTCTCCACGCTCCCCAACACCTCTCTCTACGCTCCTACACCTCTCCTACTACCCTCCACGCTCCCCTACACTTCTCCATGTTCCTCCACTCTCTCCTACACCTCTCCACGCTCTCCTACACCTCTCCATGATCCCCCCCCCACCTTCCCCTACACCTGTATTTCTTCCACACCCCCGTTCGCCTTTCCACGCTCCTCCACACATCTTCACGCTCTTCCACTCTCTTCTGCACCTTTTCAAGTTCTTCCACGCCTTTCCACGCTCTCCTATGCCCCGACTTCTCCTTCCACGCTCCTCCGTGCCCACCCATCTTCGTCTACTCCCTTCCACGCTCGTCCACGCCCTCCCACGCTCGTTCACGCCCTCTCACGCTCCTCCACATTCTCCTATGCCCCTCAGTACAAGAGCTAACTCTAAATTTGTTCTCTCTCTCTTTCTTTTTCTATCGTTTTCCTTGTCTTCTTGTGTTTGTTTGTCTCTCTCTCTCTCTCTCTCTTAATTTCTCTCTTTCTAGCGTCACAGATACACCTCCTTACTCTTCCACCAATATGAGAGAGACCTTGCTACTTTACTCTCACACGTCGGAGGTTTAAAGTGAATACCCCCCAAAAGACACGTTTCCCAGGAGGCTCGGACAGTGACCCTCTCTCACTCTCACTCTGCTCTCCCACCCCCGTCCGTACTCTCTCCCTCCCTCACCTCCCTACCATCGTACTCTCTTCCTCCCTCCCTCACCTCCGTCCGTACTCTCTTCCTCCCTCCTTCACCTCCGTCCATGCTCTCTCCCCTCCCTCACCCCCAATCATCTTTCTCCCTCCCCTCACCTCCGTCCGTACTCTCTCCTTCCCTCCCCTCCCTCACCTCCGTCCATCTTTCTCTTCCCCTCCCTCCCCTCCACCTCCGTCCATCCTCTCTTCCTCCCTCCCTCACCTCCATCCGTCTCTCTTCCCCCCTCCCCCTCCATCCATCTCTCCCTTCCCTCCCTCCCCTCCTCCGTCCGTCTCTCTCCTTCCTCCCTCTCTCACCTCCGTCGCCTCTCTTCCCCCTCCCTCCCCACCTCAATCCATGCCTCTCTTCCCCCTCCCTCTCACCTCCGTCGTACTCTCCTTCCCTCCCTCCTCTCACCTCCATCCATACTCTCTTCCCCCTCCCTCACCTCCTTCACGTACTCTCCTTTCCCCCCCCCCTCCCCTCCCCCTCCATCCATGCCTCTCTTCTCCCTCCCCTCACCTCCATCCAGCCTCTCTCCTTCCCTCCCTCCCTCACCTGTCCAGCCTCCTCACCCCTCTCCTCCACCTCCATCCCTTTCTCTTCCTCCCTCCCCTCACCTCCGTCATCCTCTCTCCTGCCGCCCTCCCTCCCCTCCCCTCATCCAGCCCTTTCTCCTCCTCCCCTACCTCCGTCCATCTCTCCTCCTCCCTCCCCTCGCCTCCATCATACTCTCTTCCTCCCCTCCTCCACCTCATCCATACTCCTCCTCCCTCCCCTCACCTCCATCCATGCTCTCTCCTTCCCTCCTCCCTCACACTCGTCATGCCTCTCTTCCTCCTCCCCTCACCTCCGTCCATGCTCTCTCCTTCCCTCCCTCCCTCACCTCCGTCCATGCTCTCTCCTTCCTCCCCTCACCTCATCCGTACTCTCATCCTCCTCACCTCCGTCCCGTGCTCTCTCCTTCCTCCCCTCCCCTCACCTCCGTCATGCTCTCTCCTTCCCTCCCTCCCTCACCTCCGTCCGTACTCTCCCCCTCCCTTCCTCCCTCACCTCCCTCCTACAGTTCTCCCTCTACTCTCCCTCCCTCTCACCATCCTTCCACCACTACCACTCTCACCATCTGCCCATCCTCCTAAACATCAGCCAGTACTGTCCCGGTCCACGACTTTCTACACGACCAACATGGACCAGGATGAACCATGGGAGACCAGGGTGGACAATGAGAGGCCAGGATGGACCATGGGAGGACAGGGTGGACCATGGAGGCCAGAGGGGGGGGGGGGGAGCTACCATGCCTGGCTCTTTTAGTCCTGCAGTGACTCAAATGGTCCACTGATTCTCCTCCATCACGACCATTAACCATCATCATCACCACCTTAAGCTACCACCATCAACCACCATCTTCACCACCTTAAGCTACCACCACCACTACGATAAGTTTACTACCACCATCATCACCTCCATCACCAACGTCACCACCACCATAAAGTACCATCATTACTACCAACAACATCATCATCATCACCTGCCAACCACCATCACCATCATCACGGACACACCACCACCACCACCACCCAACACACCCAACACACCCATGGCAAAGATTAAAAATGATAAAATAACTCAAAATAACAATCCATTATCTCACACACCCCAAGTCACAATACCATTAAAGAGTACTGATAACACCAAAGATGTTATCAGTTATCTATACTATCTGTTGTAACTTTAACACGGTGTATATTAATTATTATCACTCTCCATGACTCGTTGAGGTGAAGAACACATTTGAGAGCTCGTATCAGAGGTTCAAAGTCGGTAAAGATATGTGTGTGTGAGTGTGTGTTTTTGTGTGTGTGAGTGTGTGTGTTTTTGTGTGTGTGTGTGTGTGAGTGTGTGTTTTTTTGTGAGTGTGTGTGAGTATGTATGCATGTATGTGAGTATGTATGCATGTGTGTGTGTGTATGTATGTAAAGAAGTGATATTTTTTTAAAGTGTATCTTCAAGGCTTAAAAATCAGTGTGTCATGTTACCCTTGAACCTTTGAACTTATACCTGTGTGCATATATCCAAGTAGGTTGTGGGGGATACTTAATTACTTCTTAACACACCTGTATATTTACCTAAGTGAATGGGGTTCAAATGTGACTGATTTTAAGGTAATGGGTTCATATATGACTGATTTTAAAGTAATGGGGGTTCATATATGACTGATTTTAAAGTAATGGGGATTCATATATGACATGACTGAATTTTAATGCTCACACCGCACTATAAAAAAGGTTGTACAATGTACATACACGTTCTTGTCGACTCTGAACCTCCCATACGACCCCTTGTAATCCCCCCACAGGTGAGTTGATTAAATCCCCCCACAGGTGAGTTGATTAAATCCCCCCACAGGTGAGTTCATTAAATCCTCCCACAGGTGAGTCTAGAAATACTTGAAGTTTCTGTTAATGGTAATGGAGCATGATAGTGGATTAGATCACACACACACACACACACACACACACACACACACACACACACACACGAGAGACAGGCAGACACAGACAGACATAACGTGCCCAAGATAAATCAGAAACATGACAGGGTTTCCCACACGTCCCCACGACTGTGTGTGTGTGTATTTCTCTTCTTATTTTCTCCATTACTTATCCCACTACTCCCTAACACGCACTCCTTAACTCCTTCAACCAAGTAACAAAAGTTAAACATAACCAAAACACAAGCGAACGATACAACTAAATTTATTATGAAGAGTGAAGGCGTGAGGGGTGATCAGCCTCCTCCACGCCTCCTAGACTCTGTGTGTGTGTGTGTGTGGAGGAGGATGGTTACGCGGGGCTATTATATCCTCATAGACTCCTACGCTTCACACACACACACACACACACACACACACACACACACACACACACACACACATTATACACTATTCCTCACATCTCCAGTTAAGAGGGAATATTTTTTATTTAAGTCCCTCCGTGAATCCATCGGGGAGTTTTTCCTTAAGGGAACCAGTTATACAAGTCGCCACATCTTCCGTTAGGGTAAAAAATGGAACGTACGAACCTGTGAGAATCCATCTTTGATTTAATGTTGGGAGTAAAACCTGTTGGAAGCGTCCTCACATCACCAGTTATGGAGGGGGTGGAGGGGGAGAGGGGAAGGGGGGATGGGGGAAGGGGGGATGGAGGAGGGGGTGGATGAGGGGTGGGGAGGGAGGTGGGGGCGGGGGGGTAGGGTGCGGGAGGGATGAGGAGGAGGGGGACGGGGGTGGATAGCTGGGGGAGATATTTAACGTAAGATTATCTGAGAGTCTGGATTGATATTGGAAGGTGAGGAAGAGGGAGGGGATCGTCGCCACTATCACTATCACTACTATCACCGTTATTATCATCACTATTCCCACCATCACCGCCACCATCACCACCACCTCGGATCACTTGTCGCCTCACCGTTGAGATCTCCCAAATCGTGTTAAACTGGAGTGACTTAACAGAGATATAAAACAAGTTAAGTGAGATTAATTTAAGTTAGATCTGGTTAAATTAAGTCAGTTTAGGTTAGGTTAAATTAATTTTGCGTTATCATGGTTAAGTTCGGGTAGGTAAAATTAACGTTTGGTGATCAATCTCCAGGTGAAGTAAATTAAGGTGTCTACTCTCCAGGTGACTAAGAAATTCACCTTAATCCTTCCAGAGGTCAACCAGGTGAAAGGTTAAGTGAGGGGGCATTATGGATTCACGTGACGTCATCTCCTTACGTAACAAAAGTTGAAGAGTCCATGTCTGACTTTTATTAGTAGTTGTTAATAGACTGTTTATGTGTATAGTGAAGTAATGGTCTTTATTGTTAAGCTTATTATTATTATTATTTTATTTATTTATTATTATTATTATTATTATTATTATTATTATTATTATTATTATTATTATTATTATTATTTTATTTATTATTATTATTATTATTATTGTCAGTTTATCGTTTGATCTGTGTGTGTGTGTGTAGGGGGGGGGCACATTTCCGTGAGGGCCGGAGAAGACAACAGGGTACGTGTCAAAGGGCGGAGCTCACACTTCATCCCAGGGGCTCACACTCCCTCCCTGGCACTCACACTCCCTCCCCGGTGCTCAATACCCACCAGCAGGAGTTATGAGAGCTCTAACATTATAATCATGACGATATATTACCATCATATTATTTGACATACATAATTAGGATGTTAAAATTATTACCCCATTTACATAATATTAATATTTTGAAACAGTATTTTATTTTTGTTTGCATATATAGACGAAGGAAAGACTTATTACCAGTATTAATATACTGTACACATAACTAGCTTGTGTGTGTGGCATTAAATGAAGGTATTGTGGAGAATTAATTTGTGTGCACTCGTCGGAAACTGTGTTGACATATTACACACACACATGGCAGCACTATATTACCTAAGGGGAGACACTGTACACCGGGTGGGTGTTAATCATCATTATATCAAACAATATCATATAGTGTACATCATATAGTGTACATCACATAGTGTACATCATATACGTGTACACAGCTTCATATGACAGTAAGATAAAATAACCTCATTTACCTGTTTAGTGACGAGGGCTTCTTTCTTCATGCCGAGGAGTACATAGTTTACCAGGCAGGTGGTTGTAGTGACCTGGTTTATCACTCACACTACACAACCACAACACTCCTCACACCACCTCAATTTCTCTCTTCCGGAAATAAATGATTGTAACGTGCGAGGCGCGGCACAGTGAGCGAGGCCCCCACACGATGACATCAATGCCCGGGAAGTATAGTGCTGGGTGTACGGGGTGACGGGGGCACCTCACACAGCAGCCTGGGTGACAAACATTTGCCAGGATGGCAGGCGGCAGTCTGGGTTGATGCCACCGCCCAGAGTGTCAGACAGCAGCCAATGGCCGGGGGTATCAGATAGTGGCCGGATGGGAGGCAGCAGTCAGCGGACTAAGTAGCTGACAGCAGCCAGAGAAGCAGACAGCAGCCAGGATGGCAGACAGCAGCTAGGATGGCAGACAGTAGCCAGGATGGCAGACAGTAGCCAGCAGCCTGGGTGGCAGCATGAGCGAGCTGCCTGCCTTTACACTGGTGTTTTCCCTGTGACTGAGGCAGCAGGGAGCATCCCGGCCCCGATTCTCCTGCCAGGGGGCCCGGGCCGCTAGTGGTTGTGGGCCCGCCTCCTCCCGCTGACACTACCACCACCACCACCACTGGCCAGCGTGTGTACCTCCATAACTGGTGCACCACTATGGTAATCACTGGGTACAGGAATGGGGAGTTTGTAATGTGTGTGGCGTGTGGCAGGTAAAGGTTGGGAGGGAAGGAGGGAAGGAGGGAGGGCAAGGGTGACGTACACACACACACACGCGCGCGGGGCGGATGCTGCCGTCTAGTGCGCTGGTGCCCTGCTCGGGTGACGGAGAGGAAGGCTGGGGTGGCCGTCGACCCACACCTACAGTACAGTACAGTATATCAAGCCTTGGGATACACTTACACCTGAACGCACGCGTCACACACTACACACCCATCACTCCCAACCTACACCCCTTTTCCTCACCTCAATGGGCTCGTTTACTCTTTGTGTGTTTCCAATTATCACACATTTAGACACGAACCAGCGTTAAGCAACTGTACAATTGCACATAAAACGAAACAATATTGCAAAGTCACTATTGTGGTGTTGCATAATATTTTCTCCACAAACCATTGTGCACGCTGCAACACACTAAACTTGCCCTGACAACTGTTCACACTTGAGTCTACTCGTCCACCGTCTTCAGTCAACACTGGATGTACACAATGTCGTCGCCTAGAACTGAAAAGTGTCGTTCACAATGATCATTGTTAGTGTACGTGAACCAGTGTGGGTGAGGTTGGTTAGGGGTGTACGGCTCTGGACAGGCGTGTGTAAGGGCGTGCGTGCGGTGGCGCAGGAGCGGCCCCGTCCGTGCGTGTGTCTGTCTGGGCGGCCCAGCACTGAGTGAGCCGGCACCCGCACACTCACCCCTACTCATCAACACACCCAGTGGCCACACTCATCCCAGCTCATCACACACCCTGTGGCCAAACTCATCCCCGCTCATCACACACCCTGTGGCCACACTCACCCATTGTCATCAACACACCCTGTGGCCACACTCACCCATTCTCATCAACACACCCTGTGGCCACACTCACCCATTCTCATCAACACACCTTGTGGCCACACTCACCCATTCTCATCAACACACCCTGTGGCCACACTCACCCATTCTCATCAACACACCCTGTGGCCACACTCACCCACTCGTTATGCAATAACAACAACGTTAAAACCAACAATAATAATAATAATTAATAATAATACTAATACCTAAACTATACAGCCCAACTCTATATCTTCGTGACCATTAAGAGAACACGAGCCTCTGTCAGGTGAAGTGTACTGCATCTACCTCAAGCTGTGACCCTCGTCATGCTGGTCTTGACCTCTGACAGAATCATTTATAAGAACACATACCCACTAACACGCACATATACACATACTGCCACATACACATTATTACACATACACACATACAAGCAACAAACAAACAAAAACACAAACAATAAAAGCGGCTGAAGTAGCAGTAACAGCAGGAAGAAGTAGCGGTAACAGTTGTGGAAGTAGTAGTAACAGTTGTGGAAGTAGCAGTAACAGCTTGGGAAGTAGCAGTAATAGTGGCGGAGGTAGCATCAACAAGGGGGGAGTAGCAGTAACATGGGGGAAGTAGCGGTAGCAGCAGCGGAAGTAGCAGTAACAGGAGGGAAGTAGCAGTAACAGGAGGGAAGTAACATTAACAGGGGGAAGTAGCGGTCACAGCAGCGAAGTAGTAGTAACATAAGGGAAGTAGCAGTAACAGGGCGGAAGCGGCAGTAATGGGGAAAGTAGCAGTAACAAGCGGAAGTACTAGTAACAGCTGTGAGAAGTAGCAGAGGAACGACCTATACCATCTTGCGGTTGCTGCAACACCTTCTACGTAATGGTCAGGTTCCTGTCTGTTATCATTAACCTTCCTACACCCCTCTCTCTCCCCGCTCTCTCCATGTCATTTTCCTCTCCACTACTTTTCTTGTCTTGCATTGTGTCTCAGCTTTATCTCTTCCTCCATCCCTTCTTCAATCACGTCTCTGTCTCTGTCTCTCCCTCACTCTCCTCTCTCCTCCTCTCCGCCATTTAATCACCCCTCCCTCCCTCCCTCCCCACTAACGCCCCTAAAGACACCAAGTCCCCCTCCCCTATACAGCGCTGGCTGATTTAAAGGACACTTCAAACGGGGACGTAATTGGGACGGCAGATATATCTTCAAAGAGAACAATTTACTACGCTCTGCTCAGGTTGCTAGAGAAGATGACACTAACCAGATGAACTACATATGGTCCACAACTTCTTCAGTAATCATGAGTCATATCTGTAATTAAGAAAGTTTACACTAAAATATTAATATAAATAGATTCCATAAAATACAAGTACAGGAATGTCTTATCTGGTAACAGTGTGATAATGGTGTCTTAGAGAAGCATGTGATGATTTTGTAGGGCTCTCCTTGGTCATATCGATTTATTGTTTGTCATTGTTTGTAAATCTGTACTGTCTACGTCCATTGTTTGCATGTATACGTAGACGGTGCAGGTATACAACAATAGTAAACAGTAAATATAGCCGACAAAGTAAAGTCCTTTAACAAAACTACATACTGTAGCTTTATCATCAAGTTCCATTTTTTCTCATTACTGCATCACTTCACAATCAATTTATAACTTTTAATACACTTTAGACTGTCCTTCAACACCCTGCAAGTCTGTAAACTTGATGCATAATTTCAAACATCTAACGGTAACATCTTGCACCAATAAATTCTAATATGTCCAATGAACCGATAAGAGGATAAAGGAAAGAGAAGTAAGATATCTTGAGACATTGATGGGTGGGGGTATATCTTATAGCTCAAGAGGGGCCACAGACTCCGTCGCTTCCCCCCCCCCCTTGATACGCCCCTGTATGGGGCGCACCACCAACACCAAGGGACATCACTTCAAGCTCGTCAAAATATTATGCAAGAGGAATACAGAGGCATAATTGCTCACACAGTGGGCGGTGGACCTTCGGAACAGCTCAAGCTGTGGAATCAAGGACAGTACTGGGCTTCAAAATAGCCCTGACCTAGACACAACTATTAAGAACAATAGAGGGGTCCTACACAGGCAACTGGCCTCTTTTCCTCGGCGTGGCCACTTCTAGTGGGTGGCCATTAGGTACATGTGCAACGAAAGTGAACGACTCTGCCGGTCCCGTATCAGCTTCTTTAGTCACCTCATAACTCACCAACCTAGGTGATATCCCTAATAACTCATATCATTGTATCATAGCTGGATGATCATCATAGTTGATTCCGAGTGACAGCCAAGTAGTAGTAAGATAAACGTGGTTTAGTTACACCAGTAGTTTATGCGGGAAGCATAACCTTTAGTTTATGCCAGAATGGTTACAGAAAATGTACTTTTGATTTTCCCGTTTTCTTCCATACATAAGGGCAGCTGACAGCCACAGACAGTTGATTTCCATACGTCTCCAACCTGCCTACCACAACAGTAGACTATTATTTAACATATCAACTCTGGGTTACATATGATATAACAAAAATCTCAACAGTTTACATACTGACTGTGAATCAATCCCGAGAGTTCCATAAACTATCAATAAATCAACGCCGCGTTTGCCTGCACTAACATCCAATCACAGTTAATTTAGAAACACTATTTACGACCCAACTCCCGTCATCCATGTTTTGATTAGTTACCAAGTTATCAACGATAGCAGGTTTATACATGCTAACAACACCTGGTCGCCATACACTGCTACACTGTTGCTTCTTGTTCACGATACTCACCGTGTGTTACGAGGCTACAGGAGTCACTTACCTTACACCATGACGCTCTCTGGACGGTGCTGCTCCGAACTGAAACACAAGAGAAAATAGAAACTGAGATTCTAGCTTTAAAGAACTTTAATATGTGTGAGTGATACGGACTTGTAAAATAGGTTTATCATTGAGTTATTTTCATTAATATAACTCCATGGGTATTTGGGCATATATGGTAAAATCAATTCTTATTTTATTTCAAGACGCCCTTCGTTTTCAGCTGGTCCGGACACTCACCACCAGCTGCAGGTCACCATACAGCAGGCGGTAGAGGGGGTTCTCCTGCACCAGCATCTTCTTCACCACCTACTACCACCACACCAACAGCTGCCTCATCAACAACAATCTCCTACACTCACGTCATCTAAATCCACACAAATATCATCTTTTGGAAAATCAAGAACATTATGGAAGGAACATTGACAGGGGTCGATGTATTGCTGAAGGAACTCCATTCTCACACACAAGAAGAAATATAACTTGTTAAACAGAACTCCACATGTCAGCTCTGTGGTTACTAGGCTTACGAATTTATTTACTTTTTTCGATATATTGGTACTCTCTTTAAACTCTCGTAATGGTTACAAGTTTAATACATCCGCCACAGTTAACAGATTCATTTATCAGTTACTACACTGTACAGTATATTTCTAAATTGTATGACGGTCAATTGTTGTTCATATCGGGGTTTTTCATATCGTATTTTTATCACTAAATTCACCATCGCTCACTTAATTTTGGATGTTCGTTATCCCAGACAGATACGCACGCAATGGGAACTTTTGCTACTTTCGTCAGTGCATTCAGCTTCCGTCTCATGAGATTCACTTCACACTTTTGCTTTCTTTATCAGCTGTTATCACTAGAGCACATTAAACCAGGGTAGGTGAAGGGGGACGACTGGAGAGGGAGCGGTGGACAGCCAGGGGTCAGCGCAACTACCGCCTCCCTCCACCACCTCCTGCACGGAAGTGGTTCCTCCTGCCTCCACATGTCCGTGGAATATTAGTTCACGACTGTATACACAAAACACATTTATAAACTTTTCTACACTATATTCCATACATTATATAAAGTGTTTACACGAATTCATTATACTGAATAATTTGTTTTCAGTACATCATAGTTCATTATTCTTTATCGGATATATATGGGACTTTGTTTATCCAGAGACGTCAGGCAACATGCAAGTATACTATAAACTGTTATTGTCTGTTCTTATTTCAATGGTGAAGGCGATCAAGAGTCTGACGTATCAACAGACAGCACCACCCAGGGCAGACTGTGAGTGTGTTGTAGTGCTGGCCGCCACCACTGTCACTAGCGGAGTAATTCACAGGACCCAGCAGGGATCGAGGTTCACACCACCGTCATTTTAACCATAGTGTACGTGTTTTGGAAAGTCGGCCCAGTTGATCGTTGTAACTATCACTTTCTTTGGCCCCACCCCGACCTCTCCCCCAACTGGCACCACCCCGACCTCTCCCCCAACTTGCCCTACCTCGACCTCACCCCCAACAAGTATTATAGTGACGAGTGAAACTACGGAGAGAAAAGGGAGGGGGGAGGTCTGAGTAGCATTGTATATCTAACTAAACCAACAATACTAGAGCCAGTATAATATAACTAATTTACTGACATACATAACATTATCGGATATATAAGTAGTGCAAATACAAAAAGATATTCTTAGGACTAGCAAAATATTATATTGCACCATACAGTATGCTGTGGTATGTTACAAAAAATATTTCAGAGGTAATTCTGTGAGGAAGAACCAAATTTCATGATCTCTTTTGCACATTATTATTAACCAAGGAATGTGGAGTATTTCTTGCTGCTAATGACGAAGACAATTGTTGCTATAATATTATTTTTAAAATATAATATCAATTATGATAACAATAGCCAAGCGTCAGTCGGAATCACTGAAGTTCTATACAATTTCTATCATATTTCATAAACTATCATAATATAATAATAAATGAAAACGTTAAAATCGACAAAAGATTCCCTCGCGAGGAACTGCCTTACAAACGAACAAACGTTTTCCACCTGCGATAACCAGAATTAACTTACAGATATACAGTTTACATAGGGCCTACTTCACGCTGTCGAGTTCACGCACGGCCTTAACTGCAGGTCCGTTACCGTGAGGCCTCGGGCAGTTGAAGTACTAAAGCTGAAAACGGGGAAATTGTGAGTGTATGACGTCATTTCCGGCCATCCAGATGATCTATGACCCGTCTTTCCTGGCGCCACAAGCCCCCCTCCCTCACACACACTGCGCCTACCCTCACCTGTACACAACCATGGCGTAAGCGTCCATAGAACAATACTCTGCCCTTATACACACTGATTCCGTATGGTCGTGTTTTCACATTTACCCGGTCTCGGTCTCGGTCTCGGTCTCGGTCTCGTTTAAAGATAACTTAAATATGGGTCTTTCTAAGCGTTTCTACCACAATGTAAAGGACGCTGTGAGTACGGTGTATGGACGGAAACTAGCTGACAGATGGAAGACGGTTGACGGAACTGTTCATAACTGGCTGAGTGAACGAAGGCAGACGGTAAGAGGTGATGTATGTACAGTGATGATAATTATATAAAACTAACCTAATCTAACCTAACCTAACCTAACTTAACCTAACCCAGGGATTTATATCAGATTACCCACTTATTGTTATGTGTGCCCATCTCACCTATAGTTGTTGAATATCATTATGTTTACCCGCCAAGATGGAAGTAATGCCTAGGTTGAGTTATAACACCTTTGCCTGCACCTCTTACCTACCCACACACACACCAGCTACCCCCACCCCCCCTACCTGCCCACACACACCCACACACACACCACCTACCTGCCCACACACACCCACACCCGAAAACAAAAAATACACTAAAACTCGAAAACAAAACAAAACTTGAAAACAAAAGTACACTAAAACTCGAAAACAAAAAGTACACTAAAACTCGAAAACAAAAAGTACACTAAAATTCGAAAACAAAAAATACACTAAGCCTCAAAAACAAAATCGAAAATGACCTCAGACCGACACATACACACACACACACAGTCAAAAATAACACAAAAATGGAAAAAAAAAGTTGCACTACCTAAATATATCCTCTTTATAACAGTTAATGAAAAGAACATTAACGTAAGGTACAGATCAATTTAACCAAGGCCCCCAGACGCTTACATAAGAGTCCAGTACGAACAGGTGTCACACAAAACAAGTCTCCCTCCAGGTTGGTTCGGTGGCTCGGGTCTCCTGGTTCCTCTATGGTAGAAAACGATGTGTCATTTTTTTCCTTAGTGAGAAACTCCGCCGTAGGGAAAACAGATTTTAGTCTTGGAGTTATATTTAGTATTTCGCTATTTTATCTTAATCTAACTTTAAACTATCTTAACCAAACCTAATCTAACCTTAAACTATCTTAACCTACCGTAGTAGACTACCTTCACTAACCCCTTCACGACGGTGGCGCCATTTTTAATATTTTATTCGGTTAATACCAGACGAGTTTATTCAGCTCAGAAGGAAGCCAGTACACAAGGGGTTAATCTAATCCTTACCTAAGACTATCTTAACTTAACCTAACGTAAAACTTAACTATCTTAACCTAACCTAATGTAACACTAAACTATCTTAACCTAATCTGCATTACTGTATACAGGCATGGAAACCCTACCTCTTGGAAGACCTGACATCCTTCGAAAAGGTGGAACACAGAGCGACTGAAATGATTCCGGAACTGTCACCTCCGATTATCCAAGAGGACTGAGAGCCTTAGGACTAACAACCTTTCAGAGACGATACAATAGGGCAGATTCTCATTGAAACATTCAAAATCCTGAAAGGGATGGAAAACATGAACCCCGGACATTTATTTGTGATGCCACGCACCACCACCACCACCAACACTAGAAACTCGCCGAGTTATCATGCAGAAGGAACATAAGGAAATACTTCTTCACACAAACGGTGGTAGACCTATAGAACAATGTACCAGGTCAAGCTGTGGAATTAAGAACAATATTGGGCTTCAAAGTAGTCCTTGACAAGACTATCAAGATCAGTGAAGGGATCACACACAGGCCACTGGCCTCCTTCCCTCGGCATGGCCACCTCTAGTGGGTGGCCATTAGGTAAATAAGGTAAATGTCTTTAAGTAAATCAAATGACATGTGAAAAGTTTCTTTCTGGTATAAAAATAGACATTAAATACAATAACATACTTCCTTAACTCCCTTAGACCTGGTAGTGGTAATTATATAACTTATACAACTTCCACACACACACACACACACACACACACACACATATATATATATATAATTTTACAAATGTTCATCTCTTCTGGTTTTATCACCTTACTCGCGTGGGAAAGGTGCTATTTAGATACTGTGGCGGTACAGGTGTTGTAGGATACTGAAGTTTAATGTGACGGGACAGATGTCAGCGTGACGTCATGAGAGCTGTGTTTACGTCAGAGGGACAAATTATCACGAGGTGGAGGCCCCGCGTGGCGGACCCCCTGAACAGAGCCTTTCAACTATCCTGCGTCACACTTGCACGTTACACCACCATGTGAGTGTACAGTACAGTACAGTACAGTATATGATGCTAGAATATACTTCCGGCAAGTGTAGTATAATGTTACCTTCGATCTGCAGACGAAAGATGTTAGTGTTCCCCCTAAGGTGACATATTTCTGTGTCAATTCTACCACTAAGCAAATAAATAGATAGACAATGCATCTCTTTAAGATATACTAAATTCTCCTCCAGTGGCGTAGACAATTTTATTTTTAAGGGAGTTCAATATTTTCAAATTCCGCCGTACGTGTTGAGTCAGTCTACTGAAGAAGAAGAATAGTCACGATCCCTCATAGAAAAAATACAGGTGCTGCCTCTCAACCCAGAATGAGGGAGAAATACAGTCGTGTGTGTGTGTGTGTGTGTGTGTGTGTGTGTGTGTGTGTGTGTGTGTGTGTGTGTGTGTTTGAGCTAACTAGACTTAAAGCGGATGAAAAACAGAGAGGAATAAAGGTTGAAACAAATATTGAAAAGATAAGCTTAGATTATCCCTAGACCTGTGAGGAGCAGTTCTACAGGTATTAAGTGTTGGGGCGAACGAGGGGACGATAGTAATTATATTTGTCTCACTGGAAAGTTTGTGTTGCGTGGAGGTCCTGAGTGTTTACAAGGTCAACACATACCTTCCGGGAATAACTTTACGACGGACGTTGATATATAAAAGTAATGAAATACAAACGTGCGTTTTGTCTCTTGTGTTAAATATAAAGTGGCCTGAACACCAGAGGCTTGTGTCTACTTTATCAAAATAAGAAGATAATTAAAGTAAATTGAGATTTTCAAAAAGGGAAGTGAAGGTCGTGACACAAGTACACCACGCACTCTGTACGCTATACTACTGCTGATATCATCTGAACATAGCCCAAGGACTCTCAGCTTCCGTAAAATAGAAGTTGAGTAATAGATAGTTTATTTTTAGCAAGCCGGATACCAGTATCGCAGGTGAGGGGGTCACACCTGTGGCCGCCCTTATATAGTGTTCCGGGCGACACCTTCCAACGAGTCAAAGCTGCGGTAGTCCCCATCACGACGGCTGCCTTGACCTGCCTCACCACCACCAGCAGGAGGATACTTCGTGGGCTGTGTTCACTACAGTGCCATCCCTCACCACACCAGCACCACTCACGAGGAGTTTGGTCGTGGCCTGAAGGGAATCAAGAACCCTCACCTCAAAGGCATCAACTGCGAATTTTTCATCTCGTATTCAAGACAAAACAAAAGTGAGTGACCACACCACCTCAACCACCACCACCACCTCAGAGACTCACAACAAACACAACCACCAGCTCAGTCCACACCTTCTCTCCTCAACCTCCCAAAACCTTCACTAACTAAGCCACACTGTCAACACCTCCTTCAATACTCTACATTATTCATCAAAACACCTCAATACCCTTCATTAATTTCACTATGTCTACAAGTCTGACGTAAATAAGACACCCACATTTTTCCTCACCACTTGTCTGTCACAGGACTAGAGGCGTGTAAATGTGACTTAAAATATAGACGATTCTGACGTCTGTGTACTGGCTTTTGTTATTGTTTTTGTTATTTATTTGATTCCTCCCAAACAATCACTAGAAAAACAACTATTCGGGGAATCCTCCTAGTCAATAGATGTTCATTTTGTTACTTGGATCTCTAGACGAAGTGACCTAATTCCCGTACAGTAAACAACATCTGTGAGGCCTTTTGGTAATACGAAGTTTGTGTGGAATTGTTATCGTTATTATGTTTATCATTATGCTGTTCGTGTATTACTAAACCTGTTGTTATCTAGGACAGGGGAATGGAGAGAGAGAGAGAGTTTTTTAGTTTAACAAATTTATTGATAAAGCTTGGAGTACAGTTTGCCTATTCTGGGTAATTCAGTCAGGTCTTGACACTGAGGGTGGTATCACTGTTCACTGCCACGCAGGACAGAGGTTCATACACAAAGGAATAGATCATATTCATAAACAGTATATATAGGTGGGAGTCATGTGGGTATACGAACCTCTGTCCTGCTTGGCAGAGAGAGAGAGAGAGATAAAACAGTTAAATAGACAGACAGACACATAGACAGGTAGAGTAAGAGGGTCAGGGGATTGGGTATAGCTCTCATTAATCACTACAGACACTCAAACAAACAGACACGTGGCAATGTATGGCACTAACCTTTAACCCCCCCACCTCACCACGTTCTGATAAATTACTCTACCTGTATACCAAGACCTGTGACCTGTTGTGACATAACTGTGTTAATTTTCCTGCGACCTGATTGGCTGACCACCTGCATAATAACACATCACCTGGCAGCGTAACTAATTCAATGACCTTATTAGTTGGACACCAAGACCGAGCTAATTATTAACTAATTCTCCAGGATATGAAATTCTGAGTCAGCTTTCTAGATAATTATTTTTCATATAATTTTGGCCAGGATGTTAACTAATTATAAAAGTAAATACAAGTATGTGTGTAAGTACCGTAATTAAGTATATAGTGCATAATTGCCACAATCGTTAATGTAGAGTTTAAATATTCTTCAATGGTGGTGATGGTGGGGGTGATGATGGTGGTAGTAAGTGGTGGTGATGATGATGTGGTGATGGAGTGGTGGTGGTGGTGGTGATGGTGGTGTTGATGGGGTGATAGTGGTGTTGATGGTGTTGATGGTAGTGATGTTGCTGGTGATGATGATAGTAATTACTGTCATCTTCAACACAAGACTAACACAACAATTCACAATCATTGCTTTATAGTTCTCAGATGACGATGTTGTTGACGATGATGATGATAATGATGATGATGACGGCGACGATGGTGAAGACAGCTGAAGGCCTCACCATCCCTGGACACACACCTGATGTCCTCACCACACTCAGGTAACTTCAACACCTGTGATGATTAAACTCCTGAGAGAGAGAGAGAGACCAGCCCCAGTTAGTAAAGACTGTGATGTACTGTATGTGTGTTGCAGAAGACAGCTGTGGAAACACTACTACCCGACGGAGGCGACGCAGGGAGGAGTTAACAGGGACCTCACCTCGAGCCTCTGCCTGGCACACTCGGCTCTGGCTCTCGTGTCGACACAACCTTGGAGTTACACCAGTGAGTTGTCCACATGTTTCTGTTTGTTCGTGCTGTAACTGAGGCATTCCTATACTCTTAAAGAGACTCGCCTTAAGTACTCATACATTTAAGGCTCTCAGAGACTTCTTTATACACCTATACACGTTGTTATGGAGGCTGCAGCGTGTGCAACTTGATACTTTGTGTTTACTGTTCCTCTATGTGGTGTTTATTGTGATGTGTTTTATATTATGATGTTGCTGCTGCTTGTTATATGATCAGCTGTTGTATTCTGGTGTGGCATTTGTCCTCTCCTTTTGTTTTCTGTGTTATTCTCTCTCTCTCTCTCTCTCTCTCTCTCTCTCTCTCTCTCTCTCTCTCTCTCTCTCTCTGATGATGTCTTCCTCTCCTTAAACCAGTGTGGGATTCGAGCGGCAAGGTGGCTGACGGAGTAGCTGCTGGGGCCACAGAGACCCGGGGCCATCCTGACCTCTGCCAGAGTGTGACTGTCGACCTGCCTGGCACCGTGGCCTCTCATCTCCACCCCTACCAACCTCACCTAGCTTCTCACAACCTCTCACTAAAGGGGCTACACCCAGAGGCTCTCCTTCAGCAGGACACCACACTGAGGGGGAAATACTGTCTTGTCTCCGTCAGGTAGGTCCTCCCGTAAACTGCTCTTTAGTGTCATGGCTTAACGATATAAGTAAGAGATTACAGTTAGACCGAGAGTAAATAAACATTATAACGCATTATAACGATAGTGTTGTTATTGGTGGCTGAGACATGGACCCTTTAAACCTCGGCTCAAAGTTCTGCATTCTTCTTTGTGTATTCTCCTAATGACCACCCGCTAGAGGTGGCCATGCCTAGGGAAGGAGGCCAGTGGTCAGTGCAGGATCCCTTCAGTACAGCGAAGGTGGAAAAAGTGTCACTGACTATGTAGTTATCTTGAGGCCCCGACTCCAACAACCAAAATCTAACGCTAAAATAATATATATATTCTTAACGATATTCTCATAATCTGCCAGTTCATACCCAGTACTTGCTAACAGTGCGTAACAGAGACGAGACAGATCGTCCAAGCGGCTAACAGGCCGATCAGTGGCGAAGAGAATAAATTAAACTGAAGAAAAATTATGTAACAATTTCTAAAATATACTGAAATCATCTTAAAGTTTGCAAATCGTCTCACAAAAGCTTTCGTGATAATAAACAACCGTCATCCAGGATATCTCCCCGTGTTAGTGTAGCAGGACTGTTGAGAACCAGTAATTACAGAGACTGGATAACTGTGCGAGATAAATAATTTAAGTTGCCAGAAAATTTAAAGTTTGGAGTCATTTATTTATCATCAAAGTACAGGGTGAACTCTACATTTAAATACGACACATCATTAACTGCGTCACTGTAGAGAGTTGGAGTAGTACCTATACCATATTACATTACCATCTCTATACCGCAAATGCCCCACATATCATCGGATTGACCCCTGGCGTGTTGTGTTGTACAGGGAGGCGGGGAGAAAGGCAGACAGTGGCGCTGGTGGGTCATGGCAGATTGTTCGGTCTCTAGTGGGCAGATACGAGCACACATACGCCACCTGTGTCCCCGCTACCTGCACAACTAACTTCCTACAGGTTCGTATATCAATTTTACGGCATTTTAACATTTATTTTAGTTATAGCTTAAAACATGATTCATTTTCTTCGAACAAATCAAAACCATTTTCTATTATAATATTTAATGATCAACTAAAACAAAATCTCTAGTAGCGAAATCTATACAAGTTTTATAAGTTGTGAGTGATTATGCATGAGTAAATGTATGTAATATCCTGCAGGAGTCACTACAGCAGCATCAGGAGGCAGGAATATACCTGAGTGTGACCTGCCATGACGACCACAACGACACCTGGACCACGAAGGATTTAACCTTCATGTAGGTACACCTCATCTGTTGTTAGGGAGGAGTCTCACCTTTCCTCCTTCTCCCCTCACCTCACACCCTCCCTTTGCTGTCTCTTCCTCCTAGGTTTATTATCATCATTATTATTATTATTATTATTATTATTATTATTATTATTATTATTATTATTATTATTATTATTATTATTATTATTATTATTATTATTATTATTATTATTATTATTATTATTATTATTATTATTATTATTATTATTATTATTATTATTATTATTATTATTATTATTATTATTATTATTATTATTATTATTATTATCCAAGTAACAATAACAATAATAGTCGTATTAGTGTTCATAGCGTTATTTATTTCCACCCTTTACAAAATAATAAATTATCTGAATCAATTGGGACATAACTTCCGTGAGGTAACCAGGTCATTGTTCATCAAGTGTTGGTGTGACACAGGTTGGTGACGACGGTGCTGGTGATGGTGGTAGTGACGGCGACGGTGCAGGAGGTGACCAAGCCCTGTGTGACGACCTCCTCTGGCTGTCCGTGTTCCTCAGGTATATACAGTACTATAGTTTTTGACTTGTGATAAACTGATAGACGAGAGTAAACCAATTATGATATGTAGTGAAAGAGAGGTATATAAAAATAGAAATTAATAAGATAAATGAGATAGAAAGAGAATAAGAAGCAGTAAAAGAGAGAGAGAGAGAGAGAGAGAGAGAGAGAGAGAGAGAGAGGCGATAAAGAGGAAAAATCGTGGTAAAGAGAGAAAAATAAAGATAGATAAATAAGTAGACAGAGAGAAAGGGAAGTCAATATTGAGGTGGCGTGAACTGATGGAGGTATTAACCCCACCTTCCCACCTCCTGACGGTGTTCAGGTGTTCGTCTGCTGCACTGCTTCTCTCTCAACCAAAACTGGACCCGTCTTACCGCCCACAGTACCGCAGACACACACCTGCAGACCCTTGATGGCCTAAGGTGAGTCTTAACCACCTGTACACCACCTGAACACTTGTACTACACCACCTGCCTCCCCTGTACACCATCTGAACACTTGTACTATACCACCTGCCTCACCTGTACACCACCTGAACACTTGTACTACACCACCTGCCTCCCCTGTACATCACCTGAACACCTATACTACACCACCTGCCTCCCCTGCACACCATTTGAACACCTTACTACACCACCTGCCTCCCCTGTACACCACCTGAACACCTTACTACACCACCTGCCTCCCCTGTACTACACCTCCAGCTCCCCTGTAGTGGAGTTTAGAACATTGATTAAAGTAAATTTGTTATTGTGAATGTTGTTGTTGTTATTACTCATTGTTGTCACTGTATTATAAGCCATATACTAAACTGCTTCTGTGAATAATGTTGCCTTTGTTGCATCTACTGACCTGTAACTAGAGCTCAACACGTAATTATTGTCCTTTTCTGTTGGAAAGTTAAAAGGTATTGATATTGTTGCAGAGTGTTGAGCATGGTGTGGGTGATCCTGGCTCATCGCTACATGTTCTTCCTCATCTCCGTCAACAATCCCAGAGACATCACACAGGTGAGACCCTCATTAATGATTTCTTCCACAGGTGTGTTGAACTTAATTGGAATTATTTTTTGAGGGTCAGGAAATGTGTGTGTGTGTGTGTGTGTGTGTGTGTAAATTTACCTGTATTTCTACACCGTGAGTCAGTGGATAAGAGTCTTGTCTACCATTCGTGGGTTAAGTTCGATACCCAGCATATCTTAAAAAAAAAAGTGGCGACCTGTGGTGTAATGGTCAGCATGCTCGACTCACAAGCGAGCGGACCCGGGTGCGATCCCTGGGCAGTGCTTAAATCAAACGTACGTACAGATAACCTCATAAAATCAAATTATGCTCGTGCTCTCACTAACTAATACTAAATCCTGTGCACCAAAAAGTAAACACTGACTGACGTATTCCAGCACATGAACGACTGGCGGTACTTCTGGGTGTTCAACGCCTACCCCTCCGTCGACACCTTCCTCTTCATCTCAGCCTTCCTCCTCTCCATCTTCCTCAAGAAACGCCTTCAGGAATTTACCTTCACGGGCTTCTACCTTCAGAGATATCTTAGGTGAGAGAACCTTTGGTCCGTAGTGGAGAGAAGAACATAAGAACATAAGAGTGGAGGAACTGCAGCGGGCCTATTGACATATAGTTGTGTACGGGCTACCTCTCTGAGCTGAATAAAATCGTAGTGAAGGGGATAGTAAGAAATAGTCTTTTAATTTATTCTGGGTCTCTTGAAAGTCTTGGGAAAACATCGAGGAGTGATTACCTTGGGATTATTGGCAGTACTTAAGGTAATAATTGTGTTAGTGGTGATAATATTTGTCTAGCAAAACCGTCGTACAATTTCAATAACTTGTTTGTTTACATGCAATTTCATTATGTGCTCTCTCTCTCTCTCTCTCTGTGCTCCTCTCATCGTCCCCCTTTCCCTCTTCTTTTCTCTACTTCTCTCATCGCTCCTCTCTCTCTCTCTCTCTCTCTCTCTCTCTCTCTCTCTCTCTCTCTCTCTCTGCACAATACAGCCGCACCCTCCCAGGCTTCATCCCAAAATTACAATACATTTAATCAAACCCATAATCTCTAAATTAATTACCGCCATCACCCCAGACTGGCCCCGGCGATGTTGTACGTGACGTGGGGTTGTGGCACTGTGTTACGGCACCTCGGCACGGGACCTGTGTGGCACCGCCTCTACGACACCATGTTCGGCCAACCTTGTGCCAACACCGCCTGGACCAACCTTTTCCTCACTAACAACTTCAACGAGTCCGATGATATGGTGAGACGAAGAGAAAAATCCAGAGTGTTTATAATTAGTTAGATACGTAATGATTATTAACTTAGTAGTGTTTTGTATCGTTGGCCATCCCTTCAATGAGCCTGATATACTGTACTGAAATATTATCTTATGAAATTTAGAAAGGTGGAGACTTAAAGTGCCTTGTCCACTCTTAGGTGCACAGAAGGTCTTTAAAAATGGCTTCTGTTCTTGATCGATGTAGATGCGGGTTTCGTGATCAATAATTTATCGTGTAGTAGGTCAGTCTTAAAGGTCATGCCACTCACAACAGTTTCATATCTGATAGAAAAGGTGTGACAGGTGTGATAGGGAATGCCCACGACATTAGGACAGGTATAGAAGGTGTTGATGTGGGTGTTCTCCGGCAGTGTATGGGTCACCTGTGGTCGCTAGCGGTGGAGTGGCAGCTGTACGTGGTGTCGCCGTTGCTGCTACTGCCTCTATACCGCTGGCAGTCTTCTAAGCTACGGTGGGTGCCGCTGTGCAGCTGCCTCGCCCTCTCCATCCTCCTGCCTGCCGTACTCACTGTCCTCTATCAACTGCCGCCCACGCCCACCCACTGGGATCCCCACGTCACAAAGTGAGTCCCACACCCACTTTAGTGAGTCACGCGAGTCTCTTATTCATTGTAGAGAGTCACATGACTGCTGTAGTATCTCTTAGTCTACTGTAATTTAATCTCTGGCAACTGTAGTGACCGCTGTAGTGAACCACACTCCTACTATAGTTAGTGCCTGGCCATTATAGTAAGTGATACTGTGTCCTCCCTCTCCAGGATGTACTACAACATGTACTACATAGTACCATGGTGTAGGGCGGGGCCGTACTTGGTAGGTCTGGCTGCTGGCTGCCTCTACCATTGGATGCACGAACACAACCTCTTCTTAACACACGTGAGTCTAACACCTTCTCTCATTTACTTCCTCCAATGTACTAAATGAGTCACAACGGTATATTAACACCCACCATTACAGATAATAATAAGTCACAGTCTATACCGTAAACTTCGGTATTTTCCCCAGGGTTGTGTGCGGGCTTGGGGAGGCGTGTGTGCCGGGTTGGTGGTCGGGGTGTTGATGGGGCCAAGTTTCCTAACGGGGCGAGGAGCTTACTGGGCCGCCCTCTACTCCTCTCTCGCTAGACCAGCCTGGGCCTGCTGTCTTGCATTCTTCGTCATCAACGCCTTCAAGGGACAGCCTGGTGAGTGAGTGAGTGAGTGAGTGAGTAAGTGAGTTATTCAGTCAGCTGCTCTTGTGGTGATGTGTCAGGTGTGGTGAGATTTCAGGTGTGGTGATGATGTTTCAGGTGTGATGTTGATGTTTCAGGTGTGGTGGCGTGGTTGGCGTCGCGGCCGGTGATGACGCCACTGTGCCGCCTCTCCTACAGTATGTTCCTGGTGTCGCTGCCGCTACAAACGTTGGCCGCCGCTACGCCTCACAAGCTCCACTACCATCACCTCACAGCTGTAAGTACTGGACCTCCCTCTCTGACGGTCCTCCTCCTTCCCTATGGGTTAACATATCCCAACGCCTACACACACTCACAATGCCCACTGCTCTATCATGCCCATAGCTACCCCTTGCCATACGTCCCTTTTCTCACCTCCTCTTATCCATAGCTCCCCCTTCATAACTTTGTCGTGCCCATAGTTCACCCCTCTGCCCACACCTCAACCTAGTCCATAACTCCCCCCCGTTCCTACTATTCCGTCAAGCCCACAGATGCCCTCGTCAGGCTTACAGGACACCTTCAATCACCCAGGTCACAGGTCACACAATGTCAGCTGATCTCACAAATATCAGAAACTATCAGTCGATGCCGTCTGACGAACTTAACAGTCTCCGTAAACAACAAAGTCAATTAATTATTTTAACTCTTAAGTCTTCCTAAACGACTACACCGATCGTAACTAAAGATGCAAGAAAATTTAGTCTATTAGTTTGTACACTTGCTCTTATTAACAAACAAATTCTGCTCGACTGTCAGTCCAGTTTGCAAGAGATACCAGTCAGAGATACCAGTCAGATTCATCTTCAAAATCACACATCTGGGGAACTGGTGACTGGTGTGGGTCGGGCCAGACAAAAGAGTACCGGGAATATCACAGATGTATCATAATTTTTAGTGATTGATGACTATTGAGTAGAACCGCTTCCTTGAGTAGGACCTCCCCCTTGAGTAGGACCTCCCCCTTGAGTAGGACCTCCCCCTTGAGTAGGACCTCCCCCATGTGTAGGACCTCCCCCTTGAGTAGGACCTCCCCCTTGAGTAGGACCTCCCCCTTGATTAGGACCGCCCCCTTGAGTAGGACCGCTCCCTTGAGTAGGACCGCCCTTTTAGGTTAGGTGTGAGAGCAAGTCTGGGAAGAGTATACAGGTGTGCGCCATTGCTATTAATAGTCTTAATGAATAGGTTTGATGCTATTTATAGGTAACTGGTAAGCTGTAGAATCGTCTATTTCTTACACCACACACTCATAAAGCAGCGCCAGGGATTACGAGGTGGTGACACACGTAACTAACTCTCCTCCACGTGACCCAACACAACCTGGGTCACGATCTGAAGCTGTTGAAAAATATTGAACGCTATTTTCTTAAGGGGGTGGGGGGGAATAAGTAATTGAGGGTATTAACCTGGAAATTAGGCATCCCAGGTTATTTCCTGTGATGATTTAAACACCCTAACCTAACCTAACCTAACCTGTTTACTTGATAATTAGATATTCACTTATTTATCCCTTCATATGCTTAACCTCCATTTCACTTATATAGTAATTTTTCATTCATTCATTCATTCATTCATTCATTCATCCATTCCTTCCTTCCTTCCTTCCTTCCTTCCTTCATTCATTCATCCATTCCTTCCTTCCTTCTTTCCTTCATTCATTCATCCATTCCTTCCTTCCTTCCTTCCTTTCTCCCTTCTTTCCTTCCTTCCTCCATACACTTTTACTGACATCTTATATTAAGTGACTATATATCCTATCCCCGGCGGTCACCACTGTATGTCTCAACAGGTGTATCTGGTGGTCGGGGACGTGGTGTTGAGCTGTCTGGCCAGCCTCCTCCTGCTGCTCTTAGTGGAGGCTCCTGCTACCAGAGTCCTCGTCCTTCTCACCTCAGGTATGTACGTTCCGGGAGCAAAAGTGGCAATACGGTACGAAATTACGGTACGGTGGAACTTTTTTTGTTTTTACTCTAAGTACGGTTCGAAATTACGGGACGAGACAAAAGTACAGTACGGTATTTTTTTCGTAACTTTTCAGTACCAAAGTATTTAGTATTTGAAGAAAGACTAATGACTATGGACGGGTACGTGAGTCATGGTAAAACTGATAAATAGGATGAAAACATCCATTTTCTCCTTGTGTACTGAGAGAGAGAGAGAGAGAGAGAGAGAGAGAGAGAGAGAGTACAAGCAATTCACTTAATACCTGCAATACGACCCTTCATTTACGTCAGCAAAAACGTATTAAAACAATTTACAATTTACAATTACAGTAAGTATGCATGTGTGTGTGTGTGTGTGTGTGCGTGTGTGTGTGTGTGTGTGTGTGTGTGTGTGTGTGTGTGTTGTGTCAGTAAACCTCAGTACACAGGAGTTCTTAATACACACTCAAGTCACCACTAATAATATCGACGAAGCTAAGAATTCACAGGACTTTTAACCTTTAATTAAACATATTATAACTACAACAAAATCCCTTCTGAAACTAATGAGTTGTCGTAATGTATCTCCAGGAAAGTTGTGGCGCCAGAGAAAGACGGTGAAGGAGAGGGAGAAGCAAGCTGAGGAGCCCAAAACGGTACTTTCCACCACACAAGACCTTCTGATGGCTACACTCTCCCCTTCCACCTCCACCACCAGATATAGAAACATCTGATGTGTTTGTCTCTCTGTCTGTCTTCATCCTGCCGTAACTTCATGTTCTTTCTTTTATCTTTGAGTAGTGAGACGCTTATTAGGAGAAACTATTAAAAGAAATGTGATAATTTATTCTTATCTCTCACTGTTTTCGAATGCTACTTAGTCTACGTGGTTGAACGCTTGTCTTATGTGGATAGATGTCTTTGGTGAACTTTCATTGATAATTATTTATTATACATAGCAAAATATATAACTTATATATATAATCATGTGGACATTGTTTCAAATTTTGGTCTTATTGAAGAAGTTGATACCTGATTGAATGCTTACAAAACATCCCGCGTTGTTTATATTCTTCGGGGTACCACAGGGCAGTGTATTGGGCCCGTTGTTGTTTTTGTTTCATAAATGACATGCCAGAAGCTATACAATCCTTCATACAAATGTTTGCAGACGATGCCAAGTTATTTAGGGATACTAAGAGCTGCCGAAAGATCTCTGTGAGCGTCAAGAATGGTCGAAGAAATGGCTGATAAGGTTCATTGTCACGAAGTTCTCGGGCCATTGTGAGAAGAAGGTGAATCAAGTAACTAAATTATTAGGTGCTTCCCCGCCTGGAGTAATGTCACCCCCATCTGGTCCCAGAGATATGCTAGAGACTGTAATTTGATTGAAAATGTCCAAAGGAGGGCCATCAGACTGGTGCCTGAACTTCGGCACTTCAGATACCCAGAGGAATTAGAATGCCTGCAACTGCCTAGCTTATACTACAGACGGACAAGGGGAGATCTAATTGAGATGTATAAACATCTCAAAGGGCACTACTCAGTCGAGTGTCCATACCTGGAGCTGGCGGACGCTCATCCCACAAGGGGTCACAGCTCAAGGTTGAAGAAGCCACAAGTCCAGAAAACTGTGAGGGCGAACTTTTTCGGAGTGAGAATTGTGAACTCTTGGAACAAACTGCCAGAGAGTGTTGTGACGGCACCGAGTGTGAGCTCTTTCAAGACCAGACTTGACCAACACTGGAGCAGGTTCAGATATATTCAGGAGCCGGTGCATGCCCAGTACTTACCAACAGTGCGTAACAGAGACGTGATCCACCGCCCAAGCAGCTAACGAGCCGATCAGTGGCAAAGAGGATAAAAGTAAAAGTAAAAGTAAATAAATGTCTTCTCGGAGAACACTTCACTTCAACCGTCACTCGTCCTCTCAACATTCAATTTAAACATCTAAATATATACTGTATTTATTATAATCTTATTTATTGATTGTCATATATCTATTTATTTATATATACCAAACCTCAGACTGTGACACAAGTACCTGTTTAAACCTGTGACGTCATCAAGTTCATGGCAAAGCAGTTAGTGTTATCGAAGGTGTTTTTATTTTTCGTATATAATAATGACTGCTTAATACATACATATAATCCACAAACTTTTAATGAATAAAAATGAAATGGTTCACTGTTATAAGGGAACTAATAATATTTATAGTAATTCAGTAGGAACTTCATTTATATAATAATAATCTAAATGTTTGGATCTATATGCCAGTTTATGCTATGCCGACCCGTCTATATGTTTAATTTAATGTATGATCTATTTATTGAAATAAATTATTTTATTTGATAAACTCTATTAACTATAACCAGCTGTGTCATTCTCCAGAGTTATATAAAAAAAAAATGCCTCTCCAACGCCTTGTCAGCTATGTACGTGTTACGGAAAAGAGATCACAAGTATATAATATTTCCTCTAGAGAGAAATACTGATATTACCACTGGATGAACAAGATTTTATTACCTTTTTAACAATATTTTAACTTGATCTTTCGTGACTTGAGTTAACTGTTGTGGATAATTTAATATTAGATGACTGGACTAAGACATTCTGTGACTCCTGCTGACCTGTGGGTGTTTATGCTGTTCTTCTTCAGTGGCTTATCGTGAGTAGGTGTCTGTGTGTGTATTAATATCCGGTCTTCACCCTCTGTGGTCATACTGTTATCGACGAATTAATATATTAGGGGAGATAGTGTACTAAAATAGATGTATTAAAGGCATCTAGGAACGTTTCTCACATCCACCAACTTGACACCGAGTTGTTTATATTATATATATCTTTCTTACTTGCCACCGAGGGGGCTAGTTTATTGGGCACCCCTTTGTCATCCTGTGCAAGGTGAAGCACAAAAGTGTTTACAGCGCCCATCTGGGAAGCATGCATAGTTCATGCTTGCCTTCATGACTCATGCATTAAGGGTGTAAAAGCTTGAAGGGTCATGGATTTTGTCAGCAAGTTACATAAAGTGACAGAATGATGAGTGTGTAGGGCGAAATTCCCGGTACAATTTATCTGTTTATGGCAAAGCGTGGCAGGTCCCTAATAATGTCAAGTGCCAGGCCTGTCACTAGGAGGAGGTCAGGGAGGGAAGAGGTGTTGGTAACAGGGTCATCAGTGGTTTGTAGGTAAGAAAGTCAGGAGTTACCTGGGAGTTTGGGTACGGCCCCTGGGAGCAGAGACGAGTTGTTTACGTTGGGACGGTTGGGTGTGCCTGGCGTGAGGTTATTTTAAGATCTAATGCCGTCTTCCTTATTTGTGTTATGACTGACTGGAATATGATTTTCAAAACTTTTTATTGGGTGAAATGTTACAGTAACATAAAACATGTAGCAATAACTTCTTTATTCAGTCCCCCAGTTGAGACGTCCGTTTTCTCACCGCTTCAGTACGCTTGAGTCCTCCGTTTTCTGTCAAGTAGTACCGCGACTCTGATATTCCCTCGTGTCTCATATCATTTTATGAAATTTGAAATTGCAACTCTAAGCGTATATATTACATTAAATTAGATATGTCAGATTATAGATGAAGCATTCAAGATCCCTTGTGAGTGATGTTGAAAGCTTCAACTGTATTTACTGTTAGCGAAATTGTCAAATAAGTTAGAGTAGAGTTTGCCAGTAGAAGTGACGAATCCCTGACATCGTCCTTGAGGATGCCCTGAGTTTCCAACTGATGATGAAGTTAAATCATTTCAATACAAACATCAGATTCTCTGATGTTTGTTGAAATTATTGTCAGTTTTATATTTTAGAAAGAAATTAATATCAACATTGAGATTCTGGGATAATCTTGCCAGCTACAGAGAGCAGCGAAATCCCGCGGTAGTTGCCACAGTTTGACCGGTCTCCCTTGTTCTTATAAATATTGACGATAGATGTGTCTTTAAGAGCTTGGGGGAGTTCCTCCTTTTCGTATTTATTCTCCAGGATAGAGTTGAGACGGCTGGTAAGCAGACATCCTCCTGCTTTATACACCTCGGCTGGGATTCCATCAGGCCCTAAGGCTTTGTTATTTTTCATTTGTTTGATGGCATTAGCTACCTCATCCAGGGATGGAGGATAACTGAGATGTGTCAGCTCTGGATGCTAAGGAACCTGCTGGGTAGTCAGGACATCCACATTAGTGTTTCGGTTGATCAGTGAATGGTAGTGCTCTTTCCATCGCTGAAGGAGGCCTTCATCATCATTGATTATGAAATTACCTTCGGATGAGTGGAGGGGGGCTGCGCCACGAGTGATTGGCCTCACCTCGGCCACCCCATCCAAAATGTCCTGGACACTTCACTGTCTATTTGGGAAGTGTGTTTGTTGTGTCGTTGGGTGATTTGATTATTGTTTAACTTATTTTTTAATTCCTCCCAGTTGGATCATGTGTAGCTGTATCTCAACCTGGCAGGGATCTGTATTGGAGATGTGGAGAGTGTGGCTACGCTAGGGAGATGGTCACTGGTGGTTATTGTGCCGGGTTCCATTTGCAGGTTAAGATGGTGATGCTGGTTTGTTAGTACTTTGTCTGGATGTCCTATTTGACCTGCTCTGATGTATGTGGGGAATTCCGGACCAAGGTGTATTGAGTTGCCGTGGTTCAATAATGTGTTTAAGATCTGCCCTACGGCGTTGTTGTCCTGGTGCCCCAAAAAGCTGTGTCGTGCATTTAGGTCACCCAGAAAATATGCTGGTACAGTTCTTCTCGTCAGCCTGAGCGAGTCTGCTAGTGGAAAAATGGGTCTTCTCGGAGGGATGTAACGGGTGCCGATTATGATGGATCCCGTTGGGTTGTTTATTTCAATGGCCAGAAAGTTTTCTTGAAATGGGTCGTGTATCTTGTGTTGTAACTGTCTTCTGTACGCCAATCCCAGGCATTATTTACCAGTTGGCAGACACTAATTGACCAATCACAAGCTCCCTGTTACCCGCCATTTTGTTGTACCCAATTGGGAGGGGGTGTGTTCTAATGACGTCAGAGGGTTACATGGTGCAGGGACTAATCAGCTTTTCGCCGACAGGTTTGTCAACAAGTGACTGTCAAACTTTTCTTTATTGACAGCTAAATAATTCAAACTTTATTATAGCGTAAAAGAAGTAAAGAAAGTTTACAAATAAGGTGTTAAAACAATATATAAAAACATTTAGAGGATATAGAGATTTTTAACAGTAACTGCTGATTAATTTTGTATAAAAAATTAAACAATATAAATCCATTCATAGATCCAGGTCACAAAAATGAAAACAATGCTTTATAATATGGAATAAACTGTTGAAATTCCAGTAGTTTTTCTTTAATGCAGTATTGTACTCAAGCGTATTTATACTGTATAGTAAAAAAATTACTATTGACCTCAGCATATTTCCTAATATCAGGTGCACATGGCTTCAAAATGCCACAATGGTCTTGTTGATAATAAACTCTCTTAATGAATTTTTGTATAATAAATTACTTTAATACAATAAGTCATTAACCCAGTTTATTATCAACAAGACCATTGTGGCATTTTGAAGCCATGTGCACCTGATATTAGGAGATATGCTGAGGTCAATAGTAATTTTTTTACTATACAGTATAAATTCGCTTGAGTACAATACTGCATTAAAGAAAAACTACTGGAATTGTTTTATGAAAAAGGGGGAGGGGGGGGAGGGGGGACCAACAGGACCCCTGGATCCGCCCCTGTTATACGGTAAAATTTCACCTAATCCGATGGTCAAAACCCTCATTGCTTTATTCTCCAAACGATGATCTGAGAGCAATTGTTTAACTCCATCTACTGTACAGTGCTAGAGTGCAGGAAAGAGCTGAGTGTTTGTAACGTATTGGTTTATTTATAATGCAACACCTACGTCTTTGACAACTTTGTAAGGCTTCTCGGTGAAAATTAGAGGAATTTCAGTGGTTATAGAAATCTGGCGTCTCTGTAATCATAGACCAGACACACAATTATCAGTGTCTCCAACCCAGATTTGTGCATATTGGCGTGTTACGTTCAGCTTCAGTGATGTTTCCATTAAATCTAATCTTCATTTTCATTCAAATGATGATAGAATGATTATGTAATAGTATGCTTAACCGCCAGGGAACATTCCTTCAATTGAAATACATGAAAATTTATAATTTAAATGCCTCTCCACGTTGCCACGTAACTGATCTGTACGACAAGTTTTCCGCAACATCCAGACAGCGTGTCCATTCATGACTGAGCTTGACCACGGTGCCAGTGCCACGCTGCCAGCCTTCCTACCCTCGCTTCAAGTGCCAGTCAGTGCCAGAGAGTAGAGGAGTGCCAGGGCGTCAAACAGGACCACGGGAGGGTCGGGGCACGTCAGCAGGGCAGCAAGTGGAACATTTCAGTTAGGTACGTGTCCAGTGTATTTCTCCGCCAGTTATTGTGTTGCATGATCACCCAGTGTTCGGAGGCACTCTATTTTGTCTTGTTAATTAGGCGATAATAACTTATGACATGATATATGATTTAATAAGCCTAAATGAGGTTGTCGTCGTGACGTAACGAATGTTGTCTTTAAAATCGTGTTTTTACTTAAACTAATTGACTTAATTGGCGAGCGTTGCCTGGTCTGGTCTGGTCTGGTCAACTTAACAGAAAACTGTAAAATTGCTTCCGTTAATCCAAACTGTTATTGAACCGCATGTTGAAAATCTTTGATAATTTGTTATATATAAAACTTTCTTGGTAAACACTAGTCCTGGATCAAAATCCCGCGTTAATAAATTGACCTGAACTGCAGGAGAGCGAAGTGAGGGTGCCAGTGTGAGTGAGGAACAGTAACAAACTTGTGACTGGGGACACTGATAACTGTTACTTCGGATGATAATTTAAGTGACTTAAAACTTGTTACTTCATATTATAATATAGGAACATTTACATAATTTACGTGCATTATTCACTCCACACTGAGGATGTTTGGCGCACAGGAGTGTTGTGTATCCGGTACTGCACTCGACCTCCTTCAGTTCCTCAGCTGTATAGTTAGGTACCTGTACAAATTTCGGGGGGGGGGGGGCTAGGAGTACCCCGCGCGACTCTTAAAACAGGAGGTGAACACTACAACCTCTAGATCACTCCACTCAGGCTAAATTAACGTGTCCGTTGAGACCAAAAGATTAAATCAAACCATAAAAAACACAAACTAATTTTATCTTGAGAATTAATTTACTCATGTAAGTCGTTTATATCTTCTTAAAGACTTATTTTATATACAGTTGAATCAGTGTTGATAAATGATTTAAGTGAACTGTACTAGTGCTCCTGTAAGCCCTCTGAGCACTGTCTCGTCCCAAGCCCCTTATCACTGGTAATTTAACGACCTGATGCTAACAATAATTTCGTTATTAGTTATAGTTGATATTAGGAAAGTTATCTTACTTTCTCTACAGAGTTTACTGAAGGACGTTCTTGTGTACTGAAGCTGTGTATTATACGTTCTTGTGTACTAAAGCTGAATGCTATTATAAATCACATACTGTTATACATAAATATATGTACTGTATATTACAGGTTTACTTTGCTATATATTGGTAGATGTCACATAATATGTTACATCTACCAATGCACATGATAGTAACACGAGTCATTACACAATTACGTTTGTTATATTCAGTTCATGTGATTGTTGTGGCGAACATTTGATGAACACTGAGTGTGTGGTCAGTTTTCATCAGGACAAAAGTGGTATGTATTATTACTGTGCGTGTGGCGTATCAGTGTGATGTGCTGATAAGAGTGGCAAATGGGGCGCGCAGGCTGGAGTGGTTGAGTTCCTATGACCTTAAAATGATATGTCCGCCCCTCCCTCCCTACCCACAGTCTCTCTCTCTCTGTGACTGTCGGTTAATAGAATCACAAGCCAGACATCCATGTAGTGTCACACCATCCTTCACCTAACCTTGTGCTGCTGACATCCTGGACGTGGTAGTCAGACATCTCTCGACTCTGATAGTCAGACATCTCTCGACTCTAGGACACTCCACCTCGCTTAGCCTAAACTAACCTTGTATGTTGTAAGGAATTTAAAAAAGTGAACAGGGGAATTTTGTCTGTTGTATTATTTTTATGCATGATACTGTATGATCTCTGTTAGATTCAGTTTAGGTTAGCTTAGTCAAGTTTGATGCTATCATTAAAAAGGTTCAAAGTCGTATCATAGATCAAAAAGGTTTGACGTCATACGAGTATGTGCTTCCCTGTTGGGCGCTGTAGCGCATTTTGCGCTTCGCTTTGCACAGGATGCAAGGGGGTGCCCAATAAACTAGCCCCCTGGGGGGGGTGTAAAAAAATATAACCCGACCAGGTCTTGAGGGCTTGTTCCCACTTCCTTGTGGAGGATGAGACACTGGGAGCACAGACTTATTTCTGGTACAATAAAAAAAAACACAATATATAGTGACAGTGTGAGCCTAGTTGAGACATGATCCATAAGCTGGCAGGATCAGATGGTGCCATTTTTTATGTTTTCCACTGTGTTCTTGGTTAGTTTCGGAAAACTTGTTATATTATGTGTTTACTAAATAGATCTTAGGAATTACCCTCTTTAAGTTCAATTAAACTTGGCCGAAGTTTGATTAAGATTGTTTATTTTGAATTTTGCCTCATTAATTGTGTTAAGGGCTTGTAATGAACAGTTTCGTCATGAAAAGCCTTGTTCACTTCACCGTTAATAGTGGACAACACCACGATACATACAGTACTGTTGGGAGCGGGTGGTGGTAACTGCCTGGCCTCCTGGAGAAGCAGTTTATTTATATATAGTCACGACTGTCAGTTATACTTATTGGTGAAGTATATTTACTCATTTCTCTAAGAGACTTATTATTTATTTATTTTTAATTTAGCGGACTATGGTGAGACTGCTAAATGAGATGCAATTTGTTTTCAATGGTGGAGTTGCGTGAAGATAATTCAAGACCTGCCTCGCAGAGTAACACAACTATCTTCAGTTAATAATGAACATTTGTTTACGGGTTTAATTATATATTTTTCGTTACTAGCAGTAACCTACCAAGCATAAAGTAAGATAATGGGTAATTGATAATGTGCAGCCTAATTAAAGTTAAATTTCATTCTGGGATCCTTACAGGCACACTAAGTATGCCAACTGTCATACTCACTATACTGTACTACTATTAATGTCAGGTATCCAGTAAATTAATATTTGTAAGTGAGAGTGGCGAACACTAAAGGCGTACACCAGTAAACATATTATATTTATTAGTGAATATCTCTTTATATTATACTGTGTGTGTGTGTGTGTGTGTGTGTGTGTGTGTGTGTGTCATTAATTAAAATCGGTTAATTTTAATCATGAAGCTTCATTTATATCCCGAGTCGACCAAGGTAATGTTGGTTTTGTACGGCGACTCCTTGACCTCGGCACAAGAACGCTAATTAAAATCTGATTTACAGCACCTTATTTTGGGATTGAATTACAGGGTATTAGAAGATAGAAACGTATCGAAATTATTATCATCTTATACGATCGGTTAAATTTAAAGATGACATCATGGCAAAACAATTTTCTAACACCATAACGAATGTTTGTTGTCCCGTGTTTTGATGAGCACACGAGAACAGCACGGTGGTTTCAAAACAATACAAGAGTATGAGTTGTTATTATCCGTTGTTCTGGTGCAACTGTACCACCAATCTCATCGCCAACCAGGACTGAGGGAGTTCAGTGAACTAGCTCACCATCATCATTACTAGCACTCACCACCACTATCACCACTCACCACCACTATCACCATCACCACTATCACCATCACCACTCACCACCATTACACCACCACCATCATTATTAGGACACTCACCACCACTATCACCATCACCACCACCATTACTACCACACTTACCACCATCATCACCACCACCACCATCATTACTACCACACTCTCCACCACTATCACCATCACCATTACTACCACACTCACCACGACGAAACACACCCTATTTAGTTCAAGTGCCATTCAGAGTGCCTCAGTGTGCCGACGTGGATCTCATGTTTAGGGCGAGAGGCGATATCTCGGGATGGCACCCTCGCGAAGTGCCTCTTGATAGCCACTTTTGGACCAGAGGTGATTTTGGCTCTTGACTGGCAGAGAGAGAGAGGTCTTACTCACCATCCAGACTCACCCTCATCACCTCATACCACAAAACACCACAACTCGTTTCTCCTTAGTTCTATTTCTTACAGTCAATCTATTTTTGCTGTTATGTTTATTTATTCTCATTTTTTATTATTTTTACTTATTAATTTAATTTTTTTGAGCCTTAACTCATGAACTTTTTCTGTCTAGGTGACTCTCCTTGGAAACGAAATATATCAGAAACCGATCCATCTATTTTTCTATCTTGATAACATTTGGGTCAAACGTCACGGTCACCTTACTGTGTAGGCGCTAAAAACAGATGAACCATTACGATTTTAGAAAAGTTTCCTGAATTTAAGATTAATGTTGAAAGTCAGAGAAATTGTTCACCTCTGCTGATACCGAAACGAATTAATGCTGCGATACTAGAGAAAGTAGGTCTAAGGTGAAGATCACAAGCGAAAGGCAGAGAAAGTACCCGACCGTACAGATACGGATGTGGATGGACTGATATGAATTTAAAGAAAGTAGATTTGAAGTTAAGATCATAAGTGAAAATCAAAGAAAGTACTCAACTGTGTAGGAACTGAAACTGATGAACAAATACGATTATAAAGAAAGTTCGAAGATCATAAGTGAAAGTTAAAGAGAGGATCCACCTGTGCAGATACTAGACGGCTGGACGAATATTGATGAAAAGTCACATTATTAAGATTTTTTTTTCCGTATTCCAGTTTATTTCATTGTTTTTGGTGCTGAGAATGAGATAAAATCCGTAACAAAAATAACAGTGTGAACAATAATTTATGTAATATCAAACAGGTTATCTTTAGGTAGAGTACAATGGCATTTAAATTGGTGTTCACTTAGCACCAGTTAAGAGACAAAATTACACACTCAACTTAAGCTAGATACGGTCACTTGGTACCAGATAGGAGACAATTACACTTGAGACTCTGCCTAAACTAGATACGTTCACTTAGCGTCAGTTAGGAACCACTTTCTAAACCTCAAAACTCAGTAACCCGAAAATTGCAAAAGGTGTATTTTCATCATCATAAAAAAATAAAAATTATTAAATTTCAGGTGGGTTGGAAAGAGATGTAGATAATGTACAGGATGTCCACACTGTCCTGTTCCGGTTTAAAATTTTATTACGACAAAATGAAAGGAGGTACAATGATGTTTATATATATATATATAATATATCCTTCCTCATTCTTCTGATGCCATCGAGTGACCTTATACCAGGTGTTTCACTGTCACCAACTGGAGTCTAGAATAACAAAATCTTATGGCTGAAAAATAGCGAATGGTTGCAACTCTTCCGTGAGTCAATAACAAAAACGTTGTTTTGGTCTATGACGAATGTGTTCACCTGGGTTCCAGACCCCCATATTCACACATTGTGGCGGTTAACGCGACCCGACACGTGGCAGGTGGCTTCCTCAGAGAATAACACCCTTTTTAGGTACTCGTGTTCCTCATCAATAGAGTTCAATAGGAAAATGCAAACTCATAGAGCCGAGGTTCGTCATTACGTTGTAAAGCTTGGACGAGTTGCACTCTATAGGCCTCCACGTAAAGGTGCAGTCTCTTGTGTACGACTTTGTTTACCATTGATCTTGGTAGCTGTAGTTCACTTGGCGCACGACGAATATTCTTTCTCGGTTTAATCTTATGAAGCGTCAGAAAAATCAGGTTTCGTTACTTTGAAATATGAATCTATTCTTTCCTACGTGAGGTGCTCAGAGTTCCGGGTTCGGGGTTCCAGGCTTAGGGTTCCGGGTTCGGGATACGGGTTTCAGTGTTTGAGATACAGGGTTCGGGGTACTGGTTTCTGAGATTGGGTTTCAGGATTCGGAGTCAGTGTTTCGGGGTTCAGAGTTCAGTGTTTCGGGGTTTGGGATACAAGAGTTCAATCGTAGGATTGTTTTTTAGCGTGGCAGTAAGGTTCATCATCTCTTACCTTACCAATGTCGGGGTCAAGAAGGTTTACGAGGTCATACGAGCCTTCAGCAAGTCACGCCAGAGTGAGTGGGGTCAGCTGAGTCACCGAGGTGAGGCCAGGTCAGGGCTAAGGGAGGAGAGAGTGAGGGGTGGATGGTCACTCACACTACACTTGAAGAAGACGACGACTCGGGGCTTGTGTGTGTGTGTATTTCTCTACTGTTTATTGTGAACTTCTGTGGGTTTTTCCTTGGAAACAGTGCCAGCACGGGAACTCTTCCCCCCACGAATCTACGCTAACCTACCACTCGTCCGCAGTGTCTGTCACCTTAGACGGTCTGTTTATGGTAAAAAGTGTTAATGACTCACACTCAGCTATTTTCAATCTACGGATGATATTAATGACTGAAGCTGTTCGTTCACTCACACGTCCAAACACGTCTCTCCACGTCAAACACTTCATACCACGACGTGTTCTTGTTGCGTCTTGCTGATAACTTGTCATGGCTGTCATCTCCTCGCGTCGTCAGCAACATGTGGACGTCAGCATCACAAGTATGTTACACAAGGTGGCTCAGTCTGGCACATTTTACCCGGCCGGCATCTATACAAGACTGAGCTAAGTGTGATAAAGAACATTAATGGTCGTATTAGGGCGGTGAACACTGTACAGATGAGACAAACAGAACACGTCGAGTCATGATAAACCCGAGGAAAACTTGGGGGGTAGATTAGGTTAAGTTAGGTTACATAAACTTTGGGATGGTTAGGTTAGGTTATCTAAGATAGATTTTCTCAGGGGTAGTGTACGGTATGTTTGGTTAGAGTAGATTGTAATGAGTTAATTGTTGGTTATACTTCTTCACCTGTCATCACCCACCAACACCTGTCATTACCCTTTACCACCTGTCATCACCCACCACCACCTGTCATTACCCTCTACCACCTGTCATCACCCACCAACACCTGTCATTACCCTCTACCACCTGTCATCACCCACCAACACCTGTCATTACCCTCTACCACCTGTCATCACCCACCACCACCTGTCATTACCCTCTACCACCTGTCATCACCCATCAACACCTGTCATTACCCTCTACCACCTGTCATCACCCACCAACACCTGTCATTACCCTCTACCACCTGTCATCACCCACCACCACCTATCATTACCCACTGCCATCTACCATTCCCCACTGCCACCTATCATTACCCACTCCATCTACCATTCCCCACTGCCACCTATCATCCACCACCTGCCATCACTCACCATGACCACCTATTGTAATAAAGCGCTTATTTTACCTTTTATTTTATTTCTTATTTCTTTACTAATTTCTTTACTCTTTCTTTCATTCTCTTTATACTCGTGAGATAGAAGGGAGGTGAGGCGGGAGGAGTGAGAGGAGGGAGGAGGAGCTGGGTGAGGGAGATGGGGGTATGCCTGTTGTCACTCTCCCCAGCAGAGAACCGATAGAAGTGGAGAATGGGAAGAGAGGGGAGGCGAATAAATAAGGAATAGGGCTAACTTATAATAACTGAGACACTAGGGGAAACAGGTGATGTTGCTACTCATGGGGTCACTATCATTATACCACAAAGACACTTATGAGGAATACTCTAGTGGCGTCCCTTGTGGGCTGAAGCGAAGTCTGTGTTTGGTCAGAGTTAAGTGTGGGTGTGTCCTGGGTGTCACCTCCTCATATGGCGGCTATAATGTGAGTACCTATTAGGTTTGATCCTTTTCCCGAAATGTGTTGTGAGTCATGGACCCCTTGTTAGCAATCTACTCCATACACAGGGAAGGGAATTGAGAACTATTCTTAGCGGTTCTTCTGTTTATTAACGACATTATTCAGAATGGACAGTTACACTTTCAAAACAATAAACTAGCTAGGTTTTCATAGCTAGTTAAACAGGGGTCACATGAATCCCAATATATTTCGTGAAACGAATATAACCTTAAGGGTACTTCTTTTGATATATATCTCGCCATGCTGAAAACCTGTTAACACACATGCACGTCTACACTTAGGCAACTCTAACCAGACTGTGTTTAGAAATCGAGCTGGGCACACATTCTAGATTCAGCCAATCAGCACAGTTAGGCCTATGACGTCACCCTCACAGGTCACTGTGATTGGCTCATGCCTCAGGCTTCTCAGGCACTTCTCATTTAGCGGGAACACTGTCGTGTCGGCGTTATGGCGGGTATTTCCTCTAAAACATGACATAATTTACTCTAAAAACATGGCATTGTTACACTGTAATGCCATGTATGTGTGTCACTATACACCTTAAACTACCACAAATGTCTCCCAATACTTCACTTCATGATGGACTTGTGACTATCAGGTTTTTCCGTCTTGTTCTGCATCTTTACTGATTACTACGACACTTGTACCTCCCACACTACCACTGGGGTGATGTAGGGAGCCATCACTGAACACTGTAGTCTTGTCTATGTCTGTTTTCACACATGGTTTTGCAGCTGTTTTCTGCTGTTTCTCAAAATTTCTCACGTTAAATCCAGTTTTCATACTCGATTTGCAGATGTTTTCTTCTGATTCTCAAGTTTCCCTGTATTAGATATTCCCTGGAGACATAAGCACCCAGAACTGCTAACTGACTCACTAAGACTCGACACACATGTTGTCTCTTGTCTCCAATGAAGGGTAAAAGTGTTGACGGTAGACTCTGGGAATTTGTGAGAGAGGGCGGAACCTACACAACGCCCATACTGTCCTATACCCACATCTTCCCTCAAGTGTCTGGGTGGATGTACACGAGATATCCTCTCTGAATCAAGATATGGTTGTACCTACCAGCCCACACACGTTTATGGGCGTACCTACACCCGCCTTATAACAACTACCATCTTATCTTGACTGTTTCTGGTGCGACTGTGTACGTACACCATCGATGGTAACAGAGAAGCCACCTACACCACCATTGTCTTCGTTGCTACCATACATCAGTGGTTTCCTATGCAATGGCATTATCTACACTGTCATCAGGTACTAAAACAAATTATTATTACCACCGTTGCTTACATACTACTACTACTACCACCACCAACCACCACCATCAGCTATACCACACTACTACTAACACCATCACTTATACCTGAAACAGTGCAGCAGCTCTTGTGTTGGTGAGGTAACCACTTATCCTGTGTAACAGTCGACCTCCTATGTCCATTTTGGCTAGTTCGTACAATATAAGTTGCCTATTGCCAATATCAAATGCGGCTTTTAGGTTAAGAAATGTGGTGTATCTGTGCCTTTCATCACCATGCACAGTTAGGAATGTAGTGATGCAATTATGTACACCTTTACCATGGGTGAAGCCATTTATGTTAGGAGACATGTGTTCTCTGATTCTATATAAGAGTCTGCCAAGAACCATCCTCTCAAAGGTTTTACACAGGCAGCTGGTCAGTGATAATGGGCGAAAGGCATCAGGCTGTCCCGGTTTTCGTTTTGGTACAACACTACAACAGGTCCATGATGTGGGTAGTGTGGCCAGACATATGGCCACACACTCCAACACTACGTCTTGACTGTTAAAAAAGAACCTTATAGGGATAGATCCAAGCACACTGTGTATACACTGGCGCAGCACTTTATCTCTGATGACAAGATAACTGATATACTAAGGCTGTATCCACACTTCACTTCCAGTACCTAATCACAATCCTATGTATAGACTTAAACAATGTACTGGAAATACTCTGTAGCATTTAGTGCCATAATATTAAAATCCCAGGGGTCCTATGAACACCCTTTGTGGCCTATACTCTGCTGTCAGCGGCAATAATTAAATTTCTTATACAACACTACTACCACCACCACAACCATCACTTGTACCACACTACCACTATCATCACCCACCCACCACCATCATTTATACCACACTACCACTACCACCACCACCAACCACCACTATCACTTATACCACACTACCACCATCACCACCCACCCACCACCACCACCAACAACAATTATACCACACCACTGTCATCATCAATTATACCACACCCCTACCACTATCAATTATCTTAAAATAACTCATCTTAAAATAGTAAAATACAAAAAAAAAATAATCAACCAAACAGAACATTCAGTAAAAACCTCGAAACTGAATGAGATGTGAAAGAAAATAAACAGTGATGGACCTAAGAGACATTCCTGAAGTACCGCTCTGTTGGAGGGTTACTGGAGGGGTGTGGATGGTTACTGGAGGGGTGTGGAGGGTTACTGGAGGGAGTGGAGGGTTACTGGAGGGAGTGGAGGGTTACTGGAGGGAGTGGAGGGTTACTGGAGGGAGTGGAGGGTTACTGGAGGGGTGGGGAGGGTGTAGAGGGTTACTGGAAGGGTGTGGAAGGTTACTGGAGGGAGTGGAGTCAGGTCCCTTATTTTTGACCTGACCTGACTAGTCACGTCACCCCCCTTCTCTTTAGCTCCTCTACGTGTGTGTTTGTGTGGGGATTAGTGGATGACATCATTGTGACCTAACCTCATGTTTTATAAGGTCACCCTGTATATTTAAGCCTCTCTCTGTCCATGTAATCCAGTTGCCTCTGAAGATGTCTTGAATAAAGACGAAAGCCAAGGTGCTCCGTTGTTTCCCTTTTCCCGTGTGATTTTATCAAGATATATATATATATATATATGGTATATTAATTCGATTAAGAATATGGTAATGCTGTTTGTATTATGACACACTACAAAAACCTTTAGTAACATATGGCAACACTGTTTACAAACTAACACAAAAGTTACACATATTCTTACTGGAATAAATAGCTTCATCGCGTTACTACAGGTACTATGTAACACTGTCTTACATTAGGACAGTGTTGTCTTGTGCATTAAGTTGTCATAGTGTTACCAGATGCTCTAATGGTGTGATAGTTTAACCTTTAGTGGTACATTATATAATAAACAACCTCAGGAAACGAAGACAGGATATCCCGGCGACCGTCACCATAAACACGCGTCGCATCTGCGTGTTGGGTGGCGGCTGCTGCCTCTTTCGCTTTCTCTTTAATGGTGTGTTAATAATCTGTGTTAGGTGTGGATTATTTGTTTAATGTTTTTTATATTTTTGTACGCAATAATAATGATGATAATAATACTAATAATAACAGCAATAATAATAATAATAATATTAATAATAATAATAATGTCCAATAAAACTTCCTTGGTGTTAAACATCGTAATGACGTGGTAGTTTTTTAATCCCTTTGATGCAGTAAACTAAATCTCCTGCACAAAGAGAGGAGACATGTGTGTGTGGTGATGATGATGGTTGTGTTAGTAAGAGTTAGTGGTGTAGGAATGTATGTAATGTTTGTATGTGTGACCACAGGTCTTTTCAATACCTTTTATTTCAACCCAGTGACAGCCATTACCTGACCTAACTGCCATATAAATTGTCAGGTGAGAGGAATTACTTTCAGTCGCGGATAATTTAATTAATACATAGTTTTCACAATATTTCGTCCATTTTTCTTATATATTTAATTTTCCTCTTTTGTCTGAGGGTTGGTGTCACGACTTCAGGTCACCTTTACCACCCCTCCGTTCACCTGGCCCCGCCTTAGTCTCGCACCACTATTATTTCATCATCTTTAGTTTATTATTATAACCTATCTATGTAATTTTCCTTAATCTGTTTTCGACAATATTTTTGTTTTGTGACAGGTTATATCAGTAATGTATACTGTTGTATGGCAGTCGTGTATGATGTTGTATTACAGTCGTGTATAAGGATTTGTACAGAACATAACCTGAAGGCAGTGAATGAGACGCCGCTGAGCCACAAGACGTAATATATTCCTCGTGTAGTGAATATCAAAGTCTTGAGCCGCCATCATGGACACGTACCGTACAGTCCGACAGATGATGGTAATAATTATTAATGTGTTTTATAATTGTTTCTTACATTGGACCTTATTATGAGTCATGTGTCATAATCCTCTTAACTTTTCTCAGTGCCATAATATTTTACTTTAAAGAAAAAATATTAGTTATCCTCTACGGCATCTTATTGGGAGAAAAAAATATACATCAATCGTAGCCGCAAAACCAATCATTTGCATTCAACAAGCTGCTTAGGAGAAGTGGTGACGTGGTGGTGAGAGGAAGAACGAGGCGATGACGTGGTAGTGAGAGGAAGAACGAGGCGATGACGTGTAACTCTCTCCCTGTAGACGTGGTGGTGGTGAGAGGGAGGACGAGGTGGTGACGGGTAACTCTCCTTGTAGACGTGGTGGTGGTGACAAGACGGAAGGGGAGAAGGTGAGGTGTGACTTATTACATACATTGGTGGCTTAACAAAAGCCTTCATTAGAGAAAGGTAAAGGAACATACAGTGAACACACAGATTAATGTAGGTGTTGAACAGCAAACACGTAGTGTAGTAACTCCCTCCCAGATGGTGTTAGGAGGGACCTCACGTGGTATAGTAGTTCCCTCACACATGGTGTTATGAGGGGCATCACGTAGTGTAGTAATTCCCTCACAGATGGTGTTATGAGGGAACTGACGTGGTGTAGTAGTTCCCTCACAGATGGTGTTATGAGGGACCTGACGTGGTGTAGTAATTCCCCCACAGATGGTGTTATATGAGTGAGGTGTGGTCCCAGACGGATTAACACATCGCTGGTTGTTGTTGGGTCTCACGGGCAGTTATCACTGGGTACCTGGGACCTCACTGTCTGAAGTTTAACTTGGGTACGACTCGGCTGTTACTGTTGAGTTGTTCTCACTGACTTAAGCACTGTTCACCTCTGTTCAACACTGTTTCCATTCCTTTCCTAAATGAAATTGTAACTTCTGGCGAGAACTTGTTGATATTCCGGTAGGGAGGAGGGTTCAGGGGAGGGAGTTGGTATGGGCCAACTTACAGTTGACCTGGCTGCTTCCAGAGGAGCGCCAGGTACGTCTTGACCCTTCAGTGGTCAAGGATGTAGTATGTGTGTGTGTGAGAGAGAGAGCAATCACTTACTTTCCTCAAATATCCAGTCGTAAAAATACCAAACGTAAGATTCGTTTAAGCAGCAACCTGGTGTTATTAGAGACAGCTGGGTAACGTCTTACGTCTTCCCAGAACCTCGTAAGATGAAATTCTCCAAACATTACAACTAAGAAGTCATCTAATTGGCTAACTTAGGCTAAAACACACACAAAAATAACATCCCATAAGAACATTATGAACATATGAATGGAGGAAACTACACCGGTCCTATTGGCCTATACTGGGCAGTCCTGTTTACACCCAACCCCTATCGCTCAAATAGCCGTCCAACCTCTACTTGAAGCTACCCAGCGTGTTCGAGTTAATGAACACCTCGATCATATTGTCCCTCACTGTCCGTGCCAGTTCAGACCCCTTTATGGTGGTGGTGACGGCGGCGGTGGTGGTAGCGGTGGCAGTAGAGTTGGTGATGGTGGTTGTGGTGAGGGGGTGGCGGTGGTGGTAGCGGTGGCAGTAGAGTTGGTGGTTGTGGTGAGGGGGTGGTGGTGGCGGCGGCGGTAGTTGTGGTGGTAGTAGAGTTGGTGGTGGTGGTAGCTGTGGTGGTGGTGGTAGCGGCGGCTGCGGTAGATGTGGTGGCGGTGATGATGGTGGTGGCGGTAGTGGTGATGATGGTGGTGGCGGTTGTGGTAGTGTTGGTGGTGTAATAGCGGTGGTCACTCGCAGGTCAGGTCACGTCAGCGGTGTGTGACTCCCATCATTAGTAGTGAGAGAGGAGTAACACCTGGCCGAGTGTTGTGGTGCTCCTGGAGGCCTCGAAGCTTTATTGTTAGTCACATCACAACTATCTACCTGTATCTATCCTCCTTAGTGCCTTCATCTTCTTACCTCTCAGGACAGAGAGCGCGAGTAGTTCTGGCTCATGATTTCTCTGATTATCGCTGTATTGGTGGAGGGAGTTCCTGAGCGTTCAATACAGACAACCAACTCTTTTTCTTTTTCATATCTTTCAGTGATAAACAACTCTATTTACTTCTATATAGGTGGTTCAACCCTCTATAGTTCCTCCACTCTCATTGCCTCAAACTCACGAGAGGATATTATTTGTGGCAGACAACAGACCTCCTCCTCTCTGCAGGGAGACCTCGCACACGTAGCTGAGTGGCGAACATCAAACTTGGCTCCTTTGAAGTTACTATACCAAAATACATATTATTTAATAACATGCAAGATATCTCACTTTTCAACATTTATTGTGACATCATCATCACCCCATCATCACAAAACATTAAGTTTCTGGGCATCAATCTTACTTCAAGTCTGACCATAACAAACTTTGACATAAATTTAGCCCAAATTTATAAATTGAAACTTGGACTCTTGTATAGCGCCAGGACCTACTCTACTGATGAACAATTGACAAACAATTATGTACGTCAAGATGGAATACTGATGTCATCTGTGGGCTGGGTGTGGTGTTGAGGCACTGTGGGCTGAGTGTGGTGTTGGGGCACTGTGGGCTGGGTGTGGTGTAGGGGCACTGTAGGCTGGGTGTGGTGTTGGGGCACTGTGGGCTGAGTGTGGTGTTGGGGCACTGTGGGCTGTGGGCTGGGTGTGGTGTTGGGGCACTGTGGGCTGGGTGTGGTGTTGGTGCACTGTGGGCTAGGTGTGGTGTTGGGGCACTGTGGGCTGGGTGTGGGGTTGGTGCACTGTGGTCTAGGTGTGGTGTTGAGGCACTGTGGGCTGGGTGTGGTGTTGGAGCTTTGTAGTCTGGGTGTGGTGTTGGGGCACTGTGTGCTAGGGGTTGTGGAGGGGCACTGTGGGCTGGGTGTGGTGTAGGGGCACTGTGGTCTGGGTGTGGTGCTGGTGCACTGTGGGCTAGGTGTGGTGGTGGGCCACTGTGGGCTGAGTGTGAAGTTGGAGCACTGTGGGCTGGGTGTGGTGTTGGTGCACTGTGGGCTGGGTGTGGTGTTGGTGCACTGTGGGCTGGGTTTGGTGGTGGGCACTATGAGCTGAGTATGGTGTTGGTCCACTGTGGGTTGGGTGTGGTGTTGGGGCACTGTGAGCTGTGTGTGGTGTTGGTCCATTATGGGCTGGGTATGCTGGTCGGGTACTGTGCGCTGGGTGCGGTGTTGGGGCACTGTGGGCTGGGTGTGGTGTTGGGGCACTGTGGGCTGGGTGTGGTGTCGGGGCACTGTGGGCTGGGTGTGGTGTTGGGGCACTGTGGGCTGGGTGTGGTGTTGGGGCACTGTGGGCCGTGTGTGAGTGTTGGTCCATTGTGAGGCATGCTGGTCAGGTAATGTGCGCTGGGTGTGGTGTTGGGGGCACTGTGGGTTGGGTGTGGTGTTGGGGCACTGTGGGCTAGGTGTGGTGCTGATGCACCGTGGGCTAGGTGCGGTATTCGGGCACTGTGGGCTGGGTGTGGTGGTCGGGCATTATGGGCTGGGTGTGGTGTTGGTGCACTATGGGCATTGTGTGGTGGTGGTTCACTGTGGGCTGGGTTCGGTGGTCGGGCACTGTGTTGCTGGGTGTCGTGTTGGGGCACTGTGGGCTGGGTGTGGTGTTGAATGGTCCGCTTCCCCGAGTCGGTGAAGAAAAAAAAACAATAATGACCTTACCAGAAAATTTCCAGCACTACACACTTCTGGGGCATAATCTCATCTCTTACCATACTCTTCAGATAATTCCCCAGTCTTTGTTGTGAGGAGGAACACTCAATAGAACCACCACCAGGCATGCTTCATCACTCTACAGGGACCTCTGGGACGATCTATGACTTTTCTGGTTTGAAATTCTACATTACAGAACACCTATCAAAACTCATTCATACCCCGGACTTGTTGTGTGTAGAAGTCCCTGCCTCAGTGTTTTTCTCGTTTCATTAAACCTTCAACAGTTCAAAACATCCAACTTGTATGGTCTCTCCCTGTACGGTTTATTAGTTAAAGAAGAGGCCAGCTAGGAGGTGATTTTCACCTATCCGTCTCCTGCAAACAACAACAAGAAAACTGTAAACACAATCCTGATAAGGAGGAATACAGACATAGTTACTGTTAAACTAATATAACACACGGTTCAGTTAAGTTAAATAATAGTTCCTTTATTAGTTCGTTCATTTTGGCCAACACAAGTGTTGCTTATAATAATGTAGACTGAAAAACAAATACATTGGTGTACAGATTAAGATTCGTGTATTTTGAAAATATTTATCTTATGTTTTTTCTTATAGGCCTATGTTAAAATGTTTTACATTAAAACCACAAAGACAACAATAACAGCAACTACTACTACACACATTACCTAAATATCCTAATACAAAGTAACTACTGAAGCTAAGTTAGTTAAGCCGCAGATCTACGCGGCATTCTGTACTGTTGCCGGAGATCTTGTTCCCCTGAGACACAGCAGAGCCGATCTGAGCAAAGAGAATGGCGACACCTCAACCAGGCCACGACTAAACTTCTGGGTTGCTGCTTCTGTTCTGATAACACCTCAGCCGGTCTGGTGTAGAAGCACTTTTCACCAAGTCCCATCCCGCCCAATGTTGTGAACGCAAAAAGAGTAAAGCTGCCTCGATCGATGTTCTGAATACCCTCTGCTCTTTTTGTTCTTGTTTCTCCTGTGCGCAGCTTCGAAAGTCAGGTCACGGTGATATGCGGCCAGGGGATCGAATATCCTGATATCAAAGAAGGCTCACTGTCCCTTCTTCCAGAATCGTCGCACATTGATGTCCACATGGGCTTCATTGGTTATGTTGGCAGTTCTGGCATGGTCGATGTAGTAGAATGTTTCTCACACGCATTCGGCGGGCAGACCACTACTACAGCTACAACTACTGCTGCAACTAATACTTTTTGTATGGCCTCCACCCTCCCGTCACAACTATATCTCTAATAATAATAATAATAAAAATGATAAACAACAAAAAAAAAAAAAAATAATAAATAACAACAACAATATTAATAATAATTAAAAATAATAATAACAACAATAATAATAATAATAATAGTAGTAGTAGTAGCACCAGCAGCACACAAGACTGCAGTAATTAAAATACCTCCCTGCCTGCGCGGCTCGGCGCGGCGTTATATGCTTGACAGCCAAGACAACCCTAAGACTTAACAAAGACTGATAAACTCCGAAACACCCCTCCCTCCGCCCCACACACGTGATAAAGGCAAATTAACATGTATTGTTACATGCGGTTACTAAAAAAAATAATACTGTACACATGTAACAAATCTGGCTTAAAAAATATTGTGACAGTTACAAGAGGCCCTGTAAAACACACACACGGGTGTAAACATGAATCATGGCATCACTTCACCTTTTGTTTATTTACCATCGGTGGTGAGAGGGATGGATCACACGTCCCTGTTTGTGCATGTGGCGCGGTCTTCGGTGGGGTCAAGTGGGGCCACGAGGTAGCCGATGACTTAATGAAAGGTTTCTTAGGACGACTAGGATCCCTTGGGACAATTCCTCCCCTTGTTTAAGAACTCTTCTGCATGAAGAGGAAGAGAGAACACTCGACACAAGATCAATTATATGTCGGACTGTTCGTTATCAACCATGAGTACGCACCCCTCCGCCATTTCCCCTCCTCTGCTACATCCGGTTCGCCTTGTCGAGCTGTATTTTCGGACTGTGATTATTGATAGATTCATTTCCTCACTTATGAAGGAATTAAAAAGCAACGATTTATGTTTGTTCATCTCTGTATACATGGAGGAGAGATGAGAGTGCATGGAGCTCAAGTGAATGTAAACAAACTCGTGTCTACAACCCCGTGTTATTTTAGTGCTTCATCTTCGTGTTTTCGTTTGCTTGGCTTATCTTTGAGTTCGTTGCTTTCTATCTCTCCATCTTTCGCTCAATCTGTCTCTTTTTATATTTGTCTGTTATGTTATGTCTGTCACTCTCTCTTTTCCTCTTTTTGTCTGTTTCTTTTTATCTCTCTGCCCATGTGTCTCAGTCTGTCTCAATTCCCTATTTTTCACATTTTCACTTCCCTCTCTCTCTCTCTCTCTCTTTCTCTCATGACTCACTTCCCTATCCGACCAAGTTCGTCTCTCTCTCTCTCTCTCTCTCTCTCTCTCTCTCATGACTCACTTCCCTATCTCACCACGTCACCGTCGCCAGTTCCTGCCTCTTTACCATATTATCCTTCCATCATTCTCTACCAGCTTCCTGTAATAAAAGCCAGCCCTTGTTCTACCCCTTGAATGCCTTTCTACCCTTGCCTCTACCCCTCAAGTGCCGACAGGAAGTTGTGGAGACGGTCAACACGGACAGAGACAGACAGACAGACGCATCTCGTGGCTGTCTGATTGTTATTCGTGAGTCCCAGGCGGCACCATCTGAGTGATAGCGATCTCACTGCACGTCAAGGAGGAAAGGAGAGGGTATTGTAATGATGGACTCTGTGTGTGTGTGTGTGTGTGTAATAATTATAATGGGTGATAATAATAGCAATAATAATGATAATAATAATAAATGTCTAATTTAGAGCTCTGACACACACACACACACACGTGCCTCCCCTCACCTACCTACCTTCCATATCACCAATCATTCACATCTCACAAAGTAATCTTTATTCTAGTCACTGACGCCACCTACTAATACCCAGTCATGTTTGTACTAATTAATGATATAAAAGTGATGGGGGGGGATGGGGAGATCTCAGGGGGTTATGGGTTTGAGGTGGGGTTAAAATGGTTGCCACTGTGGGTCATGGGTAGGGGCTTAAGTTGGATCTCTTTGGGGTATGGGGGGTTGAAAATGGGTTCTCTGTGGAGCATTGTGAGAGGAGTATAGTAGGGGAGTTAAGGGTTTAAGACCAAGGGTTAAGACCATGTGTTAAGATTATAGGTAAGTGGGTCTCAATAGGGTGGTTCAGACTTAAGTGATCACCACCTCCTTGTCTCCCTCCTGGTTATGACCCCTCACTTAAGACACGCTACTTATGACGTATAGTCTTTGTTCTGTTACATATTATCCTCTTCTGTCTCTCTCTCTCTCTAGTTCCTTCTCATAGATGTACTTATACACGAGTTGTATGTATTTTACCTCTCATAGTGTACGATCATATAATATCACAGTACGATAATTTGGGCATGTCAGCTTGAAGTATGTGTCAGCTTTCTCTAATCTTGGCTGACTCCTACGTCATGCCCAACATTTTCAACATTCCATTACCCACGAAATCTTATCAGATAATAAATATTTTCTCCAACATTTCTTAAAATACTCAGGAATCTCAGGCTTTCCAGAATGTTAGAATGAGAAAATGCCTAAACGTTGCGTAGTATCGTATGGTATAATATCGTAGTTTGATACTCGACGACGCGTTGTTTGTTAGGTTTAACCACGTCATAGATCGATTGACTGATTGATAGATATATATAGCTAGTGATGGATAGATAATACAGACTTAGATGAAAAATAGAGAGAGAGAGAGAGAGAGAGCACCGTTATCTCTCAGCATCAGGCACCAGTTTATCCCTTACCCTACTGTCAACATTCTTTCACTTCCTCCCGCGTGACCACCACACACACACACACATATCCAGCGGTCACATCCTTTTCTCGTCCGCCTCTGGTATTTCTTCATTAGCCTCCTCCTCCTCCTCCTCCTCCTCCTCCTCCTGGTATTTCTTTATTGGTCTCCTCCTCTTCTTTCACCTCTTCCTCATCTTCCTTCTATTCCTCTATTCCTCCTTCCTTCGTTTACTTCACCTCCCCCTCTTTATTCTTATTTCGCCTTTTCGTTCTCCTCCTCCTTATGCCTTTACTCTTTCCTTCTCCTTTTCATCTTTCCTCTCTATTCCCCCCTCCTTCCTCTACCTCATTCTCCTCCTCCTGTCTATCCTACATCTTAATTCCTCCCTTCCTTCCTCCTACTCCTCTCTTCCTTCCTACTCTCACACCCCCCTCCCTCCGTCCCTCCTTACTCCCCCATCCCTTTCTTCATTTCCTCATGTTCGTGGGCCAAATTCAGCAATATTTCCATGAACTCTGATTTCCTATTTTTAAAAACTCTCTAATCGGCATCTTGGCATTCCGTCTTTGGCTGAGTTACCAAGCATAACTATATTCTTTTATTTTAATTTTCCCTCTTGGTGTAATTGTTTATTTCACCTTATAAATGAAATAGTACTTTTTGTTAGATATTAAAGTAATTTATTATTTATATTATTATTACGTATAGGAATTATACAGTATTTCTCTCGTTGTTCGTTTTGCTGTTTGAAGAGTTATCTGTCCATTTAGCTGTCTTTTAAAAGTTATTTGTCCATTGTAGCTGTTTTTCAAGGGTTATCAGTTCATTTAGCTGTTTCAAGAGCTCTCTCTATCAATTGTTATCTGTTCCTTTTAACTGTGTTTTAAGAGCTGTCTGTCCCTTTTAGCCACAGTTCAAGAGTTACGTATCCAACCACAGTACTGACCGTCCCCTATCACACAGCAAGTTCTCATCACCTCTAGGCACCTCTTACCAATATCGTCAAAGTGTTCAAAGAATCGGCCACCCGGACCTACACCACCCGATACCCCTCTGTTATTACGCAAGAGGAATTGATCTCTTTTTCAAATTTTATTCTTTACTGCATTATCGAAGAGGAATTCATTTTTATCTGGATTTATTGATATTTTTCCGGTGTAATTTGTTAGATTTTATTGTAAAGCGTATGGTTGATATTTGAGTCAATTGTTTTTATTGTTTGTACTGGATGCTTTTCTTTTTCTTGTAAGTTAATCGCAAAGTATTTTTTATTTATTGGTATATATTTTTTCTTTTATTTACAGTTTATATATTATTTAGGGGTTTTTGGTACATATTCCTGTTTTTAATTTATTTGTGGAATATTTTATTTAATCTATATTTACAGTTTATTCGTCCATGTGTATTTCTGAATCGTTTTATCCCTCTTCCATTATATTACTTACTGTTTAGTTATCGCCCCCTACTCCCACTCCTCTCAATGTTTAGTATAGAGTGAATGAAGGGGGGAAAGAGAAGGGTATAGAGGGAGAGGATATAATAAAGTGATAAGAGAGTGAGAGATGAAGATAGTGACAATATCCACACATAGTTGTCTCTGTCGCCACAATGAACATGCAGCCAATAAGTGAAGCTCGGGTGATTGTGAAAAATAATTCCTAGTTATATCTCTCACTTATTTTACCGTTCATGTAATAGTGTATTAATAACCTTACTACGCTCTTAAAGACCTTTGTAATGGTTCAAGTTATGGGTAAGTGTTAATGGTAAAAGTTAATAGTGAAAATTATAATTCTTAGCTTGGTAAATGAGGAAGTTAATATATGTTTTATCTTCTTAACCTCTTCCTCTCATATGGGGATGTGCAGTTATGAAGGCATTGTCTGTCTGTCTGTCTGTCTGTCTGTCTGACTGTCTGTCGTCTGTATGTCTGACTGACTGTACCGTAATATTTACTCTTCGTAATCATCTAATCGGTATTGGGTGTTTATATACCAGTTGCGTGGGTTCTGCCCTGGTGCCTGAGAGAGAGAGAGAGAGAGAGAGAGAGAGTCAATTAGTGGCTATCATTAAATCCCATCTTTGTTGACTTTCCCCTCTTAACCTTCCTCATTGGTGCTAGATGTTATCAGTATCGCCTCATTCCCGCCATAACTGTTTAATGACTCAGAGGTTACGTAAGAACACACCTTATCGATAATGCACTTTGTGGTAGAGAACACCTCCTGTCTTTAGAAGTACCGTCTCCTCCCCCCCCTCACACACACACACACACACTGTAAACAAACTTGTCCCCCCCAGCCATTAGCCCAGGCGTCTATGGTGGTGGTGGGACGTACGAACCACGCCGTCAAGGGAGGCGATAAAGTATTAGTAAATGCTACACCATCTGTTGAGGAGATTTCGCACTAATCAACGAAATGATCTCTGTTAAGTAGTGTTATTTGTATTGGGGGATTTTATTCTATCTAAAGTAACAACATCTGTTTAGGCCTTTTAAGTGATTTTGTACTCGTCCAAGTAATGACGTGTGTTGCCGGGATATATGGCATCATTAAGTTGTTCTGCTGTTGCATTATATGTTTGAGTTGATCGTTGTTGCAGACGTCGCTGGTTTCAGATGAAGTTAATGTCACCAGAATGTTATCAGCTAACAGTGTCCTTCAGGTGGTGTTGTGTTACCCGTCTATTACGACGCCCTCATGCGGTGTATAAGACGCCATCTATTGATGTGGTGGAGAACTAGTCTAGACGGCCGACTACAGATAATGTCACATAAGCGCTCTCTTTCTCTGTGTTTGTATGCTTCTAGTTCAAACGACGCACTAGTCCAGTCGACGCACTAACCCAGAGGACATACTAGCCAGACGAAAGACGTACAACAGGGTGGTCATGGGGTGTAGTACAGAGCCCTCACGCTGGTTCAGGAGACGGCCGGGTTACTTTTTTGGGGGGGGGGGGAACCCCCCTACATCCTTGTGTAAGGTGAAGCGCAGAAGCGTTTACAGCGCCCAACAGGGAAGCATGCTAAGTTCATGCTTGCCTTTATGTCTCATGAGTTAAGGGCGTAGAAGCCTGAAGAGACAATCGTTTTTTTATGTCATCAAGTTATTGGAAGTTCCAACAACTTTCCCTGAATACGAATACGCAACTTTCGATTTACAACAGGTACCTACATTACTGCTAGGTGAACAAGGTTACATCTTGGTGCACTGAGTGACCCCGTGTGTAAAGAGCACTCAGAGGGTGTCATCTAACGCGGACGGTCATATGGTTCATGCGATTTTTACCATCCGAATTAGATGGTGTGGTTAGGTTAGGTGAGGATAAATGGTTAGTCATCAGTCTCTGAATCAACTAAATGGTACATAATCTTTAGAGTCAGCGCCAGGATAAATACTCCCAAGAGAGAGAGAGAGAGAGAGAGAGAGGTACAGAAATAGTTCGAGGAGAAAAGTTTATTGAAGAACAACGGAGAACATTATTCTTGAGCATTTAAACGGGGTTAAAGTTTTGTTCATCAGTGAAGGGAAGAAACACGCAGGGGAGTTCACAGCGCGAGCAGCAGCAGTACTTGTGATTTTGTTAGTGAGAAAAACATTATACGTGACTGATCGTAACAGCAATACCAGATCATCATCATCATCACTATAATTAGCATCATCAACATCACTACCACCGCCACCACTACCAGTTTCACATCAACCACTACCACCACCCAGACCAGCATTACCACCACCATTAACTACCACTGCCAGTATTACCATCACTACCACTAACCCCACCACCACATCACGAAACAAAATCACACACACGCCCGTTCACATCCGCTCACGAGGGGGAAAAAATGTATATATACTTATTATAGCGAATTATGACGTAACCAGCCATTGTGTATAAGGGGGGGAGGGGAGGATTAATGACAGGGAAGGGGGGGCGGGGAGGAAGTAGGATGAGGAAGGGATTGCTGATTAGATATGGAGGAAGGGAGATTGGGGGAAGGGGTGTGAATCAGACAGAGATGGTGTTTACATCAGGTCGGTCTGTGTGTCTCTGTGTTAGGAGTGAGGAGCCACAGTGTTATAAGTAGAGGCAAGGAAGGTGGATGATAGGAGGGAGGGAAGGAAGGAGGGGTAGAGGGAGGGAAGAAGGGATAGGAGGAAGGAGAAGAGAGGAGAATGAAAAATTGAGAGAGAGAGAGAGAGAACATAAGAAAATAAGGAGTCTGCAATAGGCCGGTTGGCCTGTGCATGGCAGCTCCTGTCGAGAGTTACTACCGCTCTCTATCATCCATGAATCTATCCAGCCTCCTTTTAAAACTTTCCAGCGTTCCAGCACTTACTATAAAGTTGCTAAGCTTGTTCCACTCGTCCACCACCCTATTTGTGAACCAGTTCCTTCCTATCTCCCTCTTAAACCTAAATTTATGCAACTTAAACCCGTCGCTAGGAGTCCTATCCTGCTCGGATATTATAAGAACTTTATCTATATCCCCTTTATTGATTCCTTTCACCCACTTAAATACTTCTATCATATCTCCCCGCACTCTTCGTCTTTCTAGGGAATGCAAGTTTAGTTTCTTTAACCTATCTTGATATGGTAGATTTCTAAGTCCCGGAATCATTTTTGTCATTCTTCGCTGCACCGACTCCAGTGAATTTATATCCATTCTATAATAGGGCACCAGAACTGAACCGCATAATCGAGGTGCGGCCTGACTAGCGCAAGATATAGTTGCAATAAGACCTCTGCACTCTTGTTACTTACACTTCTAGATATAAAACCCAATACTCTGTTTGCCTTATTTCGAACATTAACGCACTGTTTTCTAGGCCGTAGGTCCGGGCTTACAAGTACCCCTAAGTCTCTTTCACAAGTCGACTCTCTAGGTTGATGTTAAGGGCTGTATACATAAGTATTTGTTCTTCCAATATTAAGTACGCTGCACTTGCTGGTGTTGAATTTCATTTGCCATTTTTCAGACCACCCCTGCAGTTTATTTAAATCCTCCTGTAGTGCATTTGCATCCTGCCCTGAATTAATCTGCCGCCAATTTTGGTGTCATCCGCAAACTTGCTTATGTCACTGCTGATCCCAGTATCTAGATCGTTTATGTAGATTATGAACAAGAGTGGGCCTAGTACTGACCCCTGGGGAACCCCACTGGTTACACGGCCCCACTCAGATTTAACACCATCTACGCTGACCCTCTGTGTTCTATCGGTGAGCCATGATTTTATCCAATTCAAAATGGCGTAGCTACAGCTGATAAAAATGGAGGATGTGAGGCAGGGGAGGGGTAGATTATGCAGGCGTAGACAGCCTGACAGACAAAGAGCAGCGCTGCGTGTGTGTGTGTGCGTGTCCCGGTATTTAGGAGGGTGGAGGGGTGGGGATAGAGGGGTGTCATCGGGAGGGAGTGAGCGGGAGGGGTTGGCAGAAGGACAGAGGGTCATGGATGGCACGCCAGTGAGTCATGCTTGGCATACGACCGTTGGACCAAATATTTTTGAAGCGTCACCATTTATATTAACAAGAATTTAATTTGTGTATTACTGATAGTATATTATCTCTTATTTCTCTACCTTGTTATTGTACTCCGTTTATCGATATTGTTCTAGAATAAAGTTGATATTATTATCGGTATCAACGCTAATACCCAGGGGGCGGGAAAGGGCTCGCGGCGGTTGGCAGCCCTGATGCAACCCAAGTGACGTCATCCACTTGATGCCCCAACTCGATGACGTATCGGTGACGTAGAGCCAATGACATCACTCCTCTGGTAGGTGGGCAGACCGGCGCGGCCTTGAATATATTAACACCCACCTGTCTTGAATACCAAAGGGATAATCTTCTAATCTAGGGGGACAAGAGTATCATGAAAACTCCCGGATATTGTGGCAGCACCAAGAAAACGGTACCTGAGCGCCAGTTACAAGGGGGGCAAACCCTAAATCAACACCCGCATCCACTCTGGCTGCATTCCTGTGAGTGGATGAGGGCTGCAACACGACCCTGGAGAAGGTGATGGAGTGACCCACCCTGCCTCTATCACTACCACAATCTTTACCACTACCATTACCACTATCCTTACCACCATCACCACTATCCTCACCATCACCAATATCTTTACCACCATTACCACTATCCTTACCACAATTGCCACCACCATCACCACCACCATCGCCATATCTTACCACCATTACCACCACCATCCCCCACTATCCTTACCACCACCACCACCACTATCCTTACCCTCACCACATCACCATCACTGGTGTAACTCTGGATTCAAGGTCTGGGTTCACGGCTGGTCCGTTCTATATGTAATTCATTTTAAATGAAACACAAAGATGAGTTTTCAAATTTCGTTCGCTAAGATTTTCCTCGTAAACAGAGATGTGTGGACGAAGTATCTGATTAACTGGTTACCAATTTAGTACACCGTTACTAAAGAGAGCCAGTTAAGATTCGTTCATACATCGGTTTCGAGGAATGTTCGAACCGCTTTGGGAATGTCTCTTCTTTTAAAGTTACGCATAAGAAAAAAAACAATAAAGAACTTTTAAAATATCTATAAATGAGAGCTACTGAGATACGATCTCATATGACAATAGACGAAATATTTAACGTATGAACGATGGAGACTCGGCTGGCAGGTGGTGTGTGGCGTGGTTGTGAATGCCGTATCACTCCCGCGTGGCAGGATTTATAAAGAGCGAGTTTAGACAAATCGTGGCTCAGTGAGTGTTGGTCCGCGGTCGTGTGCGAAGGTCGGCTGCCTCAAGGTGTTGCTTCTTGTACTTGAAGTTGCTTATAACCGGTTTACATCAAACAGCCCACGGCGATAACCCGCCTGGTGAAGTGATATTTACTTGTTTCATCATTTACGTCTTGCCTCTGCTCGTAGACTTTGTGAAGTGAGTTTTTAAGTGAACTTTATCTCTGCCGTCGTAAGACTAGAAAGATGTTGCTCTCTTAGATGATAATTGTTGCCTAGTGTATGACCTAACTCTTGAGCACACGCTTGAACTCTGGTTGTTGTAACAACAAAACTTTATAACAACCAATTTTATGACGACTTCATGAAGTGGGTTTTTAAGTGGAATTTATTAATATACCTTGTGTTGTGAGTGTGTTCTCAGTGAAGTGAATATGATAAGAAAATCGTCTGTTTTATTGTCACTTATCTGCGTTCATTATGAAGTGAAGTTTTGGTATAAATTTTCATAGTTCTCTTTGTATTTCTGATTTTGGACTAAAATACAGTTTTATTAAAACTATAAATAAAACCCACAATATTTTCAATGCGGGCACTGTGCAAGGAATGTTATTTTATAAAATGTTAATTTTTCTGCGTTATGCTCTAATTTATGGTGTTTGTGGAGCAAGAACAGTATTATTACAGGTCACCGTCACTCCGTTCTTCAACACTACACCCTGTAATGGACTGAATTATACGGTATACGACGAAATACATTAAAAAAAATTGTAATGCCTGTTGTATTAAGGAACTACGCGTATTCCACCGTCACCCTACGCTTTATTATCTACAGTATATTGTACTGTATATAATTAAGCAAATCATTCTTATTGACGTTTGCCGCCATACATTACTGATTCAAAGGATTAAGTACAGTATATAAGTTACGCCATTAAAACAACCGATTTACGTCATATTTGGAAACACTGGCGTGAATTAGCCATCATATCTTATCTTGTTACGCCATACGGGACGTGTGTGGGGGGGGGGGGTACAGGGAAGCGTAGTTTGGTTAGTCAGTGATGTACTGTAGTGCCGCGGAGGAAGTGGTTAGTAAAGTGCCTCCTGTCTTGTTAGCCGTGTGTTGGTGGTGTGGTTGTGTGTAGTAGTGGTGTAGTTATGTGTAATGGTGGTGGTGTGGTTGTGTGTAGTGGTGGTGGTGTAGTTATGTGTAGTGGCTGGTGGTGTAGTTATGTGTAGTGGCTGGTGGTGTAGTTATGTGTAGTGGCTGGTGGTGTGGTTACTGTACGTGTTGTGGCGGTGGTGTAGTTATGTGTAGTGGCTGGTGGTGTGGTTACTGTACGTGTTAGTGGCTGGTGGTGTAGTTATGTGTAGTGGCGTGGTGGTGGTGTAGTTATGTGTAGTAGTAGTGGTGGTGGTGAGGTGGTGGTGTAGTTATGTGTAGTGGAGGTGGTGTAGCTATGTGTAGTGGAGGTGGTGTAGTTATGTGTAGTGGTGGTGGTGTTATGTGTAGTGGCTGGTGTACTGTACGTGTAGTGGCGGTGGTGTAGTGTGTAGTGGTGGTGGTGTAGTGGAGGTGGTGTAGTTATGTGTAGTGGTGGTGGTAGTGTAGTTATGTGTAGTGGAGGTGGTGTAGCTGTGTAGTGGTGGTGGTGTTATGTGTAGTGGCTGGTGGTGTAGTTATGTGTGGTGTGTGTAGTGGAGGTGGTGTAGTTATGTGTAGTGGTGGTGGTAGTGTAGTTATGTGTAGTGGAGGTGGTGTAGCTATGTGTAGTGGAGGTGTAATTATGTGTAGTGGCGGTGGTGTTATGTGTAGTGGCTGGTGGTGTAGTTATGTGTAGTGGCTGGTGGTGTAGTGGCTGTAGTTATGTGTAGTTATGTGTAGTGGCTGGTGGTGTAGTTATGTGTAGTGGTGGTGGTGTAGTTATGTGTAGTGGAGGTGGTGTAGTTATGTGTAGTGGCTGGTGGTGTAGTTATGTGTAGTGGCTGGTGGTGTAGTTATGTGTAGTGGCTGGTGGTGTAGTTATGTGTAGTGGAGGTGGTGTAGTGGTGGTGGTGTAGCTATGTGTAGTAGTAGTGGTGGTAGTGTAGTTATGTGTGGTTTGGTGTCGTAGTTATGTGTGGTGGTGTAGTTATGTGTGGCTGTAGTGGTACTGTAGTTATGTGTGATAGTGTCGTAGTTATGTGTGGTAGCAATGTAGTAGTTATGTGTGGTAGCTATGTATTCATTATACCAATCCCACACCTCTACGATAACTTGTACCTGTACCAGCACTTGTGACTACCTATATCGTTGTAACAGGCCAGATTATACACTTAACATTCAATACAGTGGGAGATGGGGTGTTAGGTTAAGATAGGTTGTCTGATTTGATTAACATAAGATGGGGTTAGGTTAGGATAGTTAAGATTAAATTAGGTTAAGATATGTTAGTTAAGGATACGGTAGGTTACCTTAGGATAGGTTAGGTTTGAATATTTTAGGGGAGGTTAAATTAGATTAGGGATATCTAAGACACTAGGCCAGACTTAACCCAAAGGAATAGAGTGACTAAGACCAGATGTACACTCCGCGATATGAACTGGTGTGGACCACAGTGTGACCCTGGTATAATTTGCCGTGTTACAAGTGTACCCGTATCGACTAATAAAGAGAAAATGAGTTAGAAAATTATCGCGTGGTTAGAGAGTACAGTAGAAAGTATCAAGAGAGAAATATGCAGTTTGACAGAGAAAGTAGATGGGAAGGTCTCTCTCTCTCTCTCTCTCTCTCTCTCTCTCTAGGGTTGTTGTTCCTCTATAGTGATGACTAACAGCAGCTTCCAAGGCTTTTGTGTAAGTTGTGTCTTTTAGAATACATGAGAAGTTAGAGGTTGGGATGTTTAGAACACGCGAATAGGGTGATGGGTACTTGAGGGTGCCTTTGTGGAGCAACAGAAGCAACAACAACAGAAATACCAATAACAGTAGCAACAGGAACATAAACAACAGGAAGGGGACGGGTGCCTAACAGGATGCAAGCACTGCCCAGTAAATTGACCGGCGGCGCTTATGTCCTGTGTAATAGCTCTCTCTCTCTCTCTCTCTCTCTCTCTCTCTCTCTCTCTCTCTCTCTCTCAAACATGTACCAGTATAAAACTTGGTATTGTACGTCACTCTCCTAAGTATGTCATTACCTTACAGTGTCGGCCGAGACCTGTTACAGCACTGTTATGTTGTGAAGACACTGTTAAGCTGTTACGTTCTATTTCACTGAACTGGTAAAGTGAGAACGTATTTGTATTGCCTCACTTCAGCTTCGGCACATACTGTAGATGTTGTGGTTGGCAGTATAGTACTAGTATTTTCCTACTACCGTAACTACGACTCACTCTTAACTACCACACAAACATTTCTCTCTCAATATAGCGGTGACAGCTCTGAGACTTGCTTGACGTTCGCTCCACAAGTCCTACTTACAACACGTACTGTACAATAAAGGTCAGATTGTGGACTAGGGTTGTGAGTCATGTACTGTACACAAGATAGTGTCATCCGCTGTACGTTTTGCTCTACATGTGGAGGAGGCGACCGACACACATACATACACGCGCACACATACATACATACATACATTTACACATACACGCATACACATACATACATACATACATACATACATACATACATACATACATACATATACGGAAAAAAATCGATTGGAGGAAGAAAGGACGAGGGGGAGGTAGACGAGAGAGAGGGGGAGGTGTTCCGCACGGTCGGTTAGACAACTAAAAACCTGTCGTATACAAGAAACGTGAAGCTTTTCCTGTGTACACGTGACTGCCTACCTGTGACTATTCCATCTCTTGTTAGCTCTTCAATCATTTATTCATTCCTTCATTCCTCCCTCTTTCTCATTTCATCCGCCCATTTCTCCTTCCTCTACTGTCCTTTTCCTTCCTTCCTTCCTTCCTTCCGTCTGCTCGACCGCTCTTGTCCTTTCCGTCTACCCTTTTCACCCTCTCCTTTTCACCCTTACCTCCGTCCGACCCCTCTATCCTCTCCTCCTACCCTTCCACCCTCTCCTCCTCATCCCTTCCTCCCTCCCGCCTGCCCGCCCCTCCGTCCGTGTTCATTGACCGTGTCGAGGCACAAGGCTGGTTGGTATGAACGATCACTATGTCAAGGTTGGCTGACGGGGGAGAGAGAAATTTTCTCCCAACGTCTTACAGGTCTTCTCTTACCTGTCGCTCTTGTTCGTTTACCTGGCGTTGGTTAGCTGACAGTCGGTCCTTAAGGGTTTGTGTGTTATATATCTTGGATGTGTATATATGTAGTGTGTTGATCATGTAGATGTATATTATGTACCGTATTAATGATAGAGGCCCAAGTGTGTGTGTGTGTGTACATCGTGTTTACCTGCCTGAGGTTCTGGGGTCTTCTCTCCCCCAACACAGCTGTGAGTGGCGGGTTTGGGGAGATCTTGGAATTGGAGGTTGATTTGTTGGGGGGGAATTAAAGAATAGTGTATACGAGTATATTACTGTATGTCCGATCATATGAAGGTGTGTTTCATGGGCGTGACAGTGCGGATACAGTATTGTACACATAACACTGAACCTCAGTACTCAAGGAGGCAATATGGCTGGCACTACACTCGACCACCTTCACTTCCCCAACTGTAAAGTCATGTACTCATTGACAGCTGGGTATATTGGGGGATATATTTGAGTGTAATACTTGTTTATAGAAATATTTAAAGTGTTTATTATCCTGTAAAAAATAGTTATGTTCATTTTGTAACGAATATTTTCTTTCTTTGCAGGTGTGGAGCTGAAAGGTGTACACAGGCATCCTAGAGTTAAATAAAAAAGAAAAAAAATAATCCGACTAATAAAGCGAAATATAGGAATAGGAACAGGAGAGAAAAATAAGATAAGTGAAATTCCTCTAAGGTGAGACGGTGAGATATATCTGTCAAGTTGCATCGTTCATCGATAGAAAGGTAGAGGGCTGTCTAAAGTAGTCAAGAGAACTGACTGTCTAAGGACAGTCAGTGAAGGCTGCATCACCCATCGACAGACGGCAAGAGGTGCGTCGTGCGTCTAGACACCGTGTGTGGGTCCGTGCTCACCTTCCTCACCCGTCTCTACATTCCGTCTCGTCCCGTCCCACTGCATACCACGCTGACAGCTGTTCTCCCCTACCACCACCAGCTGCTGCTCCTCCAGGACGGTATACAGCTCGTCAAATTGGATAATAAAGAAATCTATCAACTGACAGATTTAAAAAAAAGAGCACAATAGTCAGACAGACAGACAAACATCTTAAGAATTGTCTCAAGTTTCCCAGGAAGGAAACATAACACACACCCTGCTGCGAGCTTTAGTGCGTTCCTCGATTATCTACACGACCCACGAACGCCTTGCAAGATCGATATACACACGCCCTTGTATGCCTGAATCCCCCACGCCTCATTAAACCTGCTACACGCCCTCCCTCCCTCCCGCCCCTACGTCTTAAAAGAAACCTCACACATCCCACCTAAGGAAGCCCACCTAACACCAACTTCCCTCACACACACACGTCATGGAGTCGTGGTCGCGGCGTAAGGCAGGCGTGGCGCGCGCCGTGGAAGGCGTGGTGAAGAGGAGGAAACACGTGGTCCTGGTGGGTCTGGACGGCTCAGGAAAGACCACGGTCCTGACCAGACTGAAGTATCGCTGTTACGTGGCCACCACACCGACCATTGGCTTCAACCACGAGAAGGTCAGTTGTAGGGGAAAGTGTTGGTCAGTTTTGTGGGATATAATAGAGTAATAAGTTGAATTTAATAGTTGTGGGATCTAATAACGTAATATCAGTTTTTCTTATTTAAATATAAAAGTTTGGTAAATTAAAATACTTTCCTAGCTTTTTGTGTCAAAGTTTTCTTACTTAAAACGTCATTGTTTTTTATTGATTAAAGAAATTTTCGGAGTCAAAACGTTTTTAAATACTACATATTTTTTTTTTAAATTCAAAGTGTCAAAATTATCTGACGATAATAATATCCGAATAAATTTTCCTCCAATTTTCCTCCTGAGATTGAAATGATTTTGTAAAGTTTAATAAAGAATTTGAGAGGGAGAAACCATGCCTCTTAAATACTTCTTCCCTTCATTATTTATTTCTTCTTCCTCTGCCTCCCATACATACAAGGCTGACCCTTTCTCACCCCTTTCCTTTCTATACCATTCTTACCGTCTGTTCCCCCTTCCTTCCTTCCTTCCATTTATTCATTCATTCATTCATAACCTTTCCCTCTCCACTTACTATCGTTTATCCTTCTTTATCACTATTCTTCTTCTCCCTCCTTCATTACTTTTAATCCTCTCTCTCTCTCTCTCTCTCTCTCTCTCTCTCTGTGTCATCATTCTTAACCCAACATTTTCTCTCTTTCTCCCTCTACTCCTCAATTTTCTTCCTTCTCTTTTCCCCCTTAACCCTCTTCTCCTCTTAACTCCCTTCTCCCTCTTCAGTCATTCTTAACATTACGTCTTCCTTCACATACACACATTTCTTCTCTCCCCCCTCTCTCCCGTGCTTCTAACCCTTGCCTCCACACCTGCCTGACCTCCCTACCTCCCCTGCCAACAGGTATGGGGCGGAGGTTACCGGTGGTCGTGTTGGGACGTCGGAGGTGGTGAACGACTGCGTCCTCTGTGGTCCTCCTACACCCGCGCCACCGACGGCTTGGTCTTCGTCGTGGACTCGGCTTCCCTGGGCGACATGATGGAAGAGGCGAGGGTGGAGTTGGCTCGAGTCCTTAAGGTAGGGGTGTGTGTGTGTGTGTGTTTTGAGATGGTAACAATCCTCATTTAATCTAACCCATTCCTCGGTTAATTTAATCTAATCCCATGTAAATTAACCTAACTTGGCTAATTTAACGTAACCTAGTCTTTGGCAAATTTAACCTAAACACACTTAATTTAATCTAACGTAGCCTAACTTAATCTATCCAAACCTGACTTAACAAATCCTTACCTTATTTGACCTAATCTAACCTATCATTATCAATCCTAACATAATCTTAATCTATTCATTACCCAACCTAACCTAACCAAACCATCAGGATTTAGGGTACAGTCCTAACGAGACCCAAATGGAATAGGTCCCCAAGTTCTAATAAACTCCAAACTTAATAGGCACCCGACCCATCCTCATGCCCCTTAGCCATAGTAGGTCAGGGGGTGGTCACTCAGGAAGGGGACAGGAAGGCCACTCAGGATTGGGACAGGCGGCCACTCAGGACTGTGTTAGGTGGCCACTCAGGACTATAATCATATCTGTTATTGCGACACTCAGAGACAAAAGTCAACACCTCCCTCCCACTTCAGACCGCCAAAGCAAGAAAACCGGTTTGAATAAAGAAATCTGCGGTAATCCTAGACTGATTTAACTTGTGTCGCTGCAGAAACTTTAAACCATGAAGTGAAGGAAGTTTAATGTGTGAGTGTTAAGTGAGAAAGCAGTAAGTGTGAGTGTTAAGTGTGTTAAGTAGTGGGAAGTGTTAAGTGATGATGCTTTAAGTGTGAGTGTTAAGTGAGGAAGTGTTAAGAGTGTAGAGGAAATGTAAGTAGGTGTTTTAAGCTATTTATTCGCGGTTGAGGGAGGAGACCGTGGTGTGGTGTGGCATGGTGTGTGGAGTGGAGTAGTGTGGTGTGGAGTAGTATGGTGTGATATGTGGTCTGGTGTGGTGCGGAATGGTAATGGTGTAATGGGTGGTATGATGTGGTGTGGAATGTTGTGTGGTGTGTTGTGATGTGTGTTGTGTGGTGTGTTGTGATGTGTTGTGTGTTGTGTGGTGTGTTGTGATGTGTGTTGTGTGGTGTGTTTGTCCTTAGTGATGTGAAGTGAATGTTAGGGAGGCTGTCATTGGCTGTTTGAGGTGAGTGTTAGGGAGGCTATGATTGGCTGTTTGAGGCGAGTGTTAGGGAGGCTGTCATTGGCTGTTTGAGGTGAGTGTTAGGGAGGCTGTGATTGGCTGTTTGAGGCGAGTGTTAGGGAGGCTGTCATTGGCTGTTTGAGGTGAGTGTTAAGGAGGCTGTCATTGGCTGTTTGAGGTGTGTGTTAGGGAGGCTGTCATTGGCTGTTTGAGGTGAGTGTTAAGGAGGCTGTCATTGGCTGTTTGTAAAGTTATGTAAACCTTAGAGGTGAAGTACGTGTGTTGGTTGACATTTTCTCAAGAACTAACGCACATATCTATTAACTCACTTTACCAATACGCACATGTACTCACGCACAATATGTACATACGCTTATGTGTACTAATTCCATGTATTAATACACATATGTAATCAATCATAGTATGTACTTATGCTCATGTGTACTAAGTTCTTGTGCAATAATTACTAACAATATAAATTTTAGTACACATGTCCCATCTGGCGTGTACTGTACTAACGTGTACTTGTTTCTCCATTACAGAAGTCACGGGCGTCCTCTGCACAACTGGGCGTCCCCACACCGCCTCTACTTGTTCTGGCCAACTTCCAGGTGAGAGAGATAAGAGATAAGGTGTGTGTGTGCGCGCGCGCGCGCGCGTGTGTGTGTGTGTGTGTGTGTGTGTGTGTGTGTGTGTGATAAGGGCACTGACCTCTTTACTTGAGTCAGATAATGTTATTGAATAGAGTGACGTATCCTTCTCAGCGTCTTCACCAGGGCATGGTGTAGGAGCCCCTATGTCTGCTGCGTGGGAGAGTGAGGGTGGGGAGGGATGGTGGGTGAGGGGGAGGGTAGATGAAAGAGGGACGATGAAGGATTAGATAGAATGTGGGGAGGGGGGGGATGGTGGGGTGGAGGATATTTGGAATGGGACTATCAAGGGGTAGGGAGAGGAAGAGTGTGTGGAAGAGGAAAGATGGGAGGGTGAGGAGATAAATACATAAGTCATAAGTGAATAGATAAACAGTATGCAGAGAGAGAGAGAGAGAGAGAGAGTACATGGACTCTTCCCTACTGTATAGAGAGAGAGGGAGCGAGTCATGAGGTTATGAATGAATTAAGGGTGGTTAAGAGCGTGTGGGTGGGGGGAGGGGAGGGAAGGTGGAGGCGTGTGGGTGGAGGAAGTAAAGGAGTATATTATGAGTGGATAGAAGAAGGGTAGAGGTATGTGGTTGGAAGGAGGGTGGAGGTTGTGGGTGGGTGAGTGAAGGAAAAGATGATGGGTGGAGGTTGTGGGTGGGTGAGTGAAGGAAGAGGGTGTAAATGTCAGATGGGTGTTTTAGGAGTTTGTTGAGGTACAAGAGGTGGGTAGATGGGTGGGTGGGCGGGCTTTGTGTATCAGTGGGCGGACGTCAGTGGGACAAGCTGATATACAGGATAATACGAGTGCTTTCAGTGCAGGAGATGCGACAGGATGTAGGGGGCGGTAGCGCGAGGCCCTGGTGCAACCCCGGCCCTCCCCAACCCTCGTCATCCTCCCCAACCCTCCTCACCCTCCTCATGGGCGTACAGGGGCAGGGCAGGGGTGAATAGGCAGGGGGACTTTGTGCACCCTCCTGATCCCTTCCATTCCGTTCCCCATGGTAGGAGTGGGGGGGAGTAGGAGGTGTGGGCAGGAGGTATGTGCGGGAGGTGTGGGTAGGGGTTGATTTTTTATTTTGATTTTGCCGCTTACAGCGGCTACTTTATTGTGCAACCCACACCCATCCTGTGAGCGGTAGCGCAAAAGGATTACAGAGTAGAGTTTACAAAGGGTCATAATAATTAACCCCCGTTGTCAGGATATTATGACACTGAATGTTACACAGTATTTCAATTACATTATTTGTTTAATTCTATACATAAAGGGTAACTTATTCACTAATGCGTGAGTACCGGCGTGTGAGGCAGTATGTCTGGCCGCACACTTTGTTATTCACATTTGCGTGAGAAGTATTCCAGCACACAGTGTGTTTGGACCTGTCCTTAAAAGGTTCTATCTTAACACAGTCGAGGAAGTAGTGTTCAAGTGTCTGGCCACACACTTTATATTTAGTGGGGTGGTGTGGGTAGGAGGTGTAGGCGGGAGGTGTGGGCGGGTGGTGTGGGTAGGAGGTGTAGGCAGGAGGTGTGGGCGGGTGGTGTAGGCGGGTGGTGTGGGTAGGAGGTGTGGGCGGGAGGTGTAGGTGTGGGTAGGAGGTGTGGTGTGTGGGTAGGGAGGTGTGGTGGGTAGGCAGGAGGTGGGCGGGTGGTGTGGGTAGGAGGTGTGGGCGGGAGATGTGGGTGGGAGTGGGCATCTCCTCGGGGTGGGTTAAAAGTGGTGGGGAGTTCATAAGTGATTCAGTCTCACACGACCACCATTTTCTGAAGGCCGCCTCCACCACCACAACTAGCATCACCACCTCCATCCCTATAACCACCACCACAACTACCAGCATCACCCACCACTAGCCTTACTACAACCATCACCACCATTATCTCTGCCACAACTACTACTACCATCATCCCTCCCTCCCTCCCCACCAAAACACAACCCTATTACTGTATATTGGAGAGACAGAACAACTGATAGAGACAGAAACGATACAGAAGGAGGATAAGTGAAGGTTGATGGAGAGAAGGAGGGAGGGGAGAATGATGGAAGAAAAAGGGTGAAGGAGGATGGAGAATGATGGAGGAAGTGACAGAAGGCAAGAAGGAATGGAGAACATAAGGGAAATCGAGAAGGACTACCCCCTCCCCCCTCTGTAGTCCGCCAGGCGCACTAACGTTTACGGATTACTGAAGATGAAAAAGATCGTAAAAAAAAAACGTTTACCAGAAAACAACAGACGTTTTTCTTTTGTTGAGGTTAATGCCCGTAAACCGGATGTCGAATCTCTCTCTCTCTCTCTCTCTCTCTCTCTCTCTCTCTCTCCACGGCGTTCTCTTCATCACCGCTTAACGACTTACAACCCAAATGTCCTTCAGTGAAACAGCAGACGTTATTACATTCAGTGTTTTACGTGTACCTATGTAAGAACACCCGCCTAATTGTCTGACCTTTTGAGTGATGGGGACTCAGGGGGGAGGGGGAGGTAGGGGGTGAGGAAGTGGGTTTTAAGGGAGGAGGGGAGATGAGGGAGCCACTGGAGATGGAGGGTGAAGGAGGAAGAAGAAGGTGAGAGAAGAGGAGGAAGAATTGAGAAAAGTGAAGGAAGAGGAAAAGTAGTGGAAGAATAAGACCAGTCGTTGTGTGCGTGAGTGCGGGCGAGTTTGAGTGTGTGTAGGGGACAAGTTGAGGATGTGTTGTTGTTGTGTGTGTGTGTGTGTATGTGTGTGTGTGTGTGTGGGCGTAGGTCTGAGTGTGTGTGTGTGTGTGTGTGTGTGTGTAGGTCTGAGTGTGTGTGTGTGTGTGTGTGCGTGCGTTGGTGCCTTCGTGTATTTGTGAAGGCGTAGTCTATAATGTGTGTGTGAGAGAGAGAGAGAGAGAGAGAGAGAGAGAGAGAGAGAGAGAGAGAGGCGTGGGAGAGCCTTCAGGGACATAAGTGGGTAAGGTTGTGGGAGGCGAACAGTTAGGGTAAGACGAGTGTGGGAGTGTGGGGGAGGCAGAGAGAGTGAGAGGGAGTGAGAGGGCCACCAGATGTGTGTAATGGTCAGGTCTGGCTTACCGTTTAAGGCTTCATGTCTCACTAAACATTCCTTCACTTACAAATTTCCTCCTCACCCCCCCCCCCTGTCTTAAACTATCTTCCTCACCTATCTTAACTTAACCTTTCGTTCAAACTTAGCGTAAACTTAATGTAACAACGTGATTCCTCCTAACCTATCTTAACTGAATATTTCCTCTTAACCTAACTTAACATCTCTTACTAAACAATACTTAATAGAACCTAACCTAACTTAAAGTAACTTAACCTTACTTAATATAAACAAACCTAAGTTAGGTTAAGTTAGATTAAGTTAGGTTAGGTTAGTTTAAGTTAGATTAAGTGAGGTTAGGTTAGTTTAGGTCAGGGTCTAGTAGGACTGGAGACCATATGGCGTGTGCCTTCCCATTTACCCATAAGGAAAGGGTCTTACCCATACCCTCACAGGCGGTGAACCCGAGTATTGTGTTCTGTATAAGGGGGGCCTCCAGGTGTGTGTGTGTGTGTGTGTGTGTGTGTGTGTGTGTGTGTGTGTGTGTGTGTGTGTGTGTGTGCGTGTGCGTGTGTGTGTGTGTGTGTGCGTTGAAATGCGCCAGGGAACCAGCAATGACGTGTTGCTGACGATGACTGACGAGGAAGTATTATATGTGGTCTTTGGTCATGCGCATGGCTGCCCCTTCCTCCTGCTCCTATTGCTCCAGCTCCTCCTCTTCATGTGCCTTCTATTCCGTCCGCTCCAGCTCCTCTCCCCGCTCCTCCTCCTCTTCCTGCTTCAACTCCTCTTCCAACTCCTCCTCCCCTCTTCCAACACCTGCTCCAATTCTTCTTATTCTTCCAACTCCATTTCCTCCATTTCCTCCTTTTCCAACTTCTCCTACTCCTTTTTCATCTCCTCCTCTTCCATCTCCTCCTCTGGGGTAACTACTCATTAGGGAGTGAGTTTTTGTGTTCTCTGGTTAGTTCCTCTGCCTCTCTGCACGTATGTCTCTCCGTGTGTCCGTCATGCACTGATAGACAGGAGGTGTGACTGGGAGGGACCTTGGGGGGAGGACTAAGGTGCGGATCTTTGTCTTACGTGACACGGGTTGTGATGCTGAGAGAGAGAGAGAGAGAGAGAGAGAGAGAGAGAGGAGAGAGAGAGAGAGAGAGAGAGAGAGAATAAATGGGCAATGGGAGTCAGGTAAACAGAGAGAGAGTTTACACCCTTGAAGCCTGTACAGTATACTAAAGGCTCAAGTTATAAAGGCTTCTTACATCTACTCTCTTCTCCTTTATTATTATTATTATTATTTCTGCATATGATGAGTTTTCCTTTTATGTCACGATGTTTACAAATAATTCACTTCCTAAACATAACAATATTTACAAACTCACCTGTCTGATATCAGAATGTTTACAAACAAACTTGCCTACCCAATGTTACATGTTTACAAATAAAGTCAGCTGACAGTCTGCCGTCTTTGTGTTACAGGACCAGATCCACGCCCGTTCTGCCCAGGGTGTAGCCATGAGCCTGGGCTTAGGCGAGGCGATGGGCGTGGTGTGGGCGGTGGCTCCCGTGTGCGCCCTCACTGGGGAGGGACTCGACGACGCCATGGCCACCCTCCGGAACCTCATCGACAAGGTTCGACAGGACTACCGCAGGAGGGATCGTTGGCGCTGAGTGGACCAGTAACAACCTGAGGTCTTCCCTACGCGTGGGAAGGGTCTTTCTATCAGGTTACAGCAGGTCCTTGTATCTGTAAGATGTTCTCTATATAAACAAGCTGTGCCAGTAGATAACACCCTCTGTAGGACAGTTTTACACCGGCTGTACGAGTGCTGTAAATGACATCTGTAGCAGAGTTGACATGTACGATAGTTATATAACCTGTACGATAGTCTACGGCAGCTGTATGATAATTCATATATAAAGTATGAGTGTTTTTACAAGCTGTAAATACCGGTTATACGAGAGTTTACGAATTACACTATATTTATATCAGCTGTACGATAGCTTGCACCAGCTGTACGAGTGATTACGATATTTACGACAAAATGCGATGCCGAAGTTCCATGGAAGATTATGGCAACTGTACGAGTGTTTACGAAGTTTATACGATAGCAAAGAAGTCGTATAAGCTACCGAACGAGAACGTATTGTAGAAACAGCATCAGCTGTTTCAAACGATAACTTGTGAACCAAAGACAATTACATGTGTGTGAACGAATGACTAAGTGTTGAACGAGAGCAAGAAGTAATCTGTTTACGAAACCTCTTTATCTTCTCGAGGACACTTCTGCATCATCAAGCAGCTGGTTGACAGCAGTAGGACACCACCTGGGAACAGAAAGGATGCCAGATGGCCTCATGAGAGTCGGTGGTCTTCATACAGCTGGCATTACAGTTAAGAGACACGCGACTACCACAGACCCTTCCCATCTTGTCTTCATTGGCTATATAGGGTGTCTAAAGATAACAAGTGGGTCTACAAATGTCTTGACATTATTTTGTTTTGTGCAATTACTTGGAGTTGTTAATATTAGAAGCTTTGGATATGATTCACCAACATTGTTCCCGTAAAGCACACAGAATATGCATCTGTCTTCTTTAAAATATCATGAGCTTTAATATGGGTCAGACCATTTTGTTTTTAGACACCCTGTATGAGGGACAAGGTTACACAGTATCAACATGGCGATCACCTGTTGAAGTGCCACAAGATTTTTAATGTCCTTATGCAACACTAGCGTACACTGTAGTCACACACACACACACACACACACACACGGGAAGTACACGCCCCGATCATGCGAGTCAGCTGTGATAGTGTTCCTCCCTTCACAATTCCTGGTGAGTGTGATTTAACCTTAAGATGACACTGTAGAGACAAACTTGAGATATAGCTTTAAGGTAATCCAAGATGGTACATTAAACAGTAGGAATAGTCCAGTGGAAATATCTAGTAGGAATATCCAAGCAACCCTAAACAAAATATAATGCTTGATTCTCTCTATAAGCTTATTTCCCCACACTGGTCAATATTCAGCGGCACTAATATAAGGGATCCCCACTGATGTGAAAATGTATCTATTGTTTACTTGTGATTTGTGAAATATTTAGAGCCAAAAATAAGAGAAATTTACAATGGGCATGAAGATTAATCTACCATTACATAATAGATTGATATAAATGTGTCTGAAGTTAAATTGTATATACATATAAACGCCTCTAGTAAGAGCACAATTAGTGCATGTTGTGGAGTTTATAATAAATAGATTAACATAGGTGTCATTATATACAAGGGATAACGAGCCATCCATGTGTGTCCATTTAATGTTCTTATCATAAAATAGCGTCACAGCAGGCAGGTGATGGTCAAACGTTCGCCTGGCGTAACTTACATAACGCCAGACTCTGATGACTGCTGTTGCTGGCGTTGTTATTGTGGCACGGGAGAGCGGACGTTACCATGAAATCTCAAGGATCTTTTGTTTATTATTAATATTTTTTATTATTCCTGTTTAAATTATTGCCACCTCTGTCTTATAATATTAAGTGATAACTACATGTTTTTAAATTATTTATATTACCTCGTCTCTGCTCTGAGGATTATAACTTTACTGCAAGTAAACGTTTTAATATTCAGGTCTTCGACTCTTCTGTATACCAGGGACTCGCTCATATCTCACACCTGGATCTGTCCTTAACTTAAAATAACCTGTCCCTAACCCACCTCAACCCACCCTTAGATACCCCTAATACACCCCAAACCTAAAACAACCCACGCCTTAACTTCACCCAAACCCACTCTTACCCATTCCTACCCATCATTAACTTAATCACACCCTCCGCTTCAGTGACGTACTGTAGCATGGGTCTTGGTCCAGAGGAGATATATAGTGGCCCTGTAATTATTATTTTCTCACATTTGTATGAGTTTGTAAGTCACGGAATAAACAGTATTATAGATTATTTTGTTTATTAATCCCGTGTGTGAGAGAAACATGAAATCATCAATAGACAAAAGGATGAGAGAGAGAGTTTAAGCAAGTTGTCCGTAAAAAAAAAAAAATAAGTAAATAAATTAATAATAAAAATTACCAAACACAGAATCGCGAAAATTTCAAAGTATATCCAAATATTTTACTACAAAAATTAAACCAATATAAAAGAAAATAAATATATATACTGAACAGCTTTTCCTCCCACACACAAAAAACTAAAAAGCTAAAACATAAGGAAAATAAACGAATAGAAAGTATGTATCAAGGAGGAAAAAAAGCATTAGTCTTTTTTTGTTCTAAAATATCCAGGACAAAAAAGAAAAGAAAATCTTTTAAAATAAGAATAGAAGAACAAGTACCACCACATATTAGTCCACCTACAACAACATCTATTGTAACAACCACACCAATGATGATAACTTTAAAAGCAGCAACTACAATAACAACACCAGTGATAACTATAGCAACAAATCCATTGATAATAACAACAACAACAACTATTGAAACAACCACATCATTGAACATTTAACAACAGCGACAACCACAACAACCACTAACACAAACACTAGGAAGCTGAAGAAATAAAAGTAGAAGAAGAACAAACGAGGAAGATAGAATAATAAAAAAAACAAATAAAAAGAACAAAACAGAATAAAAACACACACACGCACGATAAAGAATGATGAACACAATAGCAAGAATACTCGTAATACCCCCACAGTAGGATGAACCATTACTCAACCCTGGTTTAGTCCACTTGTTACCCCCATCAGCCCCTCCTCCTCCTCCTCCCCACCACCACCATGGTCAGGCTTGTGTAGTCGAGAACCTAACCCGGAGATAACTGTAACCTAATCCTTAATAGTACTTGTGGGGGTGAAGGAAGAGGAGACTTATGGTGACATTGTGAAAGGACTTGAATGGTGAACTGTCTTGGTGATGTTATGTGTGTGATCTGTCCTGATATATGTGTGTGTGTGTGTGTGTGTGTGAATGGGGTCGGGTTAGTGAAGGTAGGCTTTGCTTTTTTTTATAAAGAAAGATTAGAGGAGGCCGGAAGGAGGTTAATAGTACGGAACTTTGAAGAAATTTAGGAGGAAGTAGAAGGAAGAGAGCTGACCGCCTTGCTCCGGATGAGTTCTTTTTTTTTTTTACGGGGATTAGCCCACCCATCCACAGGTCACCGACCCACGCCAGGACCTGGGGGGGAATTGAACCAAATGTAAATGCAGAAATGGACAAAAATCATGAGGGAGAAACGATACACAGTAAGTATGTTTTGCTGTCTAAATGAGAAGCAATTGAGACCCTGCAATTGTGTGTAAATGAGGCAGAAAGTCAGATCAGCAACCTGGGACTTGGTCACACTATTTCTGATGCCATATGGCAGCAGGGTCTACCATTAGACAACACATTATGCTTCTAATATCTTCCCAGGCGGTAGTACCTCCCTGTTTGGTAGCTGGTAGTGTGTTAGGGTTGTGTCCAGGGCTACATATTGTGGGTGGTTCCCTTAAGAGTTAGATTCTGGTTGGCTGGTCGTTTCTGTCGGCACAGGCACTTTGACAGCCTCCCCTGTTCTATACAGAGGGTTAATCATGAGTGATGGGCGGGTGGGGAGGTATTTCTGTCTTCGCTAATATTCCTTCTTATTTCCACATTATTGTTATATTTTGTATATTTCACGAAAGTATGTAAAGGATTTTATTGTTATTTACTGAACGTATTAATTTTTGTCAGGTTAATAATTCACTGTCAATTATTTGTTACGATAGTCGCCATCTATTGGTTAAGTAAAAAGGTGGTGAGGACTGCCAATAGTCGCCACACTGGACTGTCTTAATGCTTCGACTCATTCATTAGAGGTTTGGTGTTGTGTTAACCACCTGAAAACAGCCAGTCAGATTGTGGTTCAGTATGGTTGCCGGCTGTGGGTCTCACCTCCTCCTCCATAATGATGAGTACATTGTTATTTGAATTGTGTTGACTGTCGTCACTTATGTCATAAGTGTTCCTGCTCCGGTTAGGTTAAGTACTGTGTTTGCCTGCGTGTCAGTCTGTTTCACACACACACACACACACACACACTGCACAAACTACGACTCCATACATAGTGGTGCACAACGCCATTACAGAGAACAGCTACGGGCACCCCCTCTCTACCATTACGACTACTGAAGTTATCAGATGAGGCACATGATTTTGCTTCAGTATTGTTCATGGATTTGTTGAAGTGTTTGGACAAGTGCGTGTTGTGTGTGTGTGTGTGTGTGTGTTGTGTGTGTGTGTGTGTGCGTGTTGTGTGTGTGTGTGTGCGCTAAAGTCATGTATCCCCTCCCCTCCAATAGTACACTGACCACCTACTACTACTATTTTTTTTTTTTAGAACGTGGCCTTCAGCTTCCCCCAATAGCCACACCTTCGCCACCATTTTAATACCTTAAAATTAACTATCCTAATACATAAATAGCTACCATAGCTGTGTTGAGTTAGTTGAGCCGCAGATCTATGCGGCATTCAGTGACTGTTGCCTCATAATCGATATCTGCAACTGTTGTCGGTTTTGGGGCCGATGCTCTCGTTCCACTGAGGCTACAACTACTACTACTACTACAACTACTACTACTACTACTACTACTTTTCACATTTATTGCGTCCAAGCTCCCCCCACAGCCATACCTTGTCCACCATTTTATCACCTAAATATCCTAATACAAAAGTTTCTACCTAGCTGAGTTAGTTAAGCCGTAGATCTATGCGGCATTCAGTGACTGTTGCCTCATAGTCTACCTGTATGTCTGCGACTGTTGTTGGCTTAAGGGCCAATGATCTTGTTCCCCTGAAGCAGATCTGAGTAGAGAGAAGGAGAGGTGACACCTCAACCAGGCCGCAACGTAGATTCTGGGCTGATGCTTTTATTCTGAAAACACCTCGGCCAGTCTGGCGAAGAAGGACCTTGCATTAGGTCCCATCCAGCCTGATATTGTGAACAGCAGAGGAGTGAAGATGCCTTTGTCCACGTTCTGGATTTTTCTCTTCATACACTCTGTTCTTGTCATCCTCGTTTATCCTATGAGTAGCCTAGACAGAAAGGTTACCGTGACGTGCGGCCAAGGGATCAAAGATTCTGATGTCAAAGAAGACTCATTGTCCCCTTTTTCAGAATCTTCAAATACTGGCATCCACACGAGCCTCGTTGGTTGTTTTGGCATGCTGGTGGAGGAGGTGCTCATTACTCAGTGGGAGGAGGGTCAGTTCCACAGTGACATTGTGACATATTTCCTTCAGTACAGTATATTCGCAGTGAGGTTCCTTACTTCATCGTGCCCTGTGCATACGAAGCATCCTGCCTAACTACTACTACTACTACTTCAAGTTCTCTCTCTCTCCCAGCCCCCTACCACACCTCTCTTCCTACAGGTCGCTATCCTCTTTCAACCCCCTAGCGGCCTAACCCATTCCTCCTCCTTCTCCTCTTCCTCATATCATCACCTCCTTCCCATCCTCCACCTTCTATCACCCCCCCCCCCTCTTCCTACCATTACATCCTCCTCCTTCTGTTACCATGACGCCATCCTTCATGACCACCAAAATATAACCTTTTCCTACTTCAGACGGGACGAGACTGACTCTTGTCATAAACACGATCTCCATTTGTGTCTGACTCTCACACACACACACGTTTAAACACAGAACTAATGCTAGCGTTTAGTTTACCGTCTTTATTGGCAAGACTGAGATCCAAGTTGCCTAATCTAAGTGGTACAGTCTGGTGGCCTTGATTCTATGGGTGCTAACATTGATCACTGCACAGATGTTATAAGAAACACGGTAGGCACCAGCAGCAGGCCTCGGGTACCTCAGACAGCTGCTTAAATTGTGGCGCCAGCCGTGTTACACTCCCTTCTCTCTCTCTCTCTCTCTCTCTCTCTCTCTCTTTCTCTCTTATGTAGATGACTCATTCAGTTTCTCATGTTTCTCGTTTTTCTTATTTTTTATTCTTCTTTGTGCATTTCTTTATCTGCTTGTGTGTGTTTGTTTGTCTGCTTGTGTGTGTGCTTGTTTGTTTGTGCGTGTTTGTTTTCTGCTTGAATGTGTTTGTTTATCTACTTCTGTTTGTTTGTTTATCTGCATATGTGCTTAAGTTTGTTTGCTCCTCTACGTATGTGTGTTTGTTTATTTGTCTGTCTGTGTTTGTTTATTTTATTGTGTGCTTCTGAGTGTTTTACAAATAACTACAACAGCCACCCGCTGCAAAGGATCAGAAGCCGTCCTTTTATAATAATAAAAGGATGTGTCTACCTGTATGTCTGTCTACCTGTGAATTTTTGTGTGTGTGTGTGTCTATCTGTTCCAGCCATAGCTTCAAAACGGAAGCAGTTAGAGAACTGAAACTTTACGCTGGCCTTGGTGTTACTATTGATCACATGCCCCTGGTGTCTCTCTGTTCCAGCCATATACAGTATATAATATACTACCAAAATTGCCCGGCTTCGCTCGGTTTAGGTATAAACTGTATAACCTTGACTGTCACAGTTTATCCTCCCTGACACAGGTAACAAGCTACCACAATCGCCGTGGTGATATCTGAGTCGGGGAAGAATTTTGGTTCTTGCCCAGACCACCAGGGGGCCCGTAATAGTAATACCATGGTGCACAACTTTGGGACCCTTGTAATATACGTGTAAAGTTTCACGTCTCGAACTGCTTCCGTTTTGGAGCTGTGGCTGGAACAGACAGATAGACAGACCCGTCAATTTATTGTTTTAGACATATAAGTAAGTGACAATGGGGAGAGGGTGAATTAACAAGAAGTTTCAACCCCATCACATTACAAAAGTGAGGATGGTCATAATTATTGGGGAGATGTAGGTGTGTGTGTGTGTGTGTGTGTGTGTGTGTGTGGCCTCATAACTAGCCAATCAAAACCACTTAATCCACCTCTGAGATCGTCGGAGGTAGGTGAACACACACACACACACACACGTAACTCCTACACGCACCCCCCACACACAAACATACACACCATTCTTATTCCACTAACCAGACATAATATCATAGACCATCCTATAAATACTGACCATAATCCTTTCCTAACCTAACCCACCCTTCTTCACGTGTACGGCCTTTGACACCGGACGTCAGCCCTGTTAGGTGACTACACAGAATAATGACATCACAGCGCGCGTGTAGGAGTGTGTGTATAGTAAGATCGATGATGTCACCGTGCACGATTGTTGACGTCACATGGATATAGTTACATTAACAGATAGATAAACAGGCAGATATGTGAATAAATTAATTAATTACAGAGATAGAACAGATTACGAGACTAGATAGATAATATGTATCAATGAAAATAAATAGATACATGAAGAAATAAAAAGAAGATTTAGATACACTGTATAGATAGATAATATAGACAGAAACATGAATAGACAGAGAGAAGGTGATGATAGATAGATAAAATACATGAGGACAGAAAGAAGGGGAAAGCGAGAGAATGGGAGAGGGAAAACCCCGTACAGACACTTCAGGTGAGTGCCACAGACATAAGTGCCACATATATGAGTGCCACATACAGGAAAGTGCCACATATAGAGGAGTTTCAGAAATTCACCACAAGGTCAGATAAGATTGATAACTTCCCTTGACAACGAGACCAGACAGAGACTGATAACACGTTTTGTTGGTACACAGGTTCCCGTGCGGTCTTCGCTTATGAGCACCGAGTGAGGTTCAACATAGGATAATGTGCACGTTACAAACAGGCTCATGTACACGTATTGAGGCTGTACATAGGCTCATGTACACGTATTGAGGCTGTACATAGGCTCATGTACACGTATTGAGGCTGTACATAGGCTCATGTACACGTATTGAGGCTGTACATAGGCTCGTGAGATGTGACACCTCTGTTTGTTTACATTGTAGTAAAACTAGCAGAACTACCCTAGCTATAGTAACCAGACCATGGATGCTGAATAAACAGTCCCCCTCCATCTGCGAACGCGCGTATTATCTCGTTGGTTCTTATCTGTTGTCTGGTGGGCAGTAGTGCCACATCTCACAAAACTCGCCAGCCACTGTACCTGTTATTAATGAAGGCAACTGTACAGGCAGATGTCTTTATTTAAATTGTGTGTGTGTGTGTGTGTGTGTGTGTGTGTGTGTGTGTGTGTGTGTGCGCGTGTGTGTGTGTGCGTGTGTGCTTGTGTGTGTGTGTGTAGAGAATATGTATGCATAGCTGTGTGTTCCATCACCTCCTTCAACAAGCTTCTCCACGTCTGTCTGTTGTTATCTCTTGCTAAATCTGCACGTTTGGAACCAAATCTGGTGTCTTGTCTCATGTCGTTCCACCTGTAATGGGTGTGTAGCAGGGGCAGAGTGTGTAGCAGGGGCAGAGTGTGTAGCAGGGGCAGAGTGTGTAGCAGGGGCAGAGTGTGTAGCAGGGGCAGAGTGTGTAGCAGGGGCAGAGTGTGTAGCAGGGTGTGTAGCATGGCCAGCCCAGTGGTCGAACACCATCCACTCTGCCATTCATAATTTCTTTCTAGTCTTTCATCCTGGCGCAGTGTTCAGTCCATTGTCGTCTCCTTGAGTACACCACAACTTGTATACAACATTGCCCCGACAACTCCCTGATCTTCACGTTGTGCTTCCCCCTCCACTGCTTCTCCTTCTCAATAAAGAGAGAGAGAGGAGTTATCAGTCACAGCCAAGGATCATGATACATCCACAGGGATAAGATAACCTAAGATAACATTTACTTATCATAGGAGTAGATTTGATGCTACTAAGACACTCTACGCTAACAAGGACGAATAAGATTACAGTTTATTCCCCCCCACCACCACCTCTCTTTTTACGGGACTATTATTGTCGTAATGAGGGTCATGGTGGGGTGACTGATGGTGGGGGGGGAGGACGGGGGGTTATGTATGACATTTGGTACTATTATTATTGTTTCAAGAAGAAGAGGAGGAGGGGGGCGGGGGCAGGAGAGGAGGTATTGTTAGTCGTGTCTGCCCAGTGTTTGTACAGGTCGTCTTATAAAGTACTGTTTCTCACCTACCCAACGCACCACCTACTTACAACGCCACCCACCTTACGCACACCGCCGCCCACCCCACACCCACTGCCGTCCACCCTTGGCCCACTGCCGTCTACCCCTAGCCCACTGCCGTCCATCCTTTGCCCACTGTAGCCCACCCTTCGCCCACTGCCGCTCATTAGTCCATCAGGGTTTAATACGGCTCCTATTGTACCTATTACGACTATGATTTAAGGAACGTCTATGATTCGGCTATGACTCAAGGATACGACTATGACACCACGACAAGTGGATAAGAAAACGCGGGTAAAGGAAAGTGTTGACATTATGGAGGAATGTAAACACTGAAGGAGGTGAATGATCATGTAGTTGGACTGAGGGGAACCTGTACGGACCAGCTGTGATATGATAAGGTGTGACGTGTGTTGTGTCCGGGTTTGAAGGGCTTATGGGATATCACTCACGAATACAAAACTTAACTACAACTCGCAACTAAATACGACTCCCGACTCAAGGAAGTGGCCGTGAGTCACCGGATGTGCGTGACGGCGGAGAGACAGGCAGAGTACACCTGCTGGTGGTGGGGGGGGGGTTACAGGGTGTTGGGAGCTGTGTTACTGGTGGTGGTTTTGGTGGTGTTACTGACGGTGGGGGGTGGTGTTACTGGTGGTGATGGTTAAGATAGTGGTAGTGATAGTGGTGGTAGTAGTAGTAGTAGTAGTAGTAGTGATAGTAGTGGTGATAGTGGTAGTGGTTCTGTTATTGTTCTTGTTACTGGTGGTGGTTGTAATGGTAGTAAAATTGGTGGTGAAATAATGGCTGTGGTGGTAGTGGTTGTGGTGGTGTTAAGTGATTGTGGTGGTGCTAGGTGATTGTGGTGGTGCTAGGTGATTGTGGCGGTGTTAGTGCTGCTGTTATGTTTGCTCTCACAACTACAATTATCATCATTACTAGCACTATTAAACCCTGACACATATACAGTAAGTGGTGTACTGTCTCACCTTGACGGAGATCTTTAATTATCTTGCTCAACTGATAACTGACTACACAGGTGACTAATGATATAAATTAACTGGATTTAAAGTACAAGACAAAGTTCTGTTTGATACATTCTCTTATCTTTACGTTCGTGGCAGGCAAATCCGGATCCATACGCATTAATATTACCTCCCGACTGATGTTTACAAGAACGTGGTTGACTTACGGCAGAATCTCAGTTCCGTTTGGATAACATTTTCGACGTTGGTTTTGAACTTCACTTTACACCAGCCAGTTAAGAGTGTGTGTTCAGCTGAGAGAGATATTTTACGATCACCTGAGGATTAGTCTCCCGAGCTTAGTTCATTTAAGATTAACCTAACCTAACCTAACCTTACGAACCTTAATATATATATATATATATATATATATATATATATATATATATATATATATATATATATATATATATATATATATATATATATATATATATATATATATATATATATATGTGTGTGTGTGTGTGTGTGTGTGTGTGTGTACATAATCACAGCTGAACGGCAGGCAGTGCGAATTGCTCGTATGTGTTTTATTGAAGAAAAATACACACACACACACAGTCATGAATGTGACCTCCCAAGAAGGTTATGCTCTCAATATCGTTCACCGTCCAAGATAAGATAATGTTGAACAGTACACAAGAGGGTGAGGAGGGTGCAGCTGGCCACCCGGAGGAGGAGGATGAGGGGTGGGTAGGGGAGGAGGAGGAAGGCCCTAAACACTGCCCAGCTTGTATCCCCAACAGGGAGGCAGCGCCGGAGGGAGGATCCTGCTGCCTGCTGAGACATGTTAAAGCCTTTGACTTGTTGACTTTCGTTGTTACTACACAGAGAGAGAGAGAGAGAGAGTTTTATAGTTTCATTTAATTTGTAGGCTCTGTTATTTTTATTATTATTATAAGTATGATACAAGTTTGAACATAGAAGTGCAAGAAATACAAAATTCTTCCTTCTTTTCTCATCAATAATAATAATAATAATAATAATAATAATAACATCTGTAGGTGGAGGAGGGCAGGAAGTGATGACTGCTGGTAAGAGGAAGAAGAGCGGGGAGAATGATAAGGAGGGAGGGGAGGAGAAACAACATACTTCAGAATTAACTCTCGTGCTGTTGTGGCTCGCTGTGTGTGTGGGAGGGGGGGTCTTAGTGCCTGATGACTCAAAAGCACAAACATGACCAGGCAGAGAGAAAAAAAATTTTCCTTCATTTTATCTTAATGTGTTGAAGCCAGAATATGGAGAGATAAACAGACATTTTCCTGTAACTCTAAGTTAGGAGAGAGAGACATTCACCTGTATCTCTTAAGTTAGAGATATTCCTGTAATTTGCTTTATTTCTATATTTTAACCTAATCTTTTGAAACCAGGGTATAGAGATAGAGAGATTTAATCATATTCTAACTTAATTTGTTGACAGGAACCGTAATGATAACACTGGGAGGTAATCATCTTCTCTAACCAAACGCTTAACGTACTCACACCTGCCTAAAGCAGCCTGAATGAGATATCTTGTTCACCTGAGATATAATTAACATCTTCTATTTAACCTGGAAGCGCGCACACACACACACACACACACACACACACACACACACACACACACACACACACACACACACACACACACACACACACACACACACAGTCCCCCGCCCACCTCGCGCAGTCCGCCACTACAACAAAATTCAGCCCATAAGAGCCCGCACCGATAGATATAAGAATAGCACCATCCCATCTATTGTTAAAATAATAAACAACTCCTGATTTATGTACTGTACAGCCCTGTAAATGTATTGAACGTATATTATTATGTCTAAATCACGTGTAAGTTTGTATATTTTCAGCCACGCGCTGCAACTCTATTAATAAACCCTTTATTATTAGTATTATTATTATTACACACACACACACACACACACACACACACGCACGCACATACACACACGTACACACAAGACACATAGACACACAGACCGTGGCTATTGTTCAAGATCCGCCTAGACTTCACAAGGAGCTCGGAAACAGACTACCCGTATCACCCCTTCTGGAGTAGGAGAGAGAAGAGGGGGAGGGGAGGGGAGGGGATGGGAGGGGAGGGAGGGGAGAATGTTCAGGCCCTCGCCCCAGGGGACCCCTCACACCTCACGTTCTTCCAAAACCCCAAGAGAGAACTCGTACCCCACCCCCCGTTTCCACCAGACTGAGAGACGCCCCCCCCTCCCTCCACCTCCAGGATAATGGTAGAGAGGCGATGCATTGTGTAATGGTGCTGATATTCACCAACACACCCGGTGCCTGTGTTGTATGTACGTGAGTTGTGCCACATGTGTGTGTATGTGTGTGTGTGTGTGTGTGTGTGTGTCTGTGTGTGTGTATGTGTGTACGTGCTGAAGACAACCTCACTGTTACCAACACCTTTTTTAAGCAGGCCGACAAGTTCAAGGTATCTTAGCATCACCCACGATCTAAACATTGGCACCTCATTTACTATATCATTGTCAGTGAAAGAGATCACAGAGCCGAACCATGCGTGACTCAGACCACTGTGACACAAGACAGCCGCCCTCAGAACCAAACTCTCCCCAAAACGGCGAAGGAAACAAGCCTTCAGAAGAGGTTTTAAAACCAAGCGACCGGAGGATCAAGTGGTAAGACATGCTTTCAGAGAGTAGCTCGACGATGGGCTAATAAACAACCCAACAACAAACATAAATCCGAGTACCAAATGCTGTCATCACAAAAAAACTGCAACGAGACACTCAGCCAGATCGAAAGAATTCACCAGGACTGGTTTGATGAAAATAATCAGGAAATCGACGTACTTGTCAATGATAAACGTGCTGTCCTTACTGACTGGCAGAACAACCCTCAGTCTCGAACCGAAGCTAATACCTTCTGCCAGAAGAAGGCAATGGCCCATTGAAAACTTCGTGATCTAAAGGACGAATAGCGTAAAAATTAATGACTGAAACCCAAAAATTTGCGGATCAACACAATATGTGCGAATTTTTCTTTTTCATTAAAGCAATGTATGGCCCAAGTATTCTTGGCGCGGCCTCTCTCTGCTCATCCGATGGTAACTCCCTAATTGAAGATGAAGAAAGCATCCGTAAGCGCTGGAAAGAGCACTACCATTCCCTGCTCAACCGAAACACCAATGTGGATATCCTGACTACCCAGCAGGTCCCTCAGCACCTGGAGCTGACCCACCTCAGCTACCCTTCATCCCGTGATGAGGCTGCTACTGCCTCAAGCAGAAGGACCTCTGCTTACCAGCCATCTCCACTCTTTCCTGGAGAATATACCTGTATGGGAGAAGGAGGAATTCCACCAAAATCTTAAAGATGCCTCCTTCGTCAATATTTATAAGAACAAGAGAGATCTGCCAGAATGTGGCAACTACCGTGGGATCTCGCTGCTGTCCATAGCTGGCAAGATTATCGTCCGAGTCCTCGTAAACAGACTTTCTCCTGAGGTGGAAAATTTCCTCCCAGAATCTCAATGTGGCTGTAAATCATCACCTGGCACCACTGATATGATCTTTGCTATCCGCCAGATACAGAAAAAGTGCAGAGAACAGCGTCGTGACATGTTCATGGCCTTCATCGACCTAACCAGGCCTTCGACTCGGTCAACAGGGAAGCCCTCAATCGTTTTGGTTGCCCACCAAAATTCATCGTCATTGTGAGGCAATTCCACGATGACATGAACGCGAGTGTCCTGCACAATGGCACTCAGTCTGAGTTCTTCCCCATCCAAACGGGGGTAAAACAAAGATGTGTACTGGTACCAATTCTTTTTTCCTATTTATTGGCTGCTTTCCTTATTTGTGCCAGTGCCAATTTAGCCGGAGGGGCGGACATCCAGTACCGGATGAAGGGACTGTTTAACATAAGATGTCTCTGGCAGGGACAAAGGTGTCTGCCACTTTCAATACTCAACTTCGGTATGCAGACGACTTCACCCTTATTGCTCACACTGAACACGACCTACAGGAGATCCTGAGCACCTACGCAGATGCGTATGCACACTTCGGCCTCGAGGTGAATGTTCATAAGACTCAGATTCTCTCCCAACCTGCCCCTGGTTCAACCACACCTCCACCATCCATCCAGCTTAATGGTACTACCCTCTCTAATGTTACCCACTTTCAGTATTTTGGCTCCCACCTGTCCACCACCACGGACATCGATGAAGAGATTCAACATCGGATCAGATGTGCTTTTCAAGCCTTTGGCAGACTCTGTATCCATGTCTTCAGCCGTAGGGAGCTGAAATTATCTACAAAGTTACACGTGTATCGATCAGTGGTCCTCCCTGCCCTGCTGTATAGCAGCGAGACATGGGTCACTTACAGGAGGCACCTTGAGGCACTTGAAAACTTTCCCCAATGTAGACTACGTTCCTTCCTCGGAGTTCGCTGGAAAGACAAGAGAACAAATGCAAGTATTCTCTCTGACATCAACTGTAGGAGCATCGAGGCTACCATTATCCATGAATAACTACGTTGGACTGACCATGTTACCCGCATGGAAGACAATTGACTGTCAAGGCAGCTACTTTGCGGTCACCTAACGAATGGTAAACGTAACGCTGGCGGACAACGGAAAAGGTATAAGGATAGTCTTAAGGCAAACCTGAAAAGTGCCAAATCGACCCTCTGACCTGGGAGACGACCATTCCACACCGTAACACTTGGAGTTAGCCCGACTGCATACCGAGGCAGACAAGCGAAAGCGCTGGAAAGACGCTGCCGCCACCCCTCCCGCACTAGATGTAGCCCTCCACACACGCAACATCTGTGGATGGCCCTGCCGGTCCCATTTTGGCCTCTCGAGTCACCTCAGAGCTCACCAACGAAGGTGACATTTTTAATAACTCATATCATTATATCAGCTGTATGATCGTCAAGCAGTAGTTGTAGTGCATGTGTACGGATGTTTGTACACTTTATCATCATCTTCCTTTTCCTGTCACATCTTCTCCTTGTATGGCGTCATTATATTCTCAATTATTTCGTGTCTGCACCTCCTGGTCCTTCTTGCACCACGTGGGAGATAAACAATAGATAGATTAGTATTACCAGGTATTGTATTTCTATTCTTTTTCTTCGTTATCAGTTTTGTCTTTATTATGGGGGTATTAACTATATTATTATTATTATTATTATTATTATTATTATTATTATTATTATTATTATTATTATTATTATTATTATTATTATTATTATTATTCATTTACGCGCATTTCATCTACCCGAGGGACCTACACGACAGAACACCAACTGTATAGTGACCAGAGATTAAGTTAACACGTGTACTGTACTGAGGCGGCCGGTAGTGACGCTCTCCCAGCTGCCAGGTGAGAGCAGGGGGCACACTCATCCACACACGGAGAAAGAAACAGACATAAAGAGACACACAGATAGAAAGAAGATTATGTCGATGACAGGCACAGAAAGAAAGACCGAAGAGAAATGTAGCAACAGTAGGTGGAAGAGCTTCTTAGTCCAGTGTCAAGCAACAGTGTTGAGTAATTTTGTTAATTTCTTTCCATCTCTCTTTCTCTCCACCTCCCCTTCTTTCTCTCCACCTCCCCTTCTTTCTTTCCACCTCTCTTCTCTATCTCCACATCTCTTCTCTCTCTCCACCTCTCTTCTCTATCTCCACCTCTCTTCTCTCTCTCCACCTCTCTTTCTCTTTTTGTCCTGCTTCTAAAATGACCAGTGTTATGCAGTATGTTTACGACGTCTCTCACATTAAGTAAGAATTTGGTTCACTATTTGGGTGTAAAAGGGTTGTTAGGAATTTATTGATCGACTGGATGTATGGGGGCTTTGCAAGGTGCTCGCTTATTGACCAGTCTATAGTAAGTTTATTTATTGCTTAGGTTCTCTCGGATTTTTTTAAGTGGTTCGCTTACTGGCTGTGTTTATCAGGGATGTGCAAGGTTAATGTTTATAGACTGTGTTTATAGGAAGGTCTACAAGATGTGTGTTTATTGACTGGCTTCGACGGAAGTTTGCAAGACGCATGTTTATTGTCTGGAACTGTCGCAAGTTTAGGAGACGCACAGTCATTGGCTGATGTCATCAAGATATGTCGTGAACAGAGTAGTATTCTGGAGGGACACTCAACACCTGTTTCTCTGACCTTACGCGATACCATAACGGGTGGGCCGGAGGCGTTACAACATTTATAATCATCTCATATTAGGGAGTAAAAGGAGGGAGTGACATTCCAAGACACAGTGTAGTTGATGGTATGAGGAACACTTCACAAGCATGTATGGGAAACACTGACTAGGACTTATTACCCAACACCTGAGTCTGATGTTCTATTAATGGACCACCACCAAGTTTGCTACACTAGTGTCGTCACGAGTAAACAAACACAGATCCTAGGAAGGACCTCAGGAAGCCATGCCAGCCGCGTCGCCTCTTCCAGAAGGTAAACAATGGGAAGGCCCCTGACGGTCCCTCAGAATTATGGGACTACCTCATTCCTCTCACTAGACCCACTCAGACCACCGGGAGAAAATCAGTGGGACGTGTGTGTGTTGCTTTACAAGAAGTACATGCTATGTAGGGTCTTTGGAATGTCTGTAAATGGTCTAGGAACACCATCAGAAGGAAAGGGACCGAGGCAGGTCTAAACGGAGGGCCGGATTGTACCAACAGGAAGGAAAGGTCTTTGATGTCTTCTTTTGAGGGAACTTTATTACATACAGAAAATTGGGGGTGGTAGTAGTTGTGGTGGAAGTGATGATTGTAGTGGTGACGGCGACGGGTGTTTTGTATTTTTTAAAGAGAAAGAATAGGTGAGAGAAGATTAGCGGTAGGGGAGAACAAGGTGTCATACAGAACATAGGAGTTGGCGGGTTGACCATCTTACTACTGACTCGCTCAGCTGATGTTGTGGGTAAACGTGTAAGTGTATGTATTGGGCAGGCTATTGTGGGCGGTTTAAACCTGTTTGTCTGGTCGACAGCCCGCATTGTCGACACTGGCACTAGGTAGTGGGTGGTAGTGGTGGTGATGGTGGTAAGGGATTGACAATAGTCGTGGTAGTGGTGGTGATGGTGGTGGCAGTGGGGGTTGACGATGGTCGTGGTGGTGATGGGGATTAGCGAGTAATCAAAAGTGATATAGTTTAATTCCTCGACAGGTACAACACTTGGTCCCGCTCACAACACTTATCACCATACCGGTAAAAGCTCTCTCTTATATTCTTCTGAATAATTTTCCTCGGATAAATGTACAGTATTTATCAGTTACCTCCAAGAGAGCTGTAGCACTGGAATGGCTCAGTCATTTACCTACCTTATTTACCTAGTGGCCACTCACTAGAGGTGGCCATGCTAAGGGAAGGAGGCCAGTGGCCTGTGTGTGATCCCTTCATTGAACTGATAGTTATGACTAAGACTATTTTGAAGCCCAGTACTGTTATCTATTGCAGAGGTCTACCAGCCTCTGTATGAAGAAGTATTTCCTTATGTTCCTTCTGCATGATAACTCGGCGAGCTTGTAGTTATGTTCCTCGTGTTGGTGGCGCGCTATAAAAAAAAGCCTGGATTCATGTTTTTCATCCCTTTCAAGATTTTGAATGTCTTTATGAGATCTGCCCTATTGTGCCTTGTCTGAAGAGTTGCTATATAAGTGTGTGGCCATAACCAATGATTCCACAATCACGATGATTGTCAGTCATGCTTGACCGTCTATGGGGGCCTTTAGAGGCTAGCCGTGCATGTGGAACTTTATACATGTACTGTGCAACACACCCAGTGATAAACTTAGTTCACTTAGTCTTTTACCGTTTCAAAGAAAGTAAGTAAGTGCGTCTAACAAGCTTTTATCTCCATGAAACCTATCAGGTGTTGGATGATGGCGTCACTATATTTTCTGAAAGAGTGCAACTTTGGATAATTATGATGTTAGGCTGACAGACCTGTAGTTTTCTGAATAATTCCGGTCCCTAGGCGCTTTTCCTCGATCCATTTATTTACTGAATAAGAGTCTTAGTGAAGTGCAAATGCCGTTTGTCACCCCCGTTCTCACCTTGGCTTATGATCCGTCCACTGCAGAGGCTTTGCGTCTGTAGTTGCTATCTCTATGAAATCCCCACAAGGTATACATTCTCCTAGGTTCTGGCATGCTATCCATCGACTCTTGTGTGAATGCTGATGCAGAGTAATGATTCAGGGCATTATGTTGTGTGTTTATCATCCTCCAAGGTCACAATGTTTTCCTCCAATAGTATCCTTATTTTTCATTTCCCTCCTGGTACAGTAGCTAAAACAACTACCTGTGCATACTTTGTGGGAAACAATATGAGACCATGGACGATAAATTTTGGTATATGAGGGCTGTCACTAGTCACATGTAAAATTTCGGAGCATATCGACCCCCACCTGTACAGATAGCTGTTTTAGCTACTACATACATAAAAGGACAAAGGATTTGTCTTAATATTTTGGGCTCGTTTCATCTCGAAGTGCCGTTTGGATAATCCAATTTTTTGATTGGCTACATTTAGGGCTCTTTTGTATACTATATAATCTGTACGATGTCCTGTGGTCTGTTACTTCTCTCAGAGACAAAATAATACTTTTCTGGATTTTTTACTCGTCCCCCTGCTCTTATTCTCTCTCTCCACTCTTTCCCGGGGTATACCATACATTCCTCTACTGTTGTCTCAAGGATTTAGATGAAGTCTTGCATTGATTCGTCTACAGTAAGTCTGATTCCTCTTAAACGATATCCCCCACAGTTCCTTCTCTGTAGTTTGTCCCTGACGAGCTGGTAATCTCCATGGCTGAAGTCGTAGTATTCCTCCTCAACTATTTTTCTCTCCATATCAATATTGCTGTTGATTTTGTTCAGTTTGTTTTTATATTTTTCAGTCTAAATAAATAGTTTCAGTCGGTTTCAATGATTGTTTTCCTTGTGCTTGTTTTCTTCCGCATGTGTTACCTCATGACGCATTGTGCGCTTCTCATATGCGTTCTTTCCCAAGCTCACTGAGTTCCCCCACGTCTTCGTATTTACACCTCCATTCACTGTCAAAACAAACAAAGCAAAGTAAACGCAGAAAAAAAAACAAGCTTGTAAGTATATAAACCCCTGAGTTTGTTTGTGTTTTTCTCTGCCTCAGAATTTCATAAACGTGTCTTTGTTGCTGAGACATGAGTGATGAGTGAGAGGAGTGGCCTGTGTTGAGGCCCTCGAGGTACCATAACAAACTCTGCTTGCTCGAGGACGCATTTCTCACTACTCCCTCTTCCCAGTACTTCCCCTCCCCAGTACTCCCCTTCTCCAGTACTTCCCCTCCCCAATGCTTCCCTTCCCCAGGACTACCATCCCTAGTACTTCCCCGATCTAGTACTCCCCTTTCCCAGTACTCCTCAACACCCCCTCCCCAGTACTTCTCCTTTCAAGTAACCCCCCACAGGAACCCTAGGACAACTTCCAGGACCCCCAGGGCCTCCTAAATCGCACCAAGACCCCTGCTCCTCATGACCTCTCCCCAGGACCCTCCCAGGACCCCTAGGTGCCCCAGGAACCCCTTCCCCGCCAGCACTTGAAGCAATCCCACCATCAGAGAGAGAGTTATTAATGAAACAAAACTTAATGAACAGATGGTAAAGACAAGACAATAATTAATTGAGTCATTTATTGATTAATATGCTCGTGTTTATACCGGAGGGCATATAGTGGCATCCTTCTATGTGTATTTGTTGGCGCTCACTTGGTGCTGTCTAAGAACTCATTAAGTAGATCGATAGATATTCAATAAAAACGTAATAAAATATAGTATTGGTTCAGTATGTACATTACGTACATACCAAGGCAGTACAGGTGTACAAACAATGCACACAGAGAGCACAGTATAAAAACAATGCCCATAGATAACTGGAGTAAACAAAACAATAAGAAACAGAAGTCGACAGTATTAAAGAATCAATAATGTTTCACGTCATGATGTACTTCTCGTGTACGTGTCCTGACACCTTACAAGTGTGTTTTGTTTCTCAACCTTGTGCTTACCCATGACGGTGCATGCGTGACCCTCTGTACCCTGGCGCTGCTGTACCTAACTGTACCTTACTGTAGTGTGAGTCTCACATGTACACCTTCTGTACCCTGGCGTTGCTATACCTTACAGTAATTTACTGTAGTGTATCTTACAAGTGTACCTTCTTTATTCTGGCACTGCTGTACCTTACTGTATTTATTATAATTATACAGCTTCAACACTGTAACCCTTCAACACTATGCCTTCCACACTGTAACCCTTCAACACTGTATCCCTTCCACACAGTAACCCGTCAACACTGTATGCCTTCCACACTGTATGCCTTCCACACTGTATGCCTTCCACACTGCAACCCTTCCACACTGTATCCCTTCAACACTGTAACCCCTCGATATTGTTACCGCACAATCTTGCGTCATATCACGTGGTGAAGGAGCTTTTGTAACACCTTACCCTGGAGTGCCAAGTGTCTGGCCCCGAGGGAGGACAGTATACCAGTTTACTATTCACAGGGAGTATGACCAATGAGGCACCATGGGAGGATAACGGTTAACAAATGTATTGGTAAAGCTTGGAGTACAATTTGCTTACTGTAAGTAATTCAGTCAGGTCCTGACACTGAAGGTGCCATAACTGTTCACTGCCACGCAGGACAGAGGTTCATACACAAAGGGGTCATAGGTCATATTCATGAGGAGGGGGAGGGTGGGGGAAAGAGGAAGGAGAGGAATGTGGAGGGTAGAGCAAGGAGGGGGTGGGTGGAGGTGGTAAATGTGGGACCAAGGGAGGAGGAAGGGGAACAGGGAAGGGGAGGGAAAAGGGGAATGGGATGGGTGGAGGGAATGGTGAGAGTGGCAACGTTGAGTTACAAGGAGCGTGGGAAGGTAAGGCAGAACCTCAACACCTTCCCACACCGTCACTCACCACTCTCACACCACCTCTCCCCTCCCTCCCTACCTCCCTCCCTCCCTTCCTTCCTCCTTCCCTCCCTCCCTACCCCTTTGTCTCTCATCACCCCTTAATCCTCTCTCCCCTCCCTCTCTCTCTCTGTATCTCACCACTCCTAAACCCTTTCTACACTTTTCCCTACCCGCTTTCCTCCATCACTCCATCCCTCCCTCCTCCCTTGCCTCTCACAACCCCTTATCACTCTCTCCCCTTTTCCTTACCTCCTACTCTCCCTCCGTCTGACCATACCTCTCTCTCTTTCTCTCCTTCAGTATTATGATCACGAAGAGTTGGTCAGGTACAACAATCTGGCCACTAAAGAGTTACCTGGTGTGTGTAGGGGAGCATCACCAGGAAGACACACCCAAACACACCCACACACACACACACGCGCGTACATTTCATGGAACAACTGCAGATGAGTGAGAAGTAAAAAAAAAAAAATCAAAATTTCAGCTTCCTTGATCAAGAGTTATCGCCATGACAAATTAGAAAGGTAAAAAATAAAAAGGGACCGCAGGCATCCCAGAGTCGGGACCCCTATCGGCACACACTTGACGCGGCGCGGCGGCTGGAGACGAGACGGACTACTGCTGGAGGGGATGTACAACAACGGTCGTAGTCAGAGTCATGGCACTATAAAGAGTTGGTTATCAGTATGGACGGTAGATGTGTTGTGAGAGATGACATAGATGAATACAGTAGTGGTGTTGACTGTGTGTGTACGTGGCGGTACCTCCTCACACTGTCATGTGGAGGTTTAGGAGAGAGATAACCTTTTCGAGGTCCTTAAGTGGGGCTTCTTGCTAAGTCACAGCTCAATCGAGTTATTAAGCGATTTATAAACTAATAAGACATAGCAGTAATAGTGAATGTCCAAATTTTATCCTCTTCAGTATAGCAAACTGTTCCCTCCTGTGATCACTTTCCTCAGACTAAATCAATGTTCTCAGAAGTCTATTATGGCCACTAACGAGAGGTTTTATCTCAGTGCTGGTGGAGGCCACCAGGTGTTGTTTTAGTGGTGGTGGAGGCCACCAGGTGTTGTTTTAGTGCTGGTGGAGGCCACCAGGTGTTGTTTTAGTGGTAGTGGAGGCCACAAGGTGCTGTTTTAATGATGGTGGAAGAGGCCAGGTATAATATTAGTGGTGGTAGAGGCCACCGGGTGTAGTATTAGTGGTGGTAGAGGCCACCAGGTGTAGTATTAGTGGTGGTAGAGGCCACCAGGTGTAGTATTAGTAGTGGTAGAGGCCACCAGGTGTAGTATTAGTGGTGGTAGAGGCCACCGGGTGTAGTATTAGTGGTGGTAGAGGCCACCAGGTGTAGTATTAGTGGTGGTAGAGGCCACCAGGTGTAGTATTAGTGGTGGTAGAGGCCACCAGGTGTAGTATTAGTGGTGGTAGAGGCCACCGGGTGTAGTATTAGTGGTGGTAGAGGCCACCAGGTGTAGTATTAGTGGTGGTAGAGGCCACCAGGTGTAGTATTAGTGGTGGTAGAGGCCACCAGGTGTAGTATTAGTGGTGGTAGAGGCCACTTTAGTGTTTGACAATACATCAAGTTCTGACAAATATGACAATATATACTTATTACTGCAGCGGTGAGTTACTAGTGAGTGATCACAGGACGCAGCAATGAGTAACTGGTGAGTGAAGTACAGAAGACATTTGAGTACTGTACTAACATCGCACCCTGGATCCTCATATTGGGATGTACTATAATTGCTGTTAAAAAAATTATGATTTTTCTTTTGTCAAGATTGAAGGACAGTTTTGTACATATTAACCAACTGTTCAGTCCATCTACCTCCCTGATGATGGTATAATGAGGGTCTGTGTGGCTGGTGTAAACATTGTTATCATCTGTGAATATAATGACCTTTATAAGTGCCCTGAGCTGGGTTATATAGACAGCACACAGTCAGCTCTTGTGTGCGTGTGTGTGTGTGTGTGTGTGTGTGTGTGTGTGTGTGTGTGTGTGTGTCATGCAGACTGTTGCAATTTTCTGTGTTTGCGGGAACAATGAAATACAATGTCCTTTTCAGACTACTCCCCTCCTTCCCTCCTTCCCTATCCCCCTCCTTTTCTTCTCTCCACTCTCCCTCTTCCCCACCTGTAGAGAAAGAGAGGATGAAAGAAGATAAGAGGTGGAGGAAGAAAGTTATAGTTCGGTAATTGAAGACATTTATGAAGTTGGCTGACCGCCTTGCTGTGGGTTAGCTAAGCGAATCGTGTTGACGGTTGTGTCATGGGATAGTTATTGTCCATCCGTATAGACACTAGACAGCCTACCCTATCCTTATATGAGTGTTTTGAGGGCCTTATTTCATATTCCGCCGACCCTACTGGCGGATGCTGGTCTAGGGAGGTTGTCTATTGCCTGGCCGTATAGATCGGGGGTGGTAATGGACCTTTTGAGATTTGGTAACTTTTTGGGAACCATGTATGGTTGTTTCGTTATCTGGTGGGAGTCTTTGAAGGAGTTCTTGCTCTGATCGTTCTATCTTTTGCCAGACTCTGCTGGCCAGGGTGTGCAGCTGCTGGTTGATGGTTTTATTCTCAGGTCTCTATGTATCTCGGCTGTGGTTCTGGTGAAGGGGTATCTTTCACCTGTGACGAATCTTAGGGCTTCATTTTGGACCACCTGTAATTTTAATATTTGAGTGGTGCTCATAGTATGAAGAGGTACTGCTGGGTAAGTTAATATCGGTGTGATAAATGATGTCACCAGGCGGAGTTTATTTTTCTCAGGAAGCGCTTTAAAGCGGTATAGTTTTCTCAGCTCTCTTCTTGCTTTTTCCTTCCTGCTGTGGACATGATGGGAGTAACCTGTCGTGGATATATGTAGGCCCAGGAGGGTGCCTCTGCTTTTGTATTCTATCTGGGCATTATTGGTTACTAATGGATGGGTTTTCCTTCTGCATAAGGGTATCACTGTGAATTTCGGGAGACTGGTTTGGATTTTCCATTGTTTTTCGTAGTTATTTACCCTTTCAAATTCCCGCCTGGTGTTTTCGGCCTGTAACGCTCGCGATTTTCCTTGATGTGCTGTTATCTTATGTTGTATACCTCTATTGTGTGTAGGAGAGAGAGAGATTGAAATACTACACACACACACAGACAAGAGTTAGCGACATAGACAGTGACATACAAGAACAAAGACTTAGAGTGAATGAAAGACGCAAGGAACTGGAGACATATTCCCAAAGATTCCTACGACAAATTTTCATCCCAACTGGTGATGTGAGAACGTGTCTGACTGACTTAGCAAACACAACACAAATAGACTTCAACATATCTCAAAATATCTTCGTCAAATATACCTCCTAACCGGTGATATAAGGATGTTAATAAATGGTATCAAGTACCCTGAAGGACTGTACCTTGACTACCTACAACCATTAATATTTATTGTGGTTTTATGACAGAGACCTGACAGACAGACTCACTGAGACTCTGGTTGGTGGTGCGGGGAATAATAAGCAGAAATTGGTGTGTAATGAGAACACAAGGGCGGGGAGGGGGTAAGAGTGGTGAGAGGGATAAGTGATGAGAGGGTGAGTGGTGAGGGGTAATGTTTGGAAATTATAGGAGGGAAGGAAGCGAGAATCTGAAGAGTAGCGTTGAGAAGGAGGAGGAAGAAGAAGAGGTAACAGGAGGAGCAGGAGGAGGAGGAAAAGGAGAAGAGGAGGAGGAATCATTAAGAGAAGGAAAGGGTGGGGGGGGCTATAGTGGACTGTCAGCACCCGAAAGTATTGGCCTCTCTCTCACCCCCTGGTTTGATGCTGACACCGACCTCTATGTTGAGTCAGTCATCAGCTGTCTGGCTCACTTCCTTCCACTGTCAGCATGGGAGACAACCCCCCTCCCCCCCATGCCCCCACCCCAACCCCCCACGGCATCAATGTTTGGCGACCTGGCAGTAAACAGATCAGCATACGGACGTGAGGTGGCGTAAGTATGTGTGTTGCCATCACCTGTGTACTGTGGTGTAGAGGGTAGGTAAGGTGAGGTGGGTGAAGCTGTTATTATTATTATTATTATTATTATTATTATTATTATTATTATTATTCTTATTATTATTATTATTATTATTATTATTATTATTATTATTAACAACAAAAACAACAACAATTATAATAATAATAATAATAATAATAATAATAATAATAATAATAATAATAATAATACAGTAACTTCATCATACATTATTTACAAGGCATTTCATTTATAATATTCTGTTTTTTATTGTTTTTCTCTATCTTATTGCCATTCCATTATATATCTGTTTTTATCTTATCTATCTCATTTTACTTTATTAATATATCATTTAATCACTCATATTTTTATCTTATTTATTTAAATCTCTCATATTTACTTTACTTCATCTTTTATCAGTTTTATCTTATTCATTCAGTTTTATCTGCATCATCTTGTAATTATCTTCATGTTCGTTAATTTTCTTAATTATTCTTCAATTAATTCGATTTTTTTTATTCCAGGACGATGCATGAACCTAATCGGGTACCATGTTGTCTACACACTGGCAACAGGCATGACTGGTTGATTCACCGACCTTTAAACCTATTTACCTTTTCTATTTCCCGTTTGGTGTGAACATTTCATTTCTATTTCAATCTCTGATATATTAATAACTTTAAAGCTATCACAAGGTCAAAGTCAACCAATCAGCACAGTCGTTCACTGTTCCATCCACACTTATTGTCGACGTGTCAACAATTTAGAATCAGTTCAACAAAAATTAGGAGCGGTAAACCCAGTGACTCACGCCAATAGAATTATTGTATTAATGTACAGTATGTAAGAAGTAAAAGACCTGTTGTCAAATATCTTGTATATTAAAATAGTATGTTTCTCTCTGTCTCACTTCAGGCGTTCATCCGTTAACTCTTCTACAAAATTATAAATACTTAGTAGTTTGATATTCTGCATCCATTTGTTCCTCACATAAGAAGGAAACAAATTAAACACACGTTTATTTGAAAAACTGCATTATACTGTTTTTTATACACTGAGAGATGGATTCAATTAAGGTTGGGGAAATCTCAGGGTCGTCTTGTATTAAAATTAACATCTCAGCAGAGGTCCGAGCACAAAAAAAGTGTTGTCACTCAACCAGAAACAATTTCATAAGTTTTCGCTCCTGTTTCTAAAAAAAAATAAAATATTAGTCATAACAGAAGGTAATAACTCTCCGAAGCTAAGTGTCTAGGTTCTACGAATGTATGACGGTACAAAGAAAAGCAATATTGTGAAACTGGCCGCTTCACCTCATGCTTGGCTGGGAATTTCGTCAATCAGTAGAACGTTGTTGTGTGGCGTGAGTCATGGCCGCTGGCGACACCGCTTAATATAGAGTGACCACGAGATAGCAACACCGTCCTCCTGTGTCACCAGCACCCCGTTCCTTCACCCTCGTCCTCAGTAACTGCACACACCTAGATGTTACTCCTTACTCTCTACACAACCACACGTACCAGTGATGGTTGGAATAAACTTTTAGTCATATAATTGACACTTAAGAGGCATTAAAGACAGGCGTAGTAGTTAGCAGAGGTGGGTGGTGGGCCACGCGCGGCGGTGGTGGGTGAGTGTGATGGAGGCAGGATCAAGACGCCAGGAATTTGAGTAAAAAAAGTGTGAGGGCTGATGCGCGGGATAATGAAGGAGTGTTGCTACAGTGTCGGTGGTACAGTATTGAGGCCATATACCGCCATGGTGAGATGTCTTGTTGAGATAGAGGAGACAGAAGGTCCTACTCCAGATGTGAACAACCAGCCAGGGATGTTTCTGTACAGACGTGGTGAAAAGATTCATGCAACACTTTACTCTTTTCATCTGCTGAATAACACTCTGAAGCTAAACTGCAGAGTTAAACTGATATGAAGGAGAAACATTTGGGTGAAGTTTCAGAAAAAATGATGAGTTTTCAGTTCTTTCTATTTAATTTGGGGTCAATATATGTTAGTCACTCAAAAAATTAACTTTACTTAGGGGGTCGATGGTTATCAGAATGAACACTGTGACTCCTGTTGTCTCGGTAGGGTTGTCAAAATCTTTCGTCCGTTGCATCATATTTTCTCAACACAATTTTATAAAAAGAAGATTTAAGCGACTTACACAATTGTAGAAAATACTCTGCAAATCACCAGCATAATACACAACTAAATATACAGTATACGATAACATTAATGAACAGCAGACGTGGAGGAGAGCTAGTTTATTGTGTACCCCATACTCCTGTAAGCGATAGTAGCTACAAAAAGGATTACAGAGTAGAAGTCACAAAGGTTGTTTATCAGACCCCAGTGGTCAGGATATTGTGACATTTAATGTTACAAAGTATTTCCAGTACATTGTTTGGTTCTGTAATAAGAGTTGGCTTAGCTACTACAGCAGGTGAGAAATGTTGACACCGTTTTAATAATAACTATCAGTTATCTCAGTCTTGTGCAGTGGTCCTAACACCCTGGGCTATAGTGTTCATTATCTCCTCATATGTCCTACATTTTGCATTAATAATTATTCTAATTTACAAGTTCCTCTCGATAAGATGTGATTTATATACTATATGTGTATTCCTGCACGTTAAAAAACCGCAAACATTAAAGGTCCTACACGAGACAACGAGCAGTAATTATAACAAAGTAATTCTCTTTTTATAAGTTGATGTATTGAAATACTTTTTGGATATGCCTTAACAACTAAGGTCATTAATAGTTCGTACTCTAGTTTATACACTCGACGCCAAAAAGTAAATACAGTATTAAGAATATATTCATCTGGTTTAACACGAAAGTTAACATAATTAAAAACATAAGTCTAGACACTGTGGTAAGTTTGTCATAACACAGGAGCCTGGCTGTGTGTGCCGCCACTCGGCAAGTATGTCAAGATCATAGGAGACGTGACATGTGACTCACACTTAGAGTCTTTACATTATTATTTATCACGTACAGTTTAAGAGAAATTTGGTATCTGGAATAAGTGCAAGTCCGGCTAAGATATACTGTACGCAAGACTGAAAACCTAAACACACGGGCCCTGTCTTCCTTCTGAACAGACATACTGGGTGTAGAAAAAAGGCGTAGTTGTTTTTTGTTATCATTATCAATTTCTGTACTTCAACTAATAACATCGGTACTGTTGGTCAATCTACTAGACAAAAATTACTTATAATTACAAAACGAAAGTCTTCCTTAAACTATCAAGAATTAAGATACAAAGAGTAAGTGCGCTGAGCGGTTAAGAGCACATGCAGAATATTTTGTTGGACACGGTTTGGCGCCATCAGGAGTCATAAATATTCTCACCGGGATTTACCAAGAGTCAAGTGACGTGGAGTTGTGTGATGATATATATGAATTTGTGAAGTGCGGAGTAGAGCAAACTTTTGATTATAGTAATTCTTAAACATACATTACACATCCCCTCTTTTCACCACCCTCACCCAAAAAGACGTGAATATACATCTATACAAACAGACGAAGAGACACAAAATCCAACACCAACGAACGCGAATATTAAAAATTATCATCTATAATAAACCATACACATAACTCTCGTCACTATAATCCAGCACCAGGAACTCTTAACAACCCGTTGCGTCCGTACCCCCTACATATACAAAGCAGCGTTCCTTATGTAAACATACCTCCCACACGCACACTTTCACTCCATAACTCGCTTCATCTTACCCTCTACAAGTACTGTTTCCTTACACACACACACACACACACACTTTAGCCCACTTAGTTATAAAATGATGCAGTTTCATTACACCAATTATACATTAACTGAGCTGACAGGTTCAATTAAGGACACAATTATATAAAATACCAGGACGTAGAAACGGAATCCAGTCATCTTATTGGGCTATGAAAATACAGACCAGTATAGGCCATATTCTCTATCTTGATCTTCTCATTATCTATCCTTACCCACACACTCTATACGTATCCACACACTCTTTATCTTCACACACCCCCCCCACACACACACTCTATGTTTACCCTCACACAGTCTCTCTCCTTACCCACACACTCTATCCTTACCCATATATTCTCTACCCTCACCACACACACACTCCTCCACAACCCAAACACACTCCCTCACAACCAACACACTCTTCCCCACTACCACAGACTTCCTCACAACCAACACACTCTTCCCCACTTCCTCACAACCAACACGCTCACACACAACCACCCACGATCTACACACAACCCATACACAGCCGCCCACAACCCACCCACACCCCCCACTCACATCCCACACACTCGCCCACAACCACACATCCACCCACAACCCACACCCACCCATACACTACCCTTACAGCCGCCCACACACCCGCCTCAGCCACAATTATTCATATTGTTATCTTCCGGCATGACAGGAAACTCTCGTTGCCGACTGTCACGGCCCATGACAACTTATTGACCAAGTACCCGGGACTCTTGCCTGGGCTCTGTGTGTGTGTGTGTGTGTGTGTGTGTGTAAGAATAGCCAAAATCTAATAGTCCCAGAAAAATATAGGAAGCAATTAAGAAAGTAAAATATGTAGTTTATTGTACAGAAAGTATTTCTATGAGTAGGACGACAAAGAGGTCAGTGTTAATAAATTACTACCAACAATTCTGTTAAGCTATTCTTTTCAAACGGACAATAGTTAATCATATTTAACTTCCATGAAAAATATCTTTAGGTCATTACGTTAGATAGGATTACGTTTATATAGTCTGCTTGAAAGAACCTATTGGTGGTATTTTTGTAACAATGTCCAAGTTGCAGGTTGATATTCTGGGCTCGGTAAACACCAGCCAAGAAGGGCATCTTGTCCTCCTGCTGGCTGAGTTGCGACCCTTCATCACATGACTCATCTGCACGTCTCAAGGTACAACTGCTGAGTAACACAACTAAGGAACTACTCTAAACACATACTCTAGTGCTAAGTTATATCGTACGAGCATCTGGACAGTTCACAGTGCCAGATTATGGGTGAAATACTTTATGAATTTCGAACATTGATAAGGTATATGACTGATCGGCAACTCAATAATCGCAATGTTGACTTATAATGACCACTGCTGTGTCGTGTTCAGCAATTTTCTGCTTCGCATGACGCGCCACCAACCCAATAAACTCATTCTGGATCCATGGGGGTAAGCAACAGACTGCGGTTTTCCCAACTATCATAAATCTGCGGTGTGGGATATCGTCGCAGGCTCTCACTCCACAAAGAACTTGAATAGCTCAGAGACATTTCCCGAGTTCACTAACGGACTCTGTGACCCGGAGGGGGAGGGTCAGTTTAGCTGAGTACACAGGTACGTACACAGACGACAACAGATATACTGGAGACAGTCTCTTGGAGTACAGCATCCAGGGTCCGAGAACTTTCTCACCGTTTTTTCAGAATCCTGGTTTCTCTCTTGATACAGAGCTTTTCTACTGCTGTGTTCTGATGATCTGCCGGACCACACGCCACGAGTTCGATTTAAAAGCGTTCTTCAATGTTAATTTCCAAATTCCACCATCACGGATTTTTTCAGCATGTGAGGCAGCATCCTGAAGGTTATCTTTTAATTTTTATCTCTGACTCGATCATTAATTTTGTTTCTATGAAGTTGAATACAGATTCTGGGCGCCACCAGTATATCATCCAGGGTAAGAGGAACGGGAGCGACTCACTGCTAACGAGCCAATCAGTGGGGAAGAGGATCAAAGTAAAAACAAAGTAAAAGTAACACCGTTCATTGTCTCCCCAACTTGTTTTTCGTTTTTTTTCTACAGGCAGCCTCGGCCTCCCTCATAATGGTGTAAACAAACCAGGACCTCACTCTCTTAGTCCTGGAAGTTGTTTTATATACCAAGGATAGTTAACCAGACGGCAAATGTATAGTATCCACTTGCATAAGATATAAAATAATACAAAAGAGTTTCCAATGTTTTTTGTCAGGAGGGGTCAAAATACCGTCCACAAACGAGTGATTTCTAGTCAAAGACTGTATACGAAAGATAAGAAAGAGGACCGAAATGTTGTGCTCATTGGGTCCTAAAAAATGTTGAGCCAAAACAATAGATGGCGCCAGTGTGCAAGGACTATAGTCTGTTTATGTCACGTGACCACCAAATTCATTTACTGTCAAAATGGCAGCAAGAAGACACCAGTGCGTGTTATGTCACACAACCAAGAAAGATCATCCCCAATTTGTATACCAATCATTCCCAAAGGATAAAGAAAGGTAGGAGCACAGTTTTGAATTACATACAGATGACATGAGAGGTTTATTTATCATTATATTTACAAACATTGTGAAAACTCTCTGCAGGCAAAGTGGAATCTGATTTTCAAATATTATTTACAGGTGCTTGCAATGGATACAAGTACTGGGGCTTGAGAAACTTAAAGGAAAGAGCCCAGAAAATATAAGCAAAAACACCAGATTATGCAGCCATAATTTTTCCGAAGACAATTACACTGCAAGGAAGGCAGCGTCTAGGCTTTGTAAAAATGCATATCCAGATATTAACTAGGCCTGTATTATATGTACAGTTAAACATCAAATATTGCAAATAAATATGTTTGCATGTGTAAATGTCTATAGACTTTATTTTATGATCCACATTTATATATTTTTGAGGAAAATATACTATAAAACTATTTATGTATATCCTTCACCCCCAAAATACTGACTGTTACTTATGATCCTAAAAAAACAATGTAATATTTTATATTCTAGAGCATAAAAAATGAGTTGGCATTCAGTTGACTTAAATGAATACATTAAATCGGATATTTATATGATTCACACAAAATATGCAAAAAATTGTTCCAAACATGAATAAAAATTAAAGGGAGTAACAATTCTTCCAGTAACTTATAACATAGCAAGGTGAACGACTGATTTATACAATTTATGTGTATTATATGGAGAAAATATAAAATTGGTTATAATAACATATTTTAAGCATATTTCATATGAAAAATTGACACGTTAGCAAACGTTAAAAATGATGCTCCGTATAGTGATGCGCCAGCTCAATAGATGGCGCTGTCGTGGATTTAAACCGCACATTTTTTTTAATGGTAAGGGTAGTCGCTCTCCTATCTTTCGTATATTGTGTTGCTGCCTCAACCTCAACATTTTGGGGCATATCACGCAGATGGTTTCAAGATTTCCTACATATGACCGTTTCTGTATTAATATTCACTTTATCATCGATGCCCATGAGTGAGGCATTAAGTAAATAAATATGTATTCAGATGTGATACATGAATTCATTATAATTTTATGGCCGATGTAACAGTTTCAGATGAAATGCAGGTGGAGATGAAATGCCAGGAGCAGCAGCTGCCAAACGTACGACTCAGTTCGATTTGGAGTTCACCGGATAAAGGTTCGGTTGCTTCCTAGATAGGTAATGTGGGGCCAAAAATTCCCACGCCGAACTTATATGAACATAAGTGTAAAAGGGTAAAAAACAAACAAAACCAATCTATATTTTCATATACTGTTATTTTGTTTCAGTCAGAAGCCTATCTAAGGCCTTTAAATGTTTGTATGTGCCTTTAAATTTCATTAAATGTAACTTCCTGGTTTTTAGTGTATTATTTTTTCCTTAGGTTTAGAACATTTATACCATTATCCATCTAGGGTACAAGTTAAAGAAATACAAGAAAACAATTGGCGAAACACCTACAGTCGCCTGTGCCGGGAATGTATACAGTATATCAGTCGCCAGCTCTGCACTCCACGTAATCTCAATGCGAACTGCCTGGTGTAAACATTTAATCTCCACCCGCATTTGCTCTGAAACTGCTACACCGGGACACGGTCGTGATCATAAATGCTGAGTTGGCAACTTACTATCGCGCTTCTGTTATGGTGAAATTGAGGGAGTTTCTCGCCTATTGATTCTCTATATAATTATCCAGTTGACGGTTCACCTTGAAGTTAATTTGAGTTTGACATCAACAGTGAGTGTTGTAGACCTTTAGTGAGTTGAGACAAAACAGAAAAGTGTGTTAATTTTAATAGTAACTTGATATGAATGTATATAAGTGAGTGTAGATTACATAACTTTATACTGCAAATACTCGTTATCCACCGAGTCAAGGAAGTCGATGTTTGTTTATGTTTTGAGGCATCGGAGAAGACCCACAATGACTCGTGGGAGAGAGACGATGACAGTAGTGACGCGTGGCTGTCAGACTCCTATATTTAGTGGTTATAGAAGGAAATTACGAAGAACGATATCGAGATATAAACTGGACAAGGCGGACAGGTTCGAGTGAAAAGGAAACTCCACGGCTCAGCCTCCATACGACCACCATCACCACCGTCACCTCAAGCCGACGGTACCCAGTTAATGTAAGTGGTACTTGAGTTTGATATGTCCAACTTGTGGCCCTGGGGACACTTTACGTGGTGAATCGATGTTACATGTGTGACAAAGCCTGAGCTAACGATCCTTGGGTAGTTCAGGTTCGGTATGGAAAGTTATTGTGATTAGCGTCATTAGGTCATTTTAACCCTCACAATTTTCTCTCTCACTACTTGATTTATACTGTAGATAGATAGATAATTTAAACATTTCTCTCGCTCTACCACTGTGGTACTCCTGGGCGTGAACCAGAGACCCGACTAGAGTCGACAGCTGTTCTCTACTTTGCCCCTGCACCACAGAAGAAAATCAAACATTTGTCACACCACAATACATTTCCTCAACTTCTTACAATAATCAACTGTGAGGAGTAACTTATTTTCATCTGCTCTATACAACAGTTAAACTCCTCTGCTAGATATATTGCATGAAATGAGAGTAATTATTTATACGCCCCTTTACTAGTGGTGGTCCGGCAGGCTCAAGTGTCTGACCTGGACCACTCACTCGCTGTCAGATATCACGAAATTTTATTATTAGAAACACAAGATAATGGGTTAGGAATATATTTTGTTTGTTGAATAATACACATACCTACACACACACACACACACACACACACACACACACTTCACTGTTCATACTTTCAAGTTAAATGGCAACATATTCAATACACGTACCATAAGTAATTTCTGATACACATACAGTACATAAAAAAACTTTCATACCCAACCTGATTTTATTTCTAGCGCAGCAGCATGCAAGGTGTAGCCAGATAACTATCCAATTAGATTTGCTTATAACTGTAGGCTTGTAATTAGTGCTGACAGGCTAACCACCAGTGCTGCGACAAGATTACTGGATGACTGTGCATTGCAGGTTGCTGTCTCCCTCCCTGTATCTCACGTCACTTTGCTCTTACGTAATGGAGTACCTAACACTGTACTGAATAATTATCTAGCCTTGAACCCCTAAATAGTATCCCAAATCTGATTAAACTCTTTTCACAGTCTCACTTGAGTATTTGTGCATGTTCTGTGTGTGGGAGAGGAAGGGGATGAGAGAAGCAGTAGGATTTCTCCACATCCTCTCTGCCTGAAGGATGTGGTAGACGAGATGACGTTTGTAATTATATATGTATTATTTGTTAGTCGTGTATTTGTTGACATTTATATCCAGTAGTTTTTCTTTAACGATTTATATTTGCTTTTATCTATTTACTTTATGTGGAGATGGGATCATTAGTGTCCACCTGACGATTGAGTGTTCGTGTGTCCACGCCCGTACCGTCCTCCCAGCTATGTCTCCTCCCTTTACTTGTGTCTCCGTTGATATCTCCTACGGTTACTGGTTGTAGGAGAAACATTTATCGCATTTCATGTTTTGTTTAAAAAATATTAGAATATAGTTTTGTGTTTATCAAAAAAAAGTCTAGAGGAATTAATTTTTTTTTCTTATTTATAAATTTTACAATTTACATATACACTGTATACATATTACATATTAACATTTGTAAGTGAAATATTTGGATGACTTTTCTTTTAAAATACACTTGATCATCCAGCAGTTAGTATGTTAATTAATTAGCATTTACGCGTATGGATCACACACACACACACACACACACACACACACACACACTGAAATGAAACCGACAACAGATGACAAAAACGTTTGTTAAAGTTCATGGAGAGGAAGAGTACAAACATGTTTGTCATAATTAGATTCTGTTGTTCACTGCGCCACTGTTGAGTGACCCCCCTCTATACCACTACCCCCCTCTATACCACTACCCTCCTCTATACCACTACCCCCCTTTATACCACTACCCTCCTCCTATACCACTACCCCCTCTACCCTACCCCCCCCCTCTATACTACCCCCTTTATTAGCGTTGGGGGGGGGTTGAATGATTGAATTTTGCCCCGGACAGCAGCCAGTTTATTGTGCACCCCCATACGTCGGGGAGAAGGTTGTGTGTGTGTGTGTGTGTTGTGTGTGTGTGTGTGTGTGTGTGTGTGTGTGTGTGTGTGTGTGTGTGTGTGTGTGTGTGTGTGTGTGTGTGTGTGTGTGTGTGTGTGTGTGTGTCTGTCTGTCTGTGTAGATGATGGTCTTTTGTGTCGCTTATATAATTTGTATGTTTATGTCTGTATATTCGTGTATGTTGATGTATGTTTGTGTATGTTACCAAATGTTTGTGTTCGTGTATGTTCGTGTTTGCTCTTGTACAGTATGTTTATTGTCATTATATTTCTCCAGTATAATCTTGACCTAAGTGTATGAGAGTGTGTTAAGGATCCAAGCTGTAAAAATGCTGTGTTCAGTGTCCAGTCTGTAAAAAAAATGCTGTGTTGAGTGTCCAGTCTGTAAAAAAATGCTGTGTTGAGTGTCCAGTCTGTAAAAAAAATGCTGTGTTGAGTGTCCAGTCTGTAAAAAAAATGCTGTGTTGAGTGTCCAGTCTGTAAAAAAAATGCTGTGTTGAGTGTCCAGTCTGTAAAAAATGCTGTGTTGAGTGTCCAGTCTGTAAAAAAAATGCTGTGCCCAGTGTTTTCTCTGTAATTGTACCTCTCAACACGTTCTTGTTCTGTACACTTGGCGTCTTTGTGTGTTTCCTTGACCTCTCTCCTCAGTGCTCAACGGCTCACGTGAAGAGAGAGCGAGAGAGAGAGCAGGCTGGTGTGCGGAGGAATTGGACTGTGGGGAATGAAACGTAAGAAGTAGGTATGTGAGGTGAGAAGGAGGGGGTGAAGACGGGGGAGGAGGGGTGGTGGGGGAGAGGGAAGGGGGAGGATCGGGGACAGAGCAAGAGGTTAGTGACCAAACCCTTCTCTTTATTCCCCCTCCCTCTCCCTTCCAATTCCTCCTCCCTCTTCTTTCCAACTTTTCCTCCTCCCTCTTTCATTCAACCCCTCCCCATCCTTCCAACCCCCCCCTCCACTCCCTTCCAACCTCTTCCCCTTCCCTCCCTTCAACCTCCTCCTACTCCCTTCCAACCCTTCCCCTCCTCCATTCCAACCCCTCCCCTCCCTTCCAACCCCCTCTCCTTCCAACCCCTCCCCCTCTCTGCCAACCCCTCCCCTCCCCCACCTTCCACCCTCCGCCGGCTGTAACTGGAGAATGTCACGTGACTCACATGCCAGAGTGGACAAAACAACAGAGGTAGTGCCACGAAGGGGTAGTGCCATGAAGGGGTATTGCCACCAGCGTTTATTGCCACCATGGGGTAGTGCCACCAAGGGGTACTGCCACCAGGAGGAAGTGCCACCAGGGGTACTGCCGCCAGGGGGTAGTGGCACCAGGAGGTAGTGCAACTAGGGGTAGTGGCACCAGGGGGTAGTGCTACCAGGGGTAGTACCACCTGGGGTAGTGCCACCAGGGCTTTTAGAGAATATCCCACTCAGGAGTCCAGCCAGGGAGTGCCATGGGAGTGTGGGAGGTCCATAAGGGGCTGCATGGGAGGTGTGGGAATGAGGTGCCATGGGAGGTGTGGGGAGGTCCATTAAGGGAGGTGCCAAGGAAGGTGTGGGAGGTCCATTAAAGTGCCATGGGAGGTGTGGGAGGTCCATTGAGGAGTGCCATGGGAGGTGTGGGAGGTCCATTAAGGAGTGCCATGGGAGGTGTGGGAGGTCCGTGAGAGTGCCATGTGGGAGGTGTGGGAGGTCCATTAGAGTGCCAGGGAAGGTGTGGGAGGTCCGTGGGGGGTGCCAAGGAAGGTGTGGGAGGTCCATTAAAGTGCCGTGGGAGGTGTGGGAGGTCCGTGGGGAGTGCCATGGAGGTGTGGGAGGTCCGTGGGGAGTGCCATGGGGAGGTATGGGGAGGTCTATTAAGGGAGTGCCAGGGAAGGTGTGGAGGTCCATTAAGGGGGTGCCAAGGAAGTGTGGGAGGCCCGTGGGGAGTGCCATGGGAGGTGTGGGAGGTCCATTAAGGGAGTGCCATGGAAGGTGTGGGAGGTCCATTAAGGGGTGCCAAGGAAGGTGTGGGAGGTCCATTAAGGGAGTGCCGTGGGAGGTGTGGGAGGTCCATTAAGGGAGTGCCATGGAAGGTGTGGGAGGTCCATTAAGGGAGTGCCATGGAAGGTGTGGGAGGTCCATTAAGGGAGTGCCAAGGAAGGTGTGGGAGGTAAGTTAGGAGGTAGAGCCAGGAGGGGATATACAGCAGATGCTCCCCAGGGAAGGTCAGCTCCGCACCCTATTAGGCAACATGGCACTGGTCGCTACTGACTGGACACTTAACAGCTGTTCAGGATATTTAGTTTCTGTTATCTGGAGAAATAAAGCATTGTATAGCAGGTATCGCTACCACCTAGCTGATTCGGTAAAATGCTATTGCGACTACATAGTTGGCACGGGCAATCCCTAATGGAGGTTCACGGCTCTTAACAAGCTCGATGAACAGGCTTTGTGTGGAATAAAACAAAGCCTAGGATTGCTTTTGTTGTTCTTGTGGCAAGGTGGTAGCGATCCCTGTTCACGCACGGTATAATTTCGTGTCGGAAATAAATCACTATATGTTATGGTGTAGCTTTAGGTCCTGCAGTATAATGACATACAACATTCTTTATGACTTCACCGTATCCTCTTCACCCCTGGCAGCTCATTAGCCGGTCGTGCGGTCGGTCTGTCCTCTGTTACGCACTGTTGGCAAATACTGGGTTTAAACGATTGTACGGGCTCTTGAACATACCTCAACATGTGCCAGTGTTGGTCTAGTCAGGTCTTAAAGAAGCTCACGCATCATTCTTTGGCAGCTTATTCCAAGAGTTCTTTAACTTGAGGCTGTGACCTGTAGTGAGGCAGATGATTGATTAATAGTCTTTGAAGTGATTATAAACTATTAAATCACCCCCTTGCTCTTCTGTAATGTAAACTAAGCTTTTGGAGGTCTTTTAGCAGTGGTTCTCAACCTGGGGTACACGAAACATACCATCATGACTGAGGTGAAAGAGCATTTGCAGGAGCTGATCTATACCTTCTAAGGCTACTTCTCCTATGGGGGTATTTCTGTGGCACAAAAATGGATTCGGGATCCATTTATTGTCAATATGGCTCCATGGACGACAGTGATATGATAAAAGATGATCTTGTTGGACTGCAGATAAACGAAAGAATCCGGGTGGAGTTTGCATCAACGCAGCTTAACGCTTCTGGTGTGCTCAGCTCAAAACGTTCCCACAATTGGTAAAGAGAGTTCTGGAGATCCTCATACCATTTGCAACCACTTACTTGCGCGAGGCAGGTTTGTCTACGCTCCTACACATCAAATAAAAGGCCAGAAACCATTTGGATCCAAGTGATGACATACTTGTAGTCATTTCAAAGAAAGTTCCTTGTTTCACGAAATATTTCGATCTAAAACAAGAACAAAAGAACCACTAAGTGACTTCAGGAAATGTCTCTGTTTGATAGGCTGTATTATTGAATAAATCTCAGCACCTACAACGTGTATCGTTGTGCCGTTTCAGCTGTAGTTGTAAATGTGTTTAGTAAATAAAAAAGAGTTACGAATCTAAATCTTACTGTATATTTGACGAGGGGTATGATAAATTTTCTGAGAAATAAAAGGGTACGGTCACTGAGAAAGGTTAAGAACTATTAATAATCTCTTGGTAAGTGAGGTGTGTGAGTGCCTGTGCAAGGTCCCGGATTATACTCCCCCTTAAACTATACCCGGGTTGAGTCTCTCAGACTCTACCCGCCATTGACAAGTATCCGATCCTCTTGGTAAATACTGGGAAATCCCATTATCAGTTCCCTTGCTAATTAAGTTGCTCTCGTGTGGAGTGTTATAGTGCTTGCAGCTGTTTTGTGGACGCGTGTAAGAACCCACTGAGCGCTACAGTTAGAGAGTCCTTAATGAAGAAGACTTGGACTAGTGCTCAAACTTCCTTTACTGTGGTATCCTATTTTACCATAAGTCCTGCATTGTGCCGGACATTTTCAACAGATAAGATAAAAGATGCGTCACAATAAACACAAAGTTTCAGTCATTGGCGAGTATAGAGGTGTATATACTCTACTGTACGGGGTGCCCTTTGGTCTCACTTATGTGGTGCGTCTGTTTAATGTTAGTGTTGTTACCTGTCCTGGTGCGTCTGTTTAATGTTAGTGTTGTTACCTGTCTTGGTGCGTCTGTTTAATGTTAGTGTTGTTACCTGTCCTGGTGCGTCTGTTTAGTGTTGTTACCTGTCCTGGTGCGTCTGTTTAGTGTTGTTACCTGTCTTGGTGCGTCTGTTTAGTGTTGTTACCTGTCTTGGTGCGTCTGTTTAGTGTTGTTACCTGTCCTGGTGCGTCTGTTTAATGTTAGTGTTGTTACCTGTCCTGGTGCGTCTGTTTCCTGGTGCGTCTGTTTAATGTTAGTGTTGTTACCTGTCCTGGTGCGTCTGTTTAATGTTAGTGTTGTTACCTGTCTTGGTGCGTCTGTTTGTAGCCAACCCAAATTCACAAACATTTTAAGATAGAAAGAAAAACATATCCTCGGGTGTTATGAGGTGAGGACACAGCATCATATCCCCCTGTGTTGTGAAGTGAGGACACCACCATATCCTTGTGTGTTGTGACGTAGGGACACAGCACCATTTCCTTGTGTGCTGTGACTTAAGGACACAGCACCATGTACTTGTAGGCTGTGAGGTGAGGACACAGCACCATATCCTCGTGTGATGTGAGGTGAGGACACAGCATCATAGCCTTGTATGTTGTGAGGTGAGGACACAGAACCATATTATTGTGTGTTGTGAAGACACAGCACCATATCCTCGTGTGTTGTGAGGTAAGGACACAGCACCATATCCTCGTGTGCTATGAGGTGAGGACACAGCAGGGAGCAGCAAGTGCAGTAGGAACTCTCCCACGCTCGACTACCGGGAGGTGACGTCACTGGTATCCTGGCGGAGGCAGGGTGTTGGATGATGCCTTGTGCTGGCTAGCCGGACGTCCTCCACCACGCCGCCTTCCTGCAAGCACTACGCCGCTCTATACGCTGGCTTTCTGGCCCCCGAGATATGCTAGAGACTCGGTTGATTGAAAACGTCCAAAAGACCATGTTAAGTGCCTGCACTGCGACACCTCGGGTACCCAGAGATATTAGAACGCCTTCAGTTGCTTAGCTTATACTAATAGGCGGGCAAGGGAGACTCGATGGAAGTATATTTACACCTCAGAGTTCATTATTCAGTCGAGTGGTCATACCTGGAACTAGAGAATGCCCGCCCCACTTGAGATCACAGCCTCAGGTTGAAAAGCCACAAGTTTAGAAAATTGTCAGGGCAAACTTTTTCTTGAGTGAAAGTTGATAACTCTTGAAACAATCTGCCAGAGAGTGTTGTGACGGCACCGAGTGTGAGTTCATTCAAGATCAGACTTGACCAACACTGGTGCAGATACAGATACATTCTGTAGCCAATACTTGCTCAGTACTCGCCAACATTGAGAAAAAGAAACGTGATCGATCGCCCAAGCTGCTAACAGGCCAAGGGGTATAGACAAACAGTCAGTGCCTTCTACACAAACACCACCTTCCCCCTACACTTCTGAACCACTATTGAACCCACGGTGAATAAAGCCTACAGGTGTAAGTCGTTGCACTTCGGATAGTATATATTAAGATACCTGATCGTTGAAGTAACAGTGTAAAACAACTAAGTTACAGCTTTCAGACGTCCTCTAAATAAATAATTTCACTTGGGTTCTTGTGCTGTGTGGTTAAATTGGAATAATAAAAAATTAATTTATCAATTTTTTTCCGCAGACAGCAGAAAACTTTTATTGCACGTCAGGCGTCTGGAGGAACATTTTTATATTTTTCAATGTAATTTTGTATATAATATTTATCCTTTGGTCCGGAGCTCTAATAAAGTGAAAAGAATACTACCTTTAGTTATCATAAGTCATTTCAAGTAAATTGCTTTGTGAGTAACGTCGTGGATTGTCCTCAATAAGAAACTTACATTTTCTACTGAGTATTATCAGAGAATAGCGTTAATATATCAGGGCAAACTACTTTATTTCTTCAGTGACGTCTTATTTTATTTTATTTTTAGGGTTTTGATGTGGCGAAACATGATACTGTAATGACCACGGACGTACATGTTAGTTAGCGTAAAATCTGACTATTCATATTACTCTCAATAGCCCATAAAACATGTAGCTATGCCTTTATTGTTGAGTCCCCCACATGAGGCGCCCGTACTCTCCCCATTTCAGGACGCCTGAGGCCTTCGTTTTCTCTCAATCATGTGCATCAGAGACTCTGATATTTCTTACTACCTCATGTCATGTTGTGGGGGCGGAGGGGGGAGAGGATTTTTTTTTTATTTGCACATTTGTGGATTTATGTGTGTTTGATTGTTTTAGGAGGCGTGGTTGTAGAGGAAGTGGATTTATAGATAGATAGATAGATAGATAGATAGTGTATCCCTGGTGTTTGAGGTGCACATAGTGCTTGCTCTACGGTCTACGCCTTATGTCATGGCGGTTTGAGGAGCGCAGGGTTCAGTGGGTCTGGGTGGGCGGGTGGGTTTTGAAAGCTTAGCCATTTTCATCTTATACAGAAATACGCCACTAGAGCTGGAGGAGTTGTTTATGTGTTATGTTATATTTATGCCATCAGCCAGTCAAGGTGCCATCCATAGGTCTGAGGGTTGGTGACTACAGCCCGCCACTTCAGTCGTTTTTTAGGATATTTTTACCAATCCTCCCAGGTTTCGTGTCTCTCCGGAGACTCAGCCTTAAATTCAGTCATTCATCCAAGTCTCAATTTACTCCTGGTTTACCGACCCTGAATTTTATGTATAATATGTCAACTATTATTTCTTCATATATAATTACAGTGTATAACCAAAGTCTCGCATTTTCATTAATCTTTGATTGTCCAGTATTTCCCTTGTTGCTTCAGCCATTTTAGTACTTCATTTTTTTTCTTTATCAGTATAACTTATCTATATTTAAGATTATATAGATATATAAAATACTTCAATGATATGCAAATTTCCATGATTGTAGTTGTTTAATGATAAAGAACAACTGAAAATGGTAATAATTCAATTCACATATTGTAGAAAATAGAAATACCAGCCTGATATATACAGAACAACAGAGTATACCCTCCAAATAGACGTGTTTTCTCTGATAGTTCCCGGATTTACTAGTTCCCGTATTCTGTGTTACGTGGACGCGCCGTCTAGACTTGCCAGAAGTTGTCGATTCAGCATCTTATGCAAGTCAGAATGCGAAAAATGGTGGCGCTGTCTTGGTTCTGATTCGCCAGTTTACGTATAACGTTTCGTGAGTTCAGCTGATAACTCACAAAGGGTTTCTGGAAGTTACAGATGTCAGATGCAGATGGAGATTATCCAAATGCGTACTCGCCCCTACACCCTTCACTGCACAAACAATTCTATTAAACAGCATGAAGGTCGAAGGTTAGAGGACACGTACATACTAGTAAGAATGTACAGGAGTTTCGAGAACATTCATGATTGACCATGAGATACTTCATTATAGTAAAGATGACTAGAAATGATGATAGAGTTAACTAGTAGTGACCCTACCAAACACCACAAGTTTCCCGGTCCCTTGTTTCTCCTGTACTAAACACTGAACAAACCGCCCAAGCTGATAGGTGGCGAATACAAAAACAAAATAGTGAAGAATGACGTGTCTATGCTGCGTGTTGTGTCGTCACTGGCGGTACAAGTTGCACGTTTGTGTCTGTGATGGGTGGTAGATTTTGTGGGTAGTCTTGTGTGAATGTTGTGTTTGTTGAGGGTGGATAGAGTGAAAGAGAGAGAGAATTAGAGAGAGCATTATTGAATAAATGAGACAAATGCCGAGAGTGCGGGAGGAAATAGAATGAACAGTTCAAATGAAAAATATGAAAGTTGAAGAAATGAAACTGAAAGAGTGGAAATGACAGGAGGGGGAATTAAAATGAATGGGAATAAAGAGAGAGAGAGAGAGAGAGAGAGAGAGAGAGAGGGGGGGGAAAGCAGCGTCATCAGAAGACATGGGCCTGCCAGCCAGCCATTCACTCGCTCGACCAAGATTTTGTGAATGAACCATCGATCCGCGACCATTCCCCCAACCCCTCCACTTCACTGACACCCCATCCCCTTCTGGTGCTCCCCGCCTCTCACCCCCTCACCACCCATCCCTCACCACCCTTCCCTCACCCCCTTCCTCACACCCTTCCTCTATGCGCTTCCTTCTTCTATAATCTCCTCCTGCCCTTCATCTCCCCCCCCCCTCCTCTCAGTCATGCACAGTTCACAGCTCCCATGTCCTGCCAAAATAATTAGAGACAAATTATAATTGAAGCGGATGGGTAATTCGGATGTTTGAGCACGAAGGGGAGAAATTTATACTAAAGTTCGCGGTAAAAATAGTTTTGGTGTGGCTCCGTCGTCCGTCTATTCTGGTGTCCACTGACTTAGGTATTAATATGGGAATTTTGTTTTGTTATTTACTTGTTCTTACGTAATGTGCTTGTATGTATGTATGAAAATATAAACATTTATTCAGAGTTACAAGAATAACAGAAGGTATATTTATAGGTGTGTATTACTGTAATCCATATGATGACATGTTATTTGATTGGTCGTATATCTTACTCATTATATATGTATTAACTCTACACTGGTAATGTTGTGCTGTTGTTAAGAGGTGTTCTTGGTGTGTTGTTCTCCATAAAATCGAAGTACAATCTCTGTGGGCAATGTTTATTTATCCACGAACTAAGAATCTTCGATCTCGTTTCATTATAATCACTTCACAGGCATAATTTAGGTCCTCATGAAGTATCTTTACCGGGAAGAGATAAAAGAGAAGCCATTGTCTTTTCCCAGGAAGCCAAGTCCTAGCCACGCCTTTTCTCAGACACATAAAAAAAAAGATTAAAAAGATCCCAATCTCAGTAAATGTTTGAACCGAAATGACAGAAAACGGATCTTCATTTAAAAGAAAAACAGGAGTAACTCGTATAAATATTTTCCGCTATAAGCAGAGCCTAGAAAGCTGATGCAACACACCTTGAACCGGAGCCTCAAGACTCACAAGTTAATAGTTCCCCCATAATCGTGCATGAGAGAACTCATATATTTCAAGTTACGATCTCGGTGTAATTCTGACGCCATTTAGGCTGTAATATACGTGTGCGTCGTCGCTCGAAGTTCGAATAATTATACATGCCATCACGTTGTCTTTCAGTTGCGAAGAAATACATCACCAATAACATTATCAGATCTGTGTGAATAAGAGTTCCAGCACCGTGGAATTCCTTATAGCTGTCGTAAGTCAAACAATTCTGGAAAAAGGGGCTTTTAAAAAATTCACGACACACTTGGCTGGCTGCCTGAAGGTGAGGGGGGGGAGGGGGTGTTCTGGGAAGTGGAGATGAGACCCAAACTGTGTGAGAGGCGGGGAAAAGGGTGATGTGTGTGTGGCTGTGTAAGTGTCACTGAGATGAGAGAGAGAGAGATAGGGGGGAGATGAAAGGAAGGGAGAAGACGAAGGGAGAGAGAGGGGAGAAGAGGAAGAAAGAAAGAGAAGGTGGGGGAAGAGGAAAGGAGAGAGGGAGAAAGAGGGGAAGAAGGGAAAGAGAGAGATTGGTAAAGGAGGGATAGAATGGTAGAAGAGGAAGGGAGAGGGAGAGATGAGAAGAAGTGTTGTGGATACTTGTAAGTTTTGTTTACGAATGTTTGTTTGTTTGAGAATATTTGCACAAGGTCGAGGATAATTACGTCAACTTGATGTATATTTATCTCTCTCTTTCTCCTCTCTGTTCCTCCTCTTGCTCTCCCCCCCTTTCTCTTTCTCCCTCTCTTTTTCCTTTCTCTCCTCTTTCTCTCTCACTCATAAAGCTGGATCTAATTTCTCTCTTTCTCTCTCTCTCAGATAATCTTAAGACAACAAAGTAGACATTGAGACGTTTTTACTAATGCGTTTTGTATATGATAATGAAGACGAGGGATTAAGGTATCCGTTTTCTGTTGGACTAAATAATGTTTTATAGGGGGGAGGGAGGGAGGCACTGGGGCACATGGTAGGGGGGGGGGAGGGCTATTCATGCGCCACTGACTTAACACATACGCGGGAAACGGACAGGGACGCGGGAAAGGCTCACGGAAACGGACGAGGAAAGGGGACACGTACGTACGGACACACGAAGAGATAAGAACGGAGGAAGTGGGACACGCGCCAATAAAGATGAAACAGTACAAGACCCTCAGCGTTGAAACAGTAAGACCCTCAGCGTTGAAACAGTACAAGACCCTCAGCGTTGAAACAGTACAAGACCCTCAGCGTTGAAACAGTACTAGACCCTCAGCGTTGAAACAGTACAAGACCCTCAGCGTTGGAACAGTACAAGACCCTCAGCGTTGAAACAGTACAAGACCCTCAGCGTTGAAACAGTACAAGACCCTCAGCGTTGAAACAGTACAAGACCCTCAGCGTTGAAACAGTACAAGACCCTCTCCATTATTCCGCAGGTGCACAATGGTCGAGGTGGTTTAGAACAGCATAATCCACTTCGCGTGTCGACCGAGTCATTCAACGGATCTGTAATGTCCACAGTCCAAAGACGGCAGGCAGAGTATGATGATTAGTACCCTTCAAGTATGATGATTGGTACCTCCTCGAGTATGAGGATTGGTTCCCCCTTGAGTATGATAACTTAAACCCTCGAGTATCATGACTAAACCCCTCGGATGTGATAACGGAACCCCTCGAGTATAACAACTGTGGCAAAAGTTACTAATAGCAAATATCAATGGCAACAATAACAGTAATGGCAACAGAAACAACAACGGCTACGGTAACAGTTATGGCAACAGTATCAACAACGGCAACAGCAGCAACAGCCGTCACATACTCCTCCCCCCACACCCTACCCCTCCCCTCCCCCGGCAGCTGACGCACTGTGAATCAATACCAGTGTTTCCTAGTGAAGCGCCGCATACTGACACACATACTGATACATGGCAACATAGAAACATACTGATATGCGGGATATGTGTTGGAAATATATACTGATACATACTGGTAATACTGACATATACTGAAATATACTGATATAGGGGTGACTTATACTGGCAAATCCTAACACACACACACACACACACACACACACACACACACACACACACACTGACTCACCCACAGACCTATACTGACAAACACCGACTCATACTAAGACATACAAACATACGAGCACTGACACAAACTGACAAAAACACTGATTCATACCAACATTTACTTACACATACTGATAGACATGCTGTCACAAACACTGACTCATACTGACACACACACACACTATACTGATGCACATACTGAAACACACACACACACACACACACATACTTACACATATACTGACAGTTCTACTGATACCCATACTGATATACCCCGACTCATACTTACATACAAAATGACACTTCTACTGACACCCACTGTCTCATACACACATACTGATAATTCTGCCGATGCACATACTGACACATACTGACTCATTCTTACACAGACACAGACACTGACACTTCTACTGATACACATACCTCCACACGCTGACTCATACTTACTCGCATACTAAAGCTTCTGCTGATACACATACTCACACACACACACACACTGACTCATACTCACACAAATAATGGCCCTTCTACTGATACACATGATTGCATTACACTTGGACGATTCCCATTTGGATGATCGTCTATTTTATGCGATTTTACGTAACGTAACCTAACGTAACCTGACCATTTAACCAAGATGGTGAAAATCGCATAAAACAGACGAACTTCCAAATATGACTCGTCCGAATGGGATGACATCATACACATACAGACAGAAAAGCAGTTTGACCTCTATGGGTGTAGACTTCCTCTTGGTATTCTGCAATAACTGCCTGAGGCCATCGGCTCTTCTCCCTGCCCTCAACTCTTTCTCTCCACCAAGAAACCAGTACAAGGATTGATGATCAATCCATTACTAATACAAAATTGATGATTTCAATAAAAAGAGTAGAAACAATGTAGAACAGTGACTACAAGTATCCAGTGATACACACGGGGTTTACGATCAACTTTGGCTAACATCGGCTTCACACCCATGAGCACAATGGTGACTCCCGTAAACACGACCATGTGGGAGAAGTCGAGGGTCGCCTTCACCCTACAAGTGAGGTCTCTAACAGTCATGTGAGGAACCCCACTGCACTCCAAGTGATAAGTGAATACTCCCTCCACTCTCCTGTGTACTGTGAATGAGACAATGGATGCCTGGACGACAGTGTCAGTGTTACTTTAAATCAACTATTGTCACGGCAACTACTGAATAACTCTCCTCTTTCAGCAGTGCTTCAACTCCTGGGTTCGTTAATCAGACTTACATTCTGAAATAACAGCTTTGGTTAACAGACCAGAATCAAGTAGACAATCTTTTGCTACCACCAGCTGACAGTTGAAGGTGACCTCAAACGAAACTATTCATTATATTGTGTAACTAGGACTCAAAGAAATGCCAGACTATAACAGTTAACACTTAATGTATTTGCATTAAAACAGGAGTACAGACAATAATACTGCATGGTCCTATGACCCAACTAATTCAGTAGATTATCTACCTTAATTCCATAAATTGGCTCTTCCTCCATTCACAAAATTATCACCTAATATTCACCCTTAATACTGGTGAGTAAATTAATACCAAAATATAGGATAAACGATGGACGAAATAAGACTACAATCACTTTCCTGGTCTTACATCCACACCCTGTGTTTTCCCCGGAGGAAGAGGAACTCCAAATGTCAACAAACAGTAGGCCCTACATCTTTTGAAATTAGAATATTAACTCAAAACTTCTTTATATAAGTACATGAAATTATATGATTACAAAATATTAGAAATTACATAGACACAAAATAATTCACACCCAATGCAAAAAATAAACTAATTATTAGAAAGAACAAACATCTTTTATATTTTCTTCCTTCATCAAAAACAGTTCATGCAACAGTGATTGACACAAAATACACAACACACAGCTTAATATTATGTAAATACATAGACATATGTAACACCATCAAGAGGCACTCAGTACATTGGTCCTCTCAGCTCCCTTTGATCATCATTATGTCTCCAGCTATCAGTTTGGGACAGAGCTGTTGCACCGTTCTCGCCACCACTCATCTTAGGACGGATCCCCATCTAGGTGCAGCTGTTCGACACAACTGCATCAGGGCTACAACACTTCCCTGTCGTTACTGTATTCACCCCATGTCCCACCCTCTTTTTGTACTGACAACTTTTGTCAAGTGTAATCTATATTATCTCTGTTCTTTGTGTTTTTTTAGCCTTTGGCTGCCATTTTATCTCGGTAAACTGGTAACTGTGCGCTACTATAGTACGCAGTCTACCGAGCTCGAGTTTGGTCTACAGGGATAACACTGTAGCATGCCGTCTACCTAACGTCCATAAACTGAAAAGATTAGGTATAATCCTACCCTCTATTAATTTTTATTATTTTTGGTACACACACATATGACAGGCTCGTGTGGTGATATACATAGGTAGGTGGTCGTGGACAGGTTGGTAGTCAGGCAGGGAGGGAGGGTGGAGGGAGAGTGGGGTTGGTGGTGGCGGGGGTGGAGGAGGAGGATGTGGAAGTGGGGGCGGCGGGGGTGGCGGAAGGTCCGGTGGGTGGGTGGGTGCTTGGAAGGATGGGTAGGTTGGTGGATGGGTGGGGCCGGGCGCAAGGTGTAGCTAGCTAGCTACCTTAAAGGAGATCCTTGAGCTACGAGAAGGATCATAATATCGCCTTCAGGCAAGTCGTCTTTCTGATATGGGCCTCTTCTGTCGCACCGTCAGTCCCTGCGTCGGGTCGTACGAACTGCTTTCCTGTTGTTTTTGGAGTCGAGAGGATCTTTTTGTTCCCCTGCAAAGTGTAACGTGGTCTTTGCGGTAAGCATTGGGTGACGCAGTTGGCGATGTGACGCCATCGGTGACGACACAGACACGTCACGCCCTCATAGCTCCTCCGTCGTCACGCAAACTTCGACCGGTCCTGGTGAGGGTGTTGATAATTTATGCCATGCAGTTAAAGTCGGGTTGAGGAGACGTCTCGACACCTGGAGACGATTTTCGAAGGTAGGAAGCGGGTGATGGAGGGTGAGAGGGAGGGAGTGTCTAGGTAACGTAGAGAAGGAGGAGGTTGCCAGGAAGAGGAGGGGGTGGGTGAGCGTGGGAGAAGGGGACACAGACAGAGAGAGAGAGAGAGAGAGAGAGAGAGAGAGAGAGAGAGAGAGAGAGACGCGGGTGGGAGGGAAGGTGGACTGCCGCAGGGTGTGGGTGGGTTAAAGAAGAACACATGGAACCGTCCCGTGCCGGAACTGACTCCGGCTTTGCGCTAATGGCTTAGAACACGGAAATATTGTCCTTGTAGACTCTTCACTCCCCGCAGAGACGAGAAACTCAGACTCCTTGAAACATGGCGCGACATATTCCCTTAAGTCCTCGACGCTACAAAGTTCATATACTCGACACAACATTTTGGTCTGAACATTAAATTATTTGAGATAGTGTATAGGCACTGGTGTCTTGGTGGTGTGCGAGTAATTTTACACCCATCATTGACCATACTAGCTGAGAGGCCCTCCCAAAATCGTCAATGTTGCAGAGCTTACAACTGCAACAACAAGCCAGACCCTCCCTTTAGTTATGCTGGAAGTCTTCCACAAGTCGTATCTGATCTTTTGACTCCTTGTGAAAACAACAACAGCAGTCTGAAAGTCTGTGGACGCTGGACCTATAAAGCCTCTGCCATCATCCCCAAAGATACAGTTTGGTTGGGAAGCTGAAATCGAACTTGTTTGCGTAGGTGGCCGGCGCTCACCTGCCATTCAACGTCAAAAAAAGGAAAAAAAAATAAAAGAGTGAACCCGGCTGTTGCCCAGCTCCGGCACGCGTCCTGTTAAAGCTTCTGCCCTCTGAACTTTACTCATATAACCGCGCTGTAATAATTTGAAGTAATACAACTGTGGGTAAGAAGAAAGAGAGAAATAATAATAATAATAATCTGTGTCCCTGTCATAAGTGATGGTCATGTTATTGTATCGTGTCCTGAGTGATAATAATTTGCTCGACTTGTTGCGATGAGGCTACTTGTAAGCTCTCTCTCTCTCTCTCTCTCTCCCTACATTCTCCCTTTCACCCCGCATACTCCTTTCTTCCCACATTTTACCTCTCAACAACTCGTAATCAACCAGTGTATTCACTCCCAGTCAATCTTACCTTTTTGCACTGTCACTATGTTGAAATGCCCTGTAGTATGACCTTCTCCCCACCTAGTTATTATATATCATATTTGTATCACTTATGTTACTTGTATATTATTTGTCAATCATGTGATCTGTTCCCCAATTGTGTAACTGTATAATTTCAGTCTTTTGTCTGTCATATTCTTTCAATGCGCCCTTTATTATTATTATTATTATTATTATTATTATTATTATTATTATTATTATTATTATTATTAAACATACTGTACATCCACCCACAACCCACACCCACACACCCACAACCCGCACCCACCCACTCACACATACATTACCAGCAAGGCTGAACTAAACACTCATTACCACCCCACCGCGCTTTGCTGACTTACTGCCTCGTTACAAGGTGTCTCAGAAACTCCCTGGGCAATAATGAACTATACAGGGTATCTAAAAAAATGTAAGGCAGTCATCCACGCGATCGCCACACAAATTTCCAAAAGCAATGTGTGTGTGTGTGTGTGTATGTGTGTGTGTGTGTGTGTGTGTGTGTGTTTTTTTAACCCCCCCTGCTATTTATTTTGGCTGTATCTGTACTCTGTTATTGGTAGAAGAGGTAAGTCAACTCGCTATATCTTTAATCGGTAAAGGTGTATACAGAGTTTTTGAAGCACATTGTAAGAGAAACAGAATAGTTCAGTGATGGGTAAAAATAAAATAACTTGTAACAGTAACAAGAACTTTACGAGTGTTTTTATCGTCGTCGTCATATCACGTCACCATCGTCCTCATCACGTCACCATCGTCCTCATCACGTCATTATCGTCCTCATCACGTCATTATCGTCCTCATCACGTCATCATCGTCATTACCGTCACCAACGTTATCATCATTATCATCGTCATAGTGCACTCAGTTATTGAGTTATGGGGTACTGGTGATTGTGGTTGTTGTGGTGGTGGTGAGTCTTGTAATGGTGGTTGTTGTGGTGGCGGTGATACTGGTGTTGGTGGTTGTTGTGGTTGTGGTTCTGGTGATGGTGGCTGTTGTAGTAGTGTTGGTGGTTGTCGTGGGGGTGATACTGGTGATGGTGGTTGTTGTGGTGGTGGTGATGGTTGTTGTGGTGGTAAGGTGTGGAGGTAGTGGTAGATGTAACCCTTCTCTTATTGGTGGAGCCAAATGTAATCCTTCTCTGATTGGTGGAGAGCCAGATGGTATCATTCTATGATTGATGGAGAGCCAGTTGTAATCATTCTCTGATTGGTGGAGAGCCAGATTTAATAATTCTCTGATTGGTGGAGAGCCATATGTAACTTGTCTATTATTGGTGGACAGACACCGGTAATTTTCACCTCATTAGCTGTCACACACCTTGGCCGGGCCGTAAAGGACACACAAAACCCCTTTGGCAGACCTTCTCCCGCCTCCTAAGGTGTGACCTTTAATACGTCGTCTCTCAGGTAAAGGTCACAGGTCAGGAGGGGAGGACCTGACCTACACATACACATACCCTTCAATTCTTTTTGTATCACTTTTGTGTGTTTTTCTGAGGTGTGTGCGTGTGTGCGTGTGTTTTGGCTCCTACCTGTTCACCACCGCGGACATCGGTGAAGAGATTCAACATGGAATCAGATGTGCATCTCAAGCCTTTGGCAGATTCCGTACCCGTGTCTTCAGCTGTAGGGAGCTGAAATTATCTACAAAGTTGCATGTGTATCGAGCAGTGGTCCTCCCCACCCTGCTATATGGTAGCGAGACAATGGGTCACATGCAGGAGGCACCTCAAGGCACTGGAAAACTTTCACCAATGTAGTTTACGTTCCATCCTCCGAGTTCGCTGGGAAAACAAGAGAACAAGTGCCAGTATTCTCGCTGACACCAACTGTAGGAGCATTGAGGCTACCATTATCCATGAACAACCAAGTAGGACTGGCCATGTTACCCACATGGACGACAGTTGACTGTCAAGGCAGCTACTTTACAGTCACTTAACGAATGGTAAACGTAACGCTGACGGACAACGGAAAAGGTATAAGGATAGTCTTAAGACAAACCTGAAAAGTGCCAAATCGACCCCTCACCTGGGAGACGATTACTCCACACCGTAACGCATGGGGGTGCACCACTGTCCATCAATGAGAGAATAATGACCTATACTGTCCACCAATGAGAGAATAATGACCTATACTGCCCACCAATGAGAGAATAATGACTTACACTGTCCACCAATGGCAGAAAAGTTACCTGTACACCAGTGACTGAACATTGACCTATACCTGTCCACTAATGACAAAACAGTTATCTGTAGTCATCACCGAATAAGGGAAAGGTTACTCGCACCATAATTAATCCCGAGACACTAATGAGCCCGTGGCGTCCCACCTGTTGAGAGGAGTCGGTGGGCGGTGTCCCCAGGCTCACTTAGAGGGTGTCCCTACGCCCACACACCCTCTCTCTCTGTCGCCCACACACACGCACACACACTGACACACACACATACACGCTGACATCTTTCGCCTGGTCTTGGTATTTACTTCAGGGCTTCGCTAAGTCCAGTTGCTCTAAAGGTCAGTTTAGCTTGATGATGAATTATATAGATTTTTTATGGTAGCTGGTGTTAGCGAATGTGTTGTGTTGTATTGTGTTGTATTGAGACAGTTGGTGTTGTGTTGCGGCATATTTTGTTGTTTTGTGTTGTGTTGAGGTAAATTGTGTTGTTTGTTACTCTTTGGTCAGTGTTACCTAAGCTACAGGTGGGTGCTCACTAACCTTGTATGTTATTATCTGTTACTGGTGGTGGAGCAGATGTCTGGTGGTGCCCAAGATGGGGAGGATAATGAACACCGTGAAGAGGAAGTGTTGTAAGTGGGCAGCAGATGCGTAAAGACCTCATATGTTACACCAATTTGCCGAAAAGCTGTGCAGATAATTAGCTAAGAGTGTGAGTAGGTGTGAGGCGACTGATGAAGTGAATGTTTACAGTGTAGTTCGTGTTGGTGGGAAAAAATGGCCTCAGTGTAAACAGCAGAGGCGTCAACAGCTGGTACTTAATAGCCGTAGTGAAGAGCAGCATGAAGATGGAAGACCAAACATCTACGACATATACACTGGCTGCCTGAGTTTGTTTTATCGGGAGAAACATACGAGCACGAGTCAGCGCCTCTACCACCAGCTGTCTTGGTGAGTCTTGTCAAGGTTCACGTGTCTCTCAACATGAAGTGTCTTATTTACAATATTTTCATCACCTGCCAGTGATGGTGTGGTAAGTGGCCCTGGACCTTGTGTCACTAGCCGGCGGCACTTGGGAGTGAGTATGACAGGTGAGGGGAAGGAAGGTTCATCAACAAGTGTGATAAAACTTGTATCACGTGACCGTGCAACAGGAGAGTCTTATTCTGGCACTGAGTGTAGGCGTGAGGCTCCACACCTGTGCTGCACATCACTATGCTCACCTGGTGCACAGGAACAGTACATCAGTGAATATATCAGACTTGAGGCTGCACGTGACTTAACAAACTCTAAGTCATTTTACACGAAAGAACAGAGTTGACTTTTAGGCGAGAGAAGCAAGATCACCTTTGACCTCAGGTGACCTAGATACATAGTGCTATAAGTTACTACGCCCATTAATGCTGTTTATAAACACATGCTCCGTCTTTAACACCGTGACGGGCACTAACATTCACAAGAGGGATGACCCACGATGACTTAATACCAACCACGACGGTTTACCACGACCCACGACGACAACCCATCATGACTTACGACGACAACCTACGATGATATTCGACGACGACGACCTATTATGGTTTAGGACGACCCACGGTGACTTACGAAGACTCACGGTCACAAGTTCATACCTTCAAAATGATATCTACTCCCACAGTTCTTCAGCTACAATCCACGCCCACAGCCCTTACCTATAGTCTTCTACAACCCACGCCCACATACCTTGCTCACAGTCTTGATCCACAACCCACGCCCAAAGTCTCCATCCACTACCCAACCCCATAAACCTTACCCATAGTCTTAATCTACAACCCACGCCCACAGGCTTGATCTACAACCAACGCCCACACCCCACACTAACAACCACACACCCCTAGTTTACTCGACTCCCGACAAGTAGAACAAGTCCCTTCTTTACCGTGATATGCGGGAGACTGACGGCTCTCTCGTATCACCTGTAGTGGTGGAGGTAATGGCAGTAGTGGAGTTAGTGGTAGTGCTGGAGGTAATGGTGGAGGTAATAGTGGTGGAGGTGAAGATAATTACCAACATGCCAGGTAGGTCAACCCAGGTGCTCTCCCTACCTGGGTCTACCACACCTGAGTGCCTGGCATACAACCTTCCTCCCACACCCATACCTGCTGCTGCTGCTGTTGTTGTTGTTGATTATGTTGTTGTTGTTGATGGTGTTGTTGATGATGGTGTTGATCATTATGTCCCGCTCGTTTGAAGAGTAGCGTACAACCTTTAGATAAACTCTACCGCACTTTTCAGGCCTGTATCGTTTATATCACCACCTCCAAGGTCACCCAACACAGTGCAGAGCTTTTTGAATGTTTACCACGCTGCTATTTATCCAACTCGTCATACAGTAGCTGGCTGACTGTGTCACAACCTGTAGCTGCCCTGAAAACCTGCGATGTTTATTGCGAAGATGTTGGTTCACTGTTGATGTTGTGTACAGCAACACAACTTCGTTGCCTTGATGTGCTAGTGTGAAGCCAGCTCTCCTCGCTGAGGTTAGTGGCATAGTGCAGCATTAGAACCAGGACGTGAGTATCTCTAGAACTAGTAACTACGTGTTCACAACCTGGGGTACCGTAGTTATTGTTTCAGCAAGTAGGATTAAACGTGAGTCTGCTTCCTCATGGTTGGATCTGAGGGAAGTGACTCAGCTGCACTTATTTTGCAGGTTGTCATTTCTTCTCAGGGAGAGGAAGAAACAGCTTCTAGTAAACTGGCAAAGGAATATCCTTGATCTGTCTTGCGAAGGATTGGTCTATTTGTTCTTACCTTGTGAATATGTGTTGTAAAGAGTTAAGATACCAAACGTCAAGAGTCTAAATTGAATAGTGTACATAAATATCTTGTTTTGTTGAAATCGGACAAACTAGGAAATGGCAACCATTTTATTATTCTTCTGACTGACTAATAAAGCTTACATTAAGTGTCATCCACCTGGAGTGTTTTGACTCCTGGTAACAGTAGGAAGCTGACACTGTCAGCCCTAAAGTGGAATTTCAAAATAATACCACCAATCTATAATGTACAGCAGTGCTTTAACTCCGTATGTGACTGTCACTCACTGTTTGACTGTCACTCACTGTTTGACTGTCACTCAATGTCTGAGACGGTCACTCACTGTCTGGGACTGTCAATTACTGTCGAAGACTGTCACTCATTATCTGAAAGTGTCACTAAAAGGGCATTACTCTACCACCTGTCCTATGTGTGGTGGACTGGGGAGGGTCACTTGGCACTCTGATCGTTATGTGTGGTCCCTACAGGTGATGCCTCTCTCTCTCTCTCTCTCTCTCTCTCTCCAGTCAGCTTCTATTTCTTGCACTACTGGTTCTAAGATGTCCCAGGTGACTCCTCTCAACCAGGGAACGAATTCTTTCTCGTGGCCTGGTGCGCAGTGTGTCAAATGCGCAGTAGGTTTAGTAAGATACTGAGTTACAGAGCTGGCGGGAAATTGTGCAGTATGACTGGAAGGGGAATGCGCAATAGGGCTGGTGTGGAACTGCGCCGTAACATTGGTTGGAAGCTGCACATTAGGAAACTGCGCCTTAGGACAGGCGGGAACTGTACTGTAGGCTTGGTTTGGAACTGCGCACTAGTCTAAGTAAATAGAACTGTGTGATTGGTGAGTGTGATTGGTGAGAAACTGCACAATAAAGCCAGAAGGTAACTGCACAATATGCTTGTTAGGGAACTACATAGTGAAAAGAACATTATCAATTCGAAACATGCGCAGTCGACTTGTCTCCGAAAACTGTGCTTTGATACGTCTTAATAGAAAATTGCTCCCGTAATCAGTGCAGTAATGTATGATTTTTGATGATGATAAAGTGCGCAGGGCGAAATAATTAGAAAGAAATGCGCTGGGAGGACAGGAAGACTTAAATGCGCATTAGAGACGCGACTTGGGAACTGCGTAAGGAAGATGGCATTAAGAGAGAGAGAGAGAGAGAGAGAGAGAATATGGAAAAGGCGATATTGTGTCAACTCTCTCTCTCTCACATTTACATTATCCATCTTCCACCTCTACTGCTTTGTCTCCTCGCATCCCGTCTCCTTACACACACGGAAAAGATATTTGACATACATAGGCCTACATACATACATACATACATAGGCCTACATACATACATACATACATAGGCCTACATACATACATACATACATAGGCCTACATACATACATACATACATATAAACACACAATTATACACACAGATAAGGACGGCCGACCGTATGGGTTACCGAGGAGTAAATTTGTTTAAGGTCTAGAAGGTGTCGCCAACACAACAATCAGACCCTGAGTTACGGACAACTCGCCAACTGCACTGGCCAACTAATCATTACTACGGAAATCGATTAACATCCAGCTTCCCAATTACTGCTGGGTAGATAAGAGGCAAATGGTGTATAGAAACTTGCCCATAGCATCACCCTGCCCGGGGATCGAACCCGGACTAGATTCGAGACGAGCATGATGATCATTACACCACAGGTCGACATAATTACATAGAAACATACATACACAACACAGAGACACACACTTACATACACATTCACACAAGTAAGCAACAAAGACAAAGAAACACACATCCACACCCCACACACACTAAAAATAAATAACCACATAGAAAACCTCATGGTCACTATTTTATAGCCTGGACTACCTTATAGGGAGAGGGGGGTAGAGGTGGTGGAGGAGAGGGGGGTAGGGTGGTGGAGGGAGGAGAGGGGGGGGGGTAGAGGTGGTGGAGGAGGGGGTGGGGAGGTGGTGGAGGAGGAGAGGTGAGGTGGTGGAGGAGGAGAGAGAGGGGTAGAGGTGGTGGAGGGAGGAGAGGGGGGTAGAGGTGGTGGAGGAGGAGAGGGGGTAGAGGTGGTGGAGGGAGGGGGTAGAGGTGGTGGAGGGAGGAGAGGGGGTAGAGGTGGTGGAGGAGGAGAAGGGGGGAGTAGAGGTGGTGGAGAAGGAGGTGGTGGAGGAAGGGGTTGTTGCCATGACGTCACGAGTTACGTCATCAAGTCAAACGCCTGAGTCGCCATCATCAAGGAAACAGCAGGACACACACACACACACACACACACACACACATACACACACACACACACATACACACACACACACACACACAGACACAGACACACACACACACACATACACACACACAGACACACACACACACACACACACACACACAGACACAGACACACACACACAGACACACACACACACAGACACACACACACACACACACACACACACACACACACACATACACAAGTCATATTTAGTTTCTATAGATCTATCTCTATATTTGGTTCCTTTCACTGATGTAAATGTTAAAAACGAGATGTTTTGTTTGATTGCGTAAGTAAAAATAAAAATAATAATAGATAATAATTAACGGTTTATTGAAAGAGCATGGCAGCCTGAAGATACAGTTACATAATTAGGGAATGGGTCTCTTGATATACAGGTAACATAAGTGATACAAATATGATATATAATAATTAGGTGTTGATAATTTTTACAGTGGTTGGGACTGGGTTGTTCGTGCTTGTATGGGCTGGATGCGGTTGGGCAGGTGTGTGTCCACGTGGCCAGGACAGTAGCTTGGGCAATGCAGGTGTGCTCCATCCTTCAAGTTAGGTCAGGTGAAGCCGTGAGGTCAGGTCAGGTAGGTCAGATCAGCCACCTTGTATTACACTGCTGTGTTTTGTGCTTTTCCCTGAAGTACACTATAAGAACTGATTGGTAGTCAATCGTTCACTGATCACTTGAATGTTTTACTGAATATATCCCGGTGTAGTAAGGCTGGTGGGGCGTTGGGGTATAGCAGGGGGGGGGGAGGCCAAACAGACTCGGCCTGACTGCTCAAACTGGGAGCGCCTTCAATGCGTACTTGTGATAACTCGTGAATGTGTTTACAAGGCACCATTGATGACGACAAACAGTAAACAGAATACGGCTAACAGTAGACAACAAACACCAGACACCAAACAGAAAACAGCCAAGTCTAGAAAGCAAACAAACACCTCACGGAGTTTATTGGAGCTGTTTATGTGTCTGGATGAAGGGCGTAAAACACACACGGTATAAACTCCAAAAGACTGAGAAACCTGCTTATGAACACCTTTTGTTTGCATCCAGTCTATTATCCTTGTTTGCATTCAGTCAGCCAGTCTAATACAGAAATAACTCTCACACCACTCATACTAACTCACACCACTCATACTAACTCTCACACCACTCATACTAACTCTCACACCACTCAGAATACTTTCAAATACCTCTTACACCTCTCGTAAATCTCTCACATCATTTACACACCATTTACAACACACACACACCCAGATTCTCTCTCTCTCTCTCTCTCTCTCTCTCTCTCTCTCTCACCCACCTGTCCGGGGACATACAGGTGAGAAGCCTTGTGACGTCAGAGGGTCATGAGGCAATGTTTTAGGAGGAGAAGAAAATGTTCTCAGGATGCTGCTCTATTATGGGATTGATGCTGACACCAGGGCTGACGTTGATGCTGACTCAGGGGCTGACGTTGATGCTGACACTGGGGGCTGACGTTGATGCTGACACTGATGGGGTTGAGCGTTGATGCTGACACTGGGGGCTGACGTTGATGCTGACACTGGGGTTGACGTTGATGCTGACACTGGGGTTGACGTTGATGCTGACACTGGGGCTGACGTTGATGCTGACACTAGGGGCTGACGTGATCTGACACTGGGGCTGATGCTGACGTTGATGCTGGCACTTGGGCGCTACAATGAGGGCTGACGGTAATACCGTTTCTGACATTGATACACCTGTCAATGATGCTGACACTGATTCTGTAATTTGATATATTTCCAACAGGTGACAATACCGAACAGTAGATACTATTACCTAACTTGACTGGTTGTCCTTAGTTTTAACACCGCTGCCAATATATCACACCACACACACACCACACACGCACACACACACACACACGCACACACACACACACACACACACACACACCCACACACACACACACACACACACACACACACACACACACACACACACACACACACACACACACACACACACACACATTCCTTCTCATCCCTCTCTCCCCTCTTCCTCTCCTTCCCCTTCTCCCCCCCTTCCACCTATTCTCTCTCTTCATCCTCCTTCCTTCCTCCTCCTCTCCATTTCTTCTTTTTCCCCTTGCATTTCCCTGCATCCCCTCCCCCCATCCCTCCCCTGCATTCCCCTCTACCCGTCCCCTTACCTCCTCTATCTCCTCCTATTCCCCACCCCTTCCCAATCCCCCTACCTCCTCCAATTCTCCTCCTTCCCATTCCTCCTCCCCCAAAGCCCCTTCTCCCCCTACCAAACTCCCTCCCCAGTACCTTGTGGGTTTTTCTCCAAAACACCAAAAGCAATTTCACGTGGCGGTTTTTTTTTTCAAACCTGCTCACGTCGCCCGGTGAAATTAATAGACGGGTCGTGGGTGAGGGCTGGTGGGTGGAAATAACAGGAGGTCACGTTCATGGAATTAAAATAACAGTCTATAGTGGAGAGAATTTTTTTATTTAATGATAAAATTCTCACTAACCGTAGATGAAGATTCTGTTTTGGGGAAGGTATTGTACTAGTAGGGTTGATGATGGTGGTGTCTGGTGGCTGGTGGTGGTGGTGATGATGGTGGTGGTTGGTGATGATGGTGGTGGTTGGTGATGATGGTGGCTGGTTGTTTGGTGGCTGGTGGTGGTGATGATGGTGGTGGTTGGTGATGATGGTCGCTGGTTGTGTTGGTGGCTGTGGTGGTGTGGTGGTGGTGGTGACGATGGTGGTGGTTGGTGATGGTGGTAGCTGATAGTGGTAATGGTGCTGATGGTTGGTGATTGTGGTGGCTGATGGTCATGGTTGTGGTGGTGGTTGGTGGCTGGTGGTGGTGGTGATGATGGTGGTGGTTGGTGATGGTGGTAGCTGATAGTGGTAATGGTGCTGATGGTTGGTGATGCTGGTGGCTGGTGGTGGTAGAAATGGTGTTACTAGCTGGTGATCTTGGTGACTTGTGGTGGTCACCAGGGATTGTACTAGGTCAACATAAGTTGTACTAGGTCACCATAGGTTGTACTAGGTCAACAGTGGTTGTACTAGGTCAACAGATAGCAACTAGGTCGCCAGAGGGTTGTACTAGGTCACAAGGTTTATTTTTAGATTACCAGGAGTTGTAATAGGTCACGGAAGGTTGTGCTAGGTCAACAAGGGATATACTAGTTTACACCAAGGAGTCATGGCAGGCAGTTCACAGCAAGGGGTCATGACAGACTGTTCACAGCAAGTGGTCATGACAGTTCACACCAAGGAGTCATGACAGACTGTTCACAGCAAGAGGTCATGACAGTTCGCACCAAGGAGTCATGACAGACTGTTCACAGCAAGAGGTCATGACAGTTCACACCAAGGAATCATGGCAGACAGTTCACAGCAAGGGGTCATGACAGGTCACACCAAGGAATCATGGCAGACAGTTCACAGCAAGGGGTCATGACAGTTCGCACCAAGGAGTCATGACAGGCAGTTCACAGCAAGGGGTCATGACAGTTCGCACCAAGGAGTCATGACAGACTGTTCACAGCAAGAGGTCATGACAGTTCACACCAAGGAGTTATGGCAGACAGTTCACAGCAAGGGGTCATGACAGGTCACACCAAGGAGTTATGGCAGACAGTTCACAGCAAGGGGTCATGACAGGTCACACTAAGGAGCCATGACAGGACATGGAGAGATCACTGACCTAGACAATAATGTGGAGGTTTAATGTTAATGTTGAAATATAAGGATAATAACCCGGCCCTAAGACACCTGGAGTGTGTCAGTCTTTCAGTTAGTGCTATTCACCTTGGCCATTTATTATTATTATTATTATTATTATTATTATTATTATTATTATTATTATTATGATGATTATTATTATTATTATTATTATTATTATTATTATTATTATTATTATTATTACGCGACGACCATCTTAAGAAAATCGAAGCTCTTTCATAAATCGTGGAGCAGTAAGAGAAGGTAAGAAATAAACTCAGTAATGGCCAAGGTGAATAGAACTAACTAAAAGACTGACACACTCCAGGTGTCTTAGGGCCGGGTTATTATCCTTATATTTCAACATTAACATTAAACCTCCACATTATTGTCTAGGTCAGTGACCTCTCCATGTCCTGTCATGGCTCCTTAGTGTGACCTGTCATGACCCCTTGCTGTGAACTGTCTGCCATAACTCCTTGGTGTGAACTGTCATGACCTCTTGCTGTGAACAGTCTGTCATGACTCCATGGTGCGTACTGTCATGACCTCTTGCTGTGAACTGCCTGTCATGACTCCTTGCTGCAAACTGTCATGACCCCTTGCTGTGAACAGTCTGTCATGACTCCATGGTGCGTACTGTCATGACCCTTTGCTGTGAACTGCCTGTCATGACTCCTTGGTGTAAACTAGTAGTAGTAGTATCATTTCCTCGCCCCCAAGAGCATTGTAAGATCTAAGAAGAACCCGGTTGTGTGTATGGGTGTGTGCCCGTGGCCTCTCACCATGGTCAATATCCCAGCCACATCTATATCAAAACTGACCAACCATCATGGGTACACGAGTATAGTAAACACTGAACTTTTTGAGTAGGTATACTTCAAAGGTCACGGTCATCGCAAGTTCAAATATGTGTGCCTTGTTGATGAAAGTGTCAGATTCATGGTGGGTTGGATCTGACATAGGCCTCAGTGAGCATGGCGGAGTTGATGCCATAGCTAAACTTGCGTCCTACAAAACCACTGATGAATACAGACTATAGTTCTATCAAACAGAACCCTAAAAACTGTATCCACATTTCACACCCCAGGAAACTCTTTTGGACAAAACTAAACAAACCATGTACTAGAAATACTCTGTGACACTCCACACCACAGTATCCTGAACTCTGGGGTCTGATAACCGCCCTTTGTGACCTATACACTGTGATCCTTGTTACGCTACCGCTGACAAGATGGGTATGGGGTGTACAATGAACTAGCTGCGGTAATATTGGAAAATCAATAACACCACTGGTGCCATCTACCTCTAATGGCACCATCTACCTCTACTGGCACCACCTACTGTGATAGATTCATCGTGATCGTTAGGATGAAGTAGGCTGTGTTATGGTAATGCTGTTTCTGAGAACTCTAATAATAAGAATTCGTCATTGTTATTTCTTTCCATATTTTTTTTTCTGGTTGGTAGTTGAGAATGTTGCCTGGCTACTTGTCCACGTTTATTCTTTAGTAATCTTAAAATTATGTTGTGTTTTATTTATTATCTTTGGTATTATTTATTATTTTTATTTCTATAATACTATTAAATTATTCTATTTGTAAATAATTTTTTTTATTTGATTCGACTTAATTTTTGTTTATTTACTCGATGTTTATTGACTTAATTTGTTGTTGTTTTTATTTGTGTCTTACTTTCAATTGTATTTAATTATTTTTTATCAAAATTCTTTTAATTTTATCTCTCTCTCTCTCTCTCTCTCTCTCTCTCTCTCTTCCACCCCATTCCTCTCACTTTCCAATCCACACTTCTCTCACTCTCTTCATCTCTCCCTTCCTCTTTCCTTCTCTCTTTCACCTCTCTCCATCTCTCTCTACCTCCCTCCATTTATCCTTCTCTCTCCCTTCCACACACCCCTCCCATTTTTCATCTCTCGCCCCTTTCTTCTCCTCCCTCTCTTGCCCTCCCCTCTCTTGCCCTCCCCCTCTCTTACCCTCCCCCCTCTCTGCCCCCCCCTCTTGCCCTCCCCCTCTCTTGCCCTCCTCTCTTACCCTCCCCTCTCTTACCTCCCCTCTCTTGCCCTCCCCCTCTCTTGCCCTCCCCTCTCTTGCCCTCCCCTCTCTTGCCCTCCCCTCTCTTGCCCTCCCCTCTCTTGCCCCCCCCCTCCTCTTGCCCTCCCCTCTCTTGCCCTCCCCTCTCTTACCCTCCCCTCTCTTGCCCTCCTTTCCCTCTCTTGCCCTCCCCTCTCTTGCCTCCCCCTCTCTTGCCCGCCACATACTAAAACCTGGCAACTCCCTCCCCGTGGGCGCTTAACCAAGGACTCGCTCTTACTCCTCCACCCATACTCCATGTTACTCCCCCATTAGGTTAGGTCAGGTCAGGTCCAGGTCAGGTTAGGTTAGGTCATGTCAGGTAAATATTCTAGAGGGAGAGGAAAAGAAAGAGATAAAAGATGTAATAACTTCCAATAGATAAATTAATAACATGGTAAACGTGTGTGTGTGTGTGTGTGTGTGTGTGTGTGTGTGTGTGTGTGTGTGTGTGTGTGTGTGTTTAGTTTATTTTTTTCGTATATGGTTGTCTTCTTCACTATCCTATTTTTGTGTTTATGAATCTGCTGGAAATTCTCTCTCTCTCTCTCTCTCTCTTCTTTATTTCTCCCCATTCTCTGCTTCCTTCACTCCTCTCCTCCCTCCCTCCTCCTCCCCAGTTCCCTCCCTCTCAATTAGGTCCCCAGAAGTCAAGAGACCCTTAAGCCTTGTTGGCCCTTGTTCCTCCCTCCTCCCTCCCTCCTTCCCTCCTTCCTTCCTTCCCTCTACTTTCTTCCCTCCCCATCGCTCAATCTTCCCTCTCTTTCACACCCCCATCTCCTCTCTCTCTTTCTCTCTCTTTCTCTCTTTCTCTCGCTCATTCTATTCCCCTTCCTCTTTCTCCCTCGCTCACTTTCTCTCTCTCGCTCACTCTCGCTCTCCCTCCCTCGCTCACTCTCTCACTGTCTCTCGCTCACTCTCCCTCGCTTACTTTATCTCCCTTGTTCACTCTCGCTGACTCTCTCGTTCTCCTCACTTTCTTGCTCTCCCTTGGTCACTCTCTCGCTCTGCCTCGCTCACTGGCTTTCCCTCGCTCACTCTCTCGCTTACACTCTCCCATGTCCACTCTCTCGCTCACTCTCGCTCTCACTCTCTCTCGCTCTCACTCTCTCGCTCACTCTCTCATTCACTCACACTCTCGCTCACTTTCTCTCCGCTCATTCTCGCTCACTCTCTTGCTCACTCTCTCGCTCACTCTTTCTAGCTCTCACTCTCGCTCACTCTCTCGCTCACTATTTCGCTCTCCTCTCGCTCACTCTCTCACTCACTCGCTCCACACTCTCTCACTCACTCTCGCTCACACTCTCGCTCACACTCTCATTCACTCTCGCACTCACTCTCTCGCTCACCCTCTCGCTCACTCTCTCGCTCACACTCTCCCATGTCCACTCTCTCTCTCGCTCTTACTCTCTCACTCTCGCTCACTCACACTCTCGCTCACACTCTCGCTCACACTCGCTCACTCTCTCGCTCACTCTCGCTCACTCACTCACTCACTCTCTCGCTCACACTCTCGCTCACTCTCTCGCTCACTCTCGCTCACTCTCTCTCCCCTGACATTCACACTTCCTGGAACTCGTCAGTGGGCAGCGGTTCCCGGAACACCAAATGAGGCGCTCGTAGGACCCCACCCACACACACACACACAGACACAGACACACACACACGCACACGCACACACACACACACACACACACACACACACCCTCGTGTTTTTGTGGTTTTTTATAAAATATATTCGACTCTCTCCAAACTGAAAGTGACGAGGTGAATGAATGACTGAATGAAAGAAATGGTGAATGAGTGAATGAATAATTGAGTGAATGAATAGATGACAGGATGAATGTGTCAATGAAAGAATGAGTAATTAATTGGTTAATGAGTGGATGAGTTAATGTATAAGTTCAGTGAAAAACTAATGAAATAAGGAGTGAACGAAAGAACGAATAAACGAGTGAATACAAAACTGATGGAATATTTTTCAAGGCATAGAAGTACAGACAGACTGACAGACATATACAGAAGTACAAACAGACTGAGAGAATGATAAGTAGACACACTCCAGACAGACAGACAGACAGACACATAGACAGAGTACTTTGCGTGTACTTAATAGCAGTACTTCCACCACCGCCCCCTCGTGGCCATGAATGACAATGTCTTATTAAACACAAGACCTTCTGTGTGTTGACGTAGAGCCGCCTTGGCCACGGGGGGTTGATAGTGGTTGTAGGCGGGGTCGTGGAAGAGGATGTAGTGGAGGGAGGTGGTGGTGGTGGAGGGTGGTGGAAGAGTTGAAGGTCACGTAAGCTTTTGGTAAATGGCGGAGGGTCATGCAGTAGAAAGAAACAGAGAGAGATAGAGAGAGCTGATGGTTGTAGGGGAAGTAGGATGATGTTAGTAGTGGTGGTGGTGGTGGTGATGGTAGCGATAGTGGTGGTAAGGATGGTGATGAGAGTAGTGGTGGTGATGGTAGTGGTGGGGATGTGAAGGTCAGGCAGCGGTGGGCCAGCTGACAGGGGTCGAGGGGTACACCAGACAGCGAATGTTTTGACGCGCGTGTTGGTGATGGTGAGGATGCTGTTGGTGATGGTGAGGATGTTGTTGGTGATGGTGAGGATGTTGTTGGTGATGGTGAGGATGTTGTTGGTGATGGTGAGGATGTTGTTGGTGATGGTGAGGATGCTGTTGGTGAAGGTGAGGATGTTGTTGGTGAAGGTGAGGATGCTGTTGGTGATGGTGAGGATGTTGTTGGTGATGGTGGAGGGGATGTTGTTGGTGAAGGTGTGAGGTGCTGTTGGTGATGGTGAGGATGTTGTTGGTGGGATGCTGTTGGTGATGGTGAGGATGTTGTTGGTGAGGATGCTGTTGGTGGTGAGGATGTTGTTGGTGGGGATCTGTTGGTGATGGTGAGGATGTTGTTGGTGAGGATGCTGTTGGTGATGGTGAGGATGTTGTTGGTGAGGATGCTGTTGGTGATGGTGAGGATGTTGTTGGTGAGGATGCTGTTGGTGAAGGTGAGGATGTTGTTGGTGAGGATGTTGTTGGTGATGATGTTGTTGGCGAGGGCGTTGGTGATGGTGAGGATAACAATGTTGCGATGTTGGGAGATATTTCTGGGGATGCTAATAATAATGTTGAAGATGTTCTTGGTGTGTTAATGTCGGAGATGTTTATAAACACTAATCAAACAACTGTATTGGCAACATCAGATTCCCCAAAACATCAGCCCAAAATTCGAGAGATGTTACCTTCACACACACACACACACACACACACACACACACACACACACACACACCTTTCTTCCCAGAAGCTTCGACGAGAAGGTGGTGCCTACAACGCCCTCTACCACAGCCAGCCTCAGCTTTCATTCGCAAATACCTTCGTCCAATAGGAAACCCAGAAACAAACATTTCCCCCCATGACGTCACATTTCATTGAGGAACTTCATTCATGGATCCGCTGCAGTGTTGGGGAGGGGAAGAGGAGGGAGCGAGGGGGGAGGAAGGAAGGGGAGGGAGGTAAGGGGAGGAGGGAAGGGAGTGTTCATTCACAGATCTGCAGTGTTGGGTGATCCTATTGTTGGTGGTGATGGTGGTGGTAGGGGGTGTGGCTAGCTGTGGTAGGGGTAAGGGGGGATTAGGGGGAGGGTAAGCAGAAGGTTAAGGGGGTGAAGAGGGAGAGAGGGGGGTGGGGGAAGAGGGGGAGGTCCGCTCTCTAACGATTGGCTCTCTTTTGGTGCATGAGGGTGTCGGTACCGCCCCGTCCTCTCTCTCTCTCTCTCTCTCTCTCTCTCTCCATATGTATACTATGTATACTTCTCTACATATTAAAGGTGGCCACTTGGTAGTTGTGAAGTGCAATGTTGGTAGTTGTGGTAGTCGTATTGGTGGTTGTGGTATTTGTGCTGGTAGTGGTAGTGGTCTAAGTGTAGGTGGTGGTGGTGACAATAATGGTGGTGGTGACAATATTGGTGGTGGTGACAATATTGGTGGTGGTGACAATATTGGTGGTGGTGACAATATTAATTGGTGGTGACAATATTGGTGGTGGTGACAATATTGGTGGTGGTGACAATATTGGTGGTGACAATATTGGTGGTGGTGATATAATATTGGCGGTGGTGGTGACAATATTGGTGGTGGTGACAATATTGGTGGTGGTGACAATAATGGTGGCGGTGACAATATTGGTGGTGGTGACAATATTGGTGGTAGTCGACAATATTGGTGGTGGTGAAAATATTGGTGGTGGTGACAATATTGGTGGTGGTGACAATTTTGGTGGTGGTGACAATATTGGTGGTGAGTGACAATATTGGTTGGTGGTGACAATATTGGTGGTGGTGACAATATTGGTGGTGGTGACCAATGTGTTGGTGGTGGTGACAATATTGGTGGTGTTAGTAGTGGGTGACCATGTTGGTGGTGGTGAAAATATTGGTGATCGTGACAATGTTGGTGGTGGTGACAATATTGAAATTGGTGTTGGTAGTGGTGACAATGTTGGTGGTGGTGGTGGTGGTGACCAATATTGGTGGTCGTGACCAATATTGGTGGTCGTGACAATATTGGTGAAGGGTGTTGTTGGTGGTGGTGACAATATTGGTGGTGTTGGTGAGTGGTGACAATATTGGTGGTGTTGGTAGTGGTGACAATATTGGTGGTGTTGGTAGTGGTGACAATATTGGTGGTGGTGACAATGTTGGTGGTGGTGAAAATATTGGTGGTCGTGACAATATTGGTGGTGGTGACAATATTGGTGGTGTGGGTAGTGGTGACAATATTGGTGGTGGTGGAGGTGACAATATTGGTGGTGGTGACAATATTGGTGGTGGCGACAATATTGGTGGTGGTGACAATATTGGTGGTGGTGACAATATTGGTGGTGGCGACAATATTGGTGGCGGTGACAATATTGGTGGTTGCGACAATATTGGTGGTGGTGACAATGTTGGTGGTGTTGGTAGAGGTGATGTTGGTGATGCTTATGGAGGATGGAGGTGATATGTTGGTGATGCGACTGGTGGTGGTGGTGGAGGTGATGTCGGTGATGCTACTGGTGGTGGAGGTGGTGATGGTGGTGAAGTTTGTATGGCGGGTGGCAGCGGTGGGTGCCTGTAATGGTACTGTTATAACTTATTCTGTCAGTCTGTCTGTCTGTCTGTCTGTCTGTCTGTCTGTCTGCCTCTCTCGTTATGTCGTATAGTCGTGACACACAGGACTTACTCCAAAGCAATAATAACATAGATACAGTTAGTAAAAAATGAAATAGATAAACGTGTATATAGACGGACTGGTCAGGCAGCTTTACTCTCATTGTTATTGAGTCTCTTGGAAGTAGTATAGCACCTACCTCTCTTACACGCTGCGTCAATCTCAGCTCATTCCCGGACAAGACTCTCGCCTCTGACCTAAGGCGCCACTGATGGCTCCTAGAGGCCAACAGTCACGTATGTATGCTGTTTACTACACCTGGGTGACCAATGACCTGTAACATCTGGGTGACCAATGACCTGTAACACCTGGGTGACCAATGACCTGTAACACCTGGGTGACCAATGACCTGTAACACCTGGGTGACGATTGACCTGTAACACATGGGTGACCACCAATGACCTATGACACCTGGGTGACCAATGACCTGTAACACCTGGGTGACCAATGACCTGTAACACCTGGGTGACCAATGACCTGAAACACCTGAGTGACCAATGACCTGTAACACCTGGGTGACGATTGACCTGTAACACCTGGGTGCACACATCACCTGCCAACATGTGCTCTGACCGTTCATTGTAGTATTGTTGCAGGTGTTTGTGAAGACCTGTATTATCTTAATTATCTCTGTGGCTGGTGAATATTATGAAGATTTAGCTCTCTCTCTCTCTCTCTCTCTCTCTCTCTCTCTCTCTCTCTCTCTCTCTAAACACTTGTCTGCTTCTATATGAGTCTCTACATGTTCCAATCCTTGTTTGTGTCCGTACATGAATGTTGAGGTAATCCATTTATAAACACTGGCGATTCGGAACGTTCAAAACGCTTCGTGTTATTGAAGGATGGGAGTAAAAATAGCTGCTTGTTCGAACTTTCCTGGAACTCTGCCGCGTCCGGACGACAGTAGAGTACACCCACCAGCCCATCTTTCACAAGTCACTAAATGGATTTAATTCTGAAATCTAGTATTTTTCAACATGTTTTACACATTTATTGGAATATATAGATTATTTAATCTTGTAGTATATGGTTTTGAAAGGTTTTTTGAGTTGGTTATTAGTAGCATTCGATAAGTTTAGGAATTTCTCACAATAACGAATTCCAAGACCGGGATATAAACATTTGACATTCACAAGAGACATTTTTTATATATTTGTTTATGTTATTCCATAATTTGGGTGTGTGTGGAGGTGGGGTGGGGGGAGGGGGGGGAGGTAAAGGAATTCAACCGCTTGTGCTTAGACCACCAATTATGAGGTGGTACATTTTGTCAGCCGATGTCATTGTTGGGTGATAGAAGCGCCTTTCTGAATCATGGTTATTTTTCTAACGTAACTTTTCCTTTCGTATTGATTTTTTTTTTAATAAATGTGAATGTAAATTTTTTGAGCCTTGGATTTTATGGACGACTAAAAAAGATCCATTTGGGTATTGAATATCAGGTATTGTTGATGGTGGTGTAGGTAGTGGTGATGGTGGTGGGGGTGGTAGTGGTGGTGGGGGTGGTAGTGGTGGTGGTGGTGGGGTGGTGGTGGTGGTGGTGGTAGTGGAGTGGGGGTGGTGGTGGGGTAGTGGTGGGGTGGTAGTGGTGGTGGTAGTGGTGTAAGTAGTGGAAGTGGTGGTGGTGGTAGTGTTTTTGGTGTAGGCAGTGGGAGTGGTGGTAGTAGGTGTGGTGCTGGTAGTGGTGGTTGTGGTGGTGGCTGTGGTGGTAGTGGGTGTGTTGCTGGTAGTGGTGGAGGTGTTGTAGGTGGTGGTTGTACTGATGGTATAGATGGTGGACCTAACCTAACCTAACCTACTGTACCTTACAAAAAATTGGGTCACACTGGTCCGAATTTTAGACAATGTAGGTTGAGTGTTGCAAAATTACCGGGTGATGTTTTGTAATGTTGTGTTGTGTTGTTTTGTGTTGTGTTACGATTGTGCTGAAGGGAGGAAAGTGTTTGGTATCTCTGGGTGTTGCTCTCTCTCTCTCTCTCTCTCTCTCTCTCTCTCTCTCTTATCACAGGATTCCGAGAAGACGTCCTCCCGGGTGGATAATTCAGTCGTAATTCACCACCCACACACACACACACACACACACAATCGTATCTATCAATCCATTTGTCTATCCATCCACCCATCTGTGTATTCATCCACCCATGTCTATCTATCTATCCATGCATTATTCTATCCATCCACTTGTCTATCTAGCCATCCCTCTGTCTATCCATCCATCCATCCATCCATCCATCCATCCATTAGTCTATCCCCCATGTGTCTATTTATCCATCCATCTGTCTATCCATCCGCTTATCTATCCATGCGGGTTCGATCCCCGGGCAGGGTGAAACTATGGGCAAGTTTCTTTACGCCATTTGCCTCTGTCTACCCAGCAGTAATTGGGAACCTGGATGTTAATCGATTTGTGGATCGTGTTCCGGGGGTAATGGTTAGTCAGTGCAGTTGGCAAGCTGTCCGGTCTTCTCGGACTATTCCTTGACACTGGGTCATATAACTTGTTAACTCAGGGTGTGGTTGCTGTGTTGGCGACAGCTTCTACACCTTAAACAAATTTACGCCTAGAGGGGCCTAGGGCCGGCCATCCTCGTTACACGAGGGGCAACCATTATATATTATGTGTGTGTGTGTGTGTGTGTGTGCGTGTGTGTGTGTGCGTGTGTGTGTGTGTTTGTAGATGTATGTGTGTGTATGTATGTGTGTGTGCATGTGTGAATGTATGTATGTATGTACGTACGTGTGTGCGTCACTGTCACCCATTAAAGTTTATTTTAGGCCCTGACCCCCGCCTGAGCTCTGTTTAGGGTGAGTTATTTTGGCGGTCTGGAGGTGTACGTGGGCATGGTGTACGTGGGCATGATGTACGTGGGCATATGTACATGGGTATGGGGTATGTGGGTATGGTGTACGAGGGGTATGATGTACGTGGGCATTATGTACGTGGGAATGATGTACGTGGCATGATGTACGTGGGCATGGTGTACGTGGGCATGATGTACGTGGGCATATGTACATGGGTATGGGGTACGTGGGTATGGTGTACGAGGGGTATGATTTACGTGGGCATTATGTACGTGGGAATGATGTACGTGGCATGATGTACGTGGGCATGGAGTACATGAGCATGGTGTACGTAGGCATGATGTATGTGGGGGTGGTGTATGTGGGTGATAATGTACGTGAATGTGCTGTACGTGGGTGATGATGCGCGTAGTTATTTATGTACGTGAGATTGCTCTACGTGGGTGAAGATGTACGTGAGTGATGTACTTGTTTGATGATGTACTTGGTTGTCGTGTATGTGGATATGAAGTACAGTATATGGATGGCGAGGTACTGTACGTAGATGTGTTTTATATGGGTGATGTACGTGGATGGTTGTGTTCGTGGTAGGTAGTGTCCGTGGACTGTAGTGTACGTGGTAGGTAGTGTACGTGGATGGTAGTGTACGTGGATGGCAGTGTACGTGGATGGTAGTGTGCGTGGATGACAAAGTACGTAGAGCATAGTGTTCGTTGGTATTATTGTACGTGAATGGTAAGGTACATGGATGGGTGCTTACGTAGATGTTAAAGTACGTGGTAGGTAGTGTACGTGGACTGTAGTGTACGTGGTAGGTAGTGTACGTGAATGGTAGTGTACGTGTTTGGTTGTCTACGTGGATGGTAGTGTACGTGTTTGGTTGTCTACGTGGATGGTAGTGTACGTGTTTGGTTGTCTACGTGGATGGTAGTGTACGTGTTTGGTTGTCTACGTGGATGGTAGTGTACGTGTTTGGTTGTCTACGTGGATGGTAGTGTACGTGTTTGGTTATCTACGTGGATGGTAGTGTACGTGTTTGGTTGTCTACGTGGATGGTAGTGTACGTGTTTGGTTGTCTACGTGGATGGTAGTGTACGTGTTTGGTTGTCTACGTGGATGGTAGTGTACGTGTTTGGTTGTCTACGTGGATGGTAGTGTACGTGTTTGGTTGTCTACGTGGATGGTAGTGTACGTGTTTGGTTATCGTGGATGGTAGTGTACGTGTTTGGTTGTCTATGTGGATGGTAGTGTACGTGTTTGGTTGTCTACGTGGATGGTAGTGTACGTGTTTGGTTGTCTACGTCTACGTGGATGGTAGTGTACGTGTTTGGTTGTCTATGTGGATGGTAGTGTACGTGTTTGGTTGTCTACGTGGATGGTAGTGTACGTGTTTGGTTGTCTACGTGGATGGTAGTGTACGTGTTTGGTTGTCTACGTGGATGGTAGTGTACGTGTTTGGTTGTCTACGTGGATGGTAGTACGTAAGCTTTAAATTCTATCCGGACACGTTTGTCAATATGACGAGAGGAGGCGGAACAGAACGGGAAGAAGAGGAAGGAGAGAAAGACGGCGGAGGTGAATAATAAGAAAATAATATTCCTATTATTACGAAGAGGAAGAGCTGTAGGAGGAGGAAGGTGGAGAAAGAGCAGAATAAAGAGGAGGGAGGGGAGGAGAATGGCTTTGAGTATAGTGAACATAAGAAGGAGGTGGAAGATGACGGTGAGGAGGTTAAGAAAGGGGACGAATGAGAGGAGGAGGGGTAGCCTGGTATACACCTGTGCAGTATGAGGCCCCGCCAGTACCTGGCTGTGTCCCTCCTGTTGGCGGCGTAAGCATCGTCCGGCGGCAACTGGTGGTAGCAGGCGGCGGCGGCGGCGGCAGGGGCAAGCAGCAAGCGTGTGGAGGGGAAGGATCGATGGCAGTGACGTCACGGCCCCCGTCAAAGCCCCCGCTCTGACGTCATCGAGACAGCATCGACCAGCGACATAAAGAAGAGCTTGCGTCCGTCCGCCAGGCGGTGGTAGGTGCTCTGTGCCGCCCAGGAGAGAAGGGTGGGTGGTGGGTGGGCGGGGGAGGCTGTTTCACCCACCCACCCCTCGTGACCTTTACCCTGCTGGCCGTGACCTTCTCAACACCACCAGGGCCGCCATCCCTCATATATCCCTGATGGAGGGAGAGGAACATCCGTGACCCAGTTCCGTATGGTCTGACCTTCACCTTCACCTTCTAGGATGAGCACTGCCACATGTTGACCTCTGCTTGTGTCACGGTCATCTCTTGTTTGACCTTAAGTTGACATTTTAACAATGACACCACCATCCTCGTTTTGACAGCACATCCTAGCGGAAGACCTAAAAAAAGACCACCTGATCCTGCCACCATCACCACCACCTGATCCTGCCACCATCACCACCTGATCCTTCCACCATCACCACCTGATCCTTCCACCATCACCACCTGATCCTTCCACCATCACCACCACCTGATCTGCCACCATTGCCACCTGATCCTGCCACCATCAATCACCACCAGATATGCCACCATCACCACGTGATCCTGCCACCATCACCTGATCCTGCCACCATCATCACCACCTGATCCTGCCACCATCACCTGATCCTGCCACCATCACCACCACCTGATCCTGCCACCATGCCACCATCACCACCACCTGATCCTGCCACTATCACCACCAGCTGATCCTGTCACCATCACCACCAGCTGATCCTGTCACCATCACCACCACCTAATTACGACACGACTTCTTGACCTTGACAGGATATTTTGGCCTTGACGTGGCATCTTGGCCTTGACGCATTCTCTTTGCCCTTGACATTAACACTTCTTAACCTTGACACGATCTCTTGACCTTGACACGTCTTCTTGACCTAAAATGTGTCCTTCTGACCTTGACACGTCCTCTAGAACTTCGCACGCCCGCTTGACTCTGACATGACCTCTAGAATGTGGCACGCCCGCTTGACCTTGACGACACGACCTCTAGAACGTGGCACGCCCGCATGACCTTGACACGACACCTTGCCATTGATACATCCTTTTGACCTCGACGCTTCTTTACCTTGACGCAACCATTTGTAATTAAAACGTCCTCTTCACACAATTTCTTGACCTTGGCAGGTCCTCTTAACATGATGTCTTGACACTGGCTTGTTCTTTTGACCTTGACACGGCCTCTTAACTTTGACATGGCCTCTTAACCTTGACATGCCCTATTGACACGGCCTCTTGACCTTGACATGCCCTATTGACACGGCCTCTTAACCTTGACATGCCCTATTGACACGGCCTCTTGACCTTGACATGCCCTATTGACACGGCCTCTTGACCTTGACATGCCCTATTGACACGGCTCTTGACCTTGACATGCCCTATTGACACGGCCTCTTAACCTTGACATGCCCATTGACACGGCCTCTTAACCTTGACATGTCCTATTGACATGGCCTCTTAACCTTGACATGCCCTATTGACACGGCCTCTTGACCTTGACATGCCCTATTGACACGGCCTCTTAACCTTGACATGCCCTATTGACACGGCCTCTTGACCTTGACATGCCCTATTGACACGGCCTCTTAACCTTAACATTTTCTCTTAACTTTGACGTGGCCCCATACCTAGCCTGACCCAACCTGACCTATTCTTGCAGACCTTACCTGACCTATTCTCGCTGACCTTACCTGACCTATAATACCGGACCTAACCTGACCTATAATACCGGACCTAACCTGACCTATAATACCGGACCTAACCTGACCTATAATACCGGACCTAACCTGACCTATAATACCGGACCTAACCCGACCTATTCTTCTTGACTTTACCTTACCTATTATTGCTGACCAAAGCTGTCTCCACGTTTTCCCTGACCTTACTAATACCACCATTTGACCTTATATCATTACCTGTGACCTTTATATCATTACCTGTGACCTTTATATCATTACCTGTGACCTTTATACCATTACCTGTGACCTTTATATCATTACCTGTGACCTTTATACTCCCAATACATTCATGAATTAAAAACAATTTCCCACTAAAAATTTTAATTATAAAATGAACATCAATATTTATAGGATGGTAAATAGAGGTATTTTTTCACCTTTGTGTTGAGGGGAATGGTGTTACCCTTAGTGAGGCCACAGCCAGGTGAGAAAAGGTAATGTTATTGATTTACTTACCCTACCTGGATGTGTGTGTGTGTGTGTGTGTGTGTGTGTGTGTGTGTGTGCGTGTGCGTGTGCTGTGCTGTGCTGTGCTGTGTTTTGTGTGTGTGCGCGTGTGTGTGTGTTATATGTATGGATATATGTGGAAGGAGAGGGAGAGAGAGATCAGGTCAGAGCCACATACACTATGGGGCCGGATGCGATTAATTCATTTTTTAATATGGCCGAGGAAGTAGGTCAAGGAGCACGGTGAGGGCGAGGTCACAGGTCAGTTCATCTTCATTGTGATTTCAACCATACAAGGCGCCCATAGTGTTGCTTCTGTACCCCCCCCCTCTCTCTCTCTCTCTCTCCACATATATGCAACACACACACACACACACAAAGGTAGGAACCCCTAACACCTGTTAATTATCACACTTTTGCCTATGGTAGCCACTAATTCTTGCGTAATCTGTCCACAGGTGCTGTCGTTGCCTTGATACAACACAACAGGTGAGGTGAATTTTTTGCTCCTTGGTGTGTTGCTATTATTATTATTATTATTATTATTATTATTATTATTATTATTATTATTATTATTATTATTATTATTGTTGTTGTTGTTGTTGTTGATAACATAAGAACATAAGAATGGAGGAAACTGCACCGGGCCTATTGGCCCATGGGCAGTCCCGTTTACACCCAACCCCTATCGCTCATATATCCATCCAACCTATGTTTGAAGCTATCCAACGTATTCGAGTTAATGATGATGTTTGGTAACTTGTTCCACTCGTCCACTACTCTATTTCCGAACCAATGTTTACCTATTTCGCGCCTAAATCTAAATTTGTCTAATTTAAAACCATTGCTATGAGTTAGCTCCTGGTTGGATAGTTTGAGTACCTCTGTTATATCCCCTTTGTTTAGCCCTGACTTCTATTTATACACCTCTATCATATCGTTACTCACTCTACGTCTCTCGAGGGAGTGCAAATTAAGATGCCTTAACCTGTCTCTGTACTCAAGGTTCCTAATGTCCAGGATTAATCTTGTCATCCTTCTCTGAATTCTGTCAAGGGATTCTATATCCATTCTGTAATACGGTGACCAGAATTGAACTGCGTAATCCAAGTGAGGTCTCACGAGCGCAAGATATAGTTTTAGGATGACCTCTCTAGTCTTGTAACTAACACTTCTTTGTGTGAACCCAGGTACTTTGTTAGACTTGTTTCGAGCAAATACGCATTGTTGTCTTGGTTTAAAATTCCTACTTCTCATTACTCCTAAATCTTTCTCACAGTCGGATTTCTCTATAATATCGTTGTTCATCTGATATCTGGTTTCTCTGTTTACATCTCCTAGACTAAGTACTTTACATTTGTCTACATTAAATTTCATCTGCGAATTTTTTTTAGATCTTTTTGTAGTTTTGCGGAATTTCGTGAGGTTTAATTACACGCCCTATTTTATTGTCGACGGCAATTTTTTTATGTTGCTGTCTACGCCTATATCTATGTCGTTTAAGTATATATTTAATGGTAATGGTCCAAGTACTGAGCCTTGGGGTACTCCACAAGTGACGTTACCTTAATCGGATTTAGTGCCGTTAATGCTTACTTGCTGTTTCCTGTCCTGTAACCACGCCCTAATCCATTTTACAATATCACCTCCAATTCAATGAGCCTCCACATTTCGTATTAGTCTTTCGTGGGGGACTCCGTCCAAGGCTTTACTAAAGTCGAGGTATACCACATCATATTCGTGTCCGTCATCCACTGATTCAAAAACAGTTGAAAGGAATGTTAATAGATTTGTCAGACATGAACGCCCACTTGTGAAGCCTTGTTGGGAATCATTGATTTCGCGTTCTTTTTTACAGCTGTGTACTGCTTGTGTGGTGATAAGAGTAGAGGTACACATTTACCAATCTTCTCAATTCTAAATATTCAAATGGCCAACATGACATTGTATTTAATCCAATTAGCATCATGAGTGACTTTCTGGGAATCGTCCAAGTGGGAAAAATCGTCTATCTGGGAATCGTCTTTGTGGCATGTAATCTCTGGGAGGATCCTTGAGTTCTCTGTTGATCTCCCAGCTTACAGAATCAAAACTCACTCACACCCGGAACTAACATAATGTGGAGCTCCCTACCACATAGTGTTGTTCGGGCTCCCTGCCTCATAGTGTTGTTCGGGCTCCCTGCCTCATAGTGTTGTTGGACATCCCTGCCTCATAGTGTTGTTGGACCTCCCTGCCTCATAGTGCTGTTGGACCTCCCTGCCTCATAGTGTTGTTGGACCTCCCTGCCTCATAGTGTTGTTGGATCTCCCTGCCTCATAGTGTTGTTCGTACTTCATTATAACTTCCAGCAGTTCATTCTTACCCCGGACTAACACACTGTACCTCTGGTTCCAACACCCACTACCAAACACCTTCATGGAGGGACGTCTCAATAATAGTTCTGTCCACACCTGTCTGAGTGTGTCCCTGTGTTGTTTAGTAGTTTTAATATATATATATATATATATATATATATATATATATATATATATATATATATATATATACAATTAGGAAGATGTATCACATCAATATCCCACGACCTAGAGTGTTAGACCACGATGTCATCCATACATTAATTGACGCAGCATAACGTCATGAACTAGGGAGTGAAGCAATATGACATTATAGACTATAGAATGGAGTAATACAACAACACAGACTATGAAATGATGCAGTATGACGACGTTTTGAAAGTAAAAGCTGCAATTTGTCGTCAGCCACAACAGACAAGAGGCGAGACCCCAGCCCCTCGTCACGGAGCTCAGGTAGTGACGTCACGGGCCAGGAAGTGAGTTTAATAAGGAGTCTCTCTAAATCACTCTCAAGATGCACCAGACTCCATATAAATAACTCCCAGACACACAGGCACCGGGGAAGTCGAGCAGCGTCGAACGTCAAAGGCCAGGAAGTGAGTGTGTGATGCAATATAACGTCATCATCACCCACACAGATACGAGAATGTAACCCGTATAATATGATTGGGTTACGCCTTTGAAACTGCTCACACTCGACGTAAAGCTCCACCTCCCTCATCCCTCTCCCCTCCTCATCCCTCTACCCTCCTCATCCCTCTCCCCTCCTCATCCCTCTCCCCCTACTCATCCCCTCCCCTCCTCATCCCCATTCCTCATCTCCCTCTCCCCCATCCCTCTTCCCTTCTTCTCCCACCTCTCTCCCCTCTTTCTCATTCCTTCCCCCTCCTCATCCCTCTCCCCTCCTCATCCCCTCTCCCCCCTCCTCATCCCTCTCCCTCCTCATCCCCCTCTCATCTCTCTCTTCCCCAACCCTCTCTCCTCATCCCTCTCCCCTACTCATCCCTCTCCCCTCCTCCCCATCCCCTCTTCCCTCCTCCCCATCCCTCTCCCTCCTTCCTCCCCACCCTTCCCCCCTTCTTCTCACCCCTCCCTCTTTCTCACCTCTCCCCGCCTCTTCATCCTCTCCCCACTCTTCATCCCTCTCCCCCTCCTCCCTCATCCTCTCCCCTCCCCTCACCCTCTCCCTCCTCCTCATCCCTCTCCCCTCCTCCTCATCTCTCCCTCCTGCTCATCCTCTCCCCACTCTTCATCCCTCTCCCCTCCTCATCCCTCTCCCTCCTCATCCCCTCTCCCCTCCTCCCATTTCTCCCTCCTCCTCATCTCCCCTCCTCCTCATCCCTCTCCCTCATCTCTCCCCTCCTCCTCATCCCTCTACCCTCCTCCTCCCATCCCTCTCCCCTCCTCATCCCTCTCCCTCCTCCATTTCTCTCCCCTCCTCCTCTCATCTCTCCCTCCCTCCTCATCCCCTCTCCCCCTCCTCATTCTCTCCCCTCCTCCTCACTCTCCCCTCCTCCTCATCCCTCCCCTCCTCATCTCTCCCCTCTCCTCCTCCTCCCCCTCCTCCTCCTCTCCCTCCTCCCCTCCCTCATCTCCCCTCCTCCTCATCCCTCTCCCTCTCCTCATCCCTCCCTCCTCCCTCATCTCTCCCCCCCTCCTCCCCTTCCCTCTCTCCTTCCTCATTGCTCTCCCCCTCCCCTCCTCCTCCTTCCCCCTCTCCTCCTCATCTCTCCCCCTCCTCATCCCTCTCCCTCCCTCATCCCCTCTCCCTCCTCATCCCTCTCCCCTCTTCATCCCTCTCCTCCTCCCTCATTCCCTCTCCTTCTCCTCATCCCCTCTCTCTCCATCCTCTTCCCCCTCCTCCCTCTCCCCTCCTCCTCATCTCTCCCCTCTCATCCCCTCTCCCCTCCTCCTCATCCCTCTCCCCTCCTCCTCATCTCTCCCCTCCTCCTCATCTCTCCTTCCTCATTGCTCTCCCCCCTCCCCTCCTCCCTCATCCCCTCTCCTCCCCTCATCCCCTCTCCCCTCCTCCTCCCATCCCCTCTCCTCCTCATCCCTCTCCCTCCTTCATCCCTCTCTCCCTCCTCCTCATCCCTCTCCCCTCCTCTCCCTCCTCCCTCCTCCTCATCCCTCCCTCCTTCATCCTCTCCTCCTCCTCATCCCTCTCCTCCTCCTCCTCTCCCCTCCCTCTCCTCTCCCCTCCTCCTCATCTCCCCTCCTCCTTCCTCTCCTCCTCATCCCTCTCCTCCTCATCTCTCCCCCCCCCTCATCCCCTCTCCTCCTCATCCCTCTCCCCCTCCTCCTCATCTCTTCCTCCTCCTCATCCCTCTCCCCCCCCTCCTCATCCCTCTCCCCTCCTCCTCATCTCTCCCCCTCCCTCATCCCCTCTCCTCCTCCCTCATCCCTCTCCTCCTCCTCATCCCTCTCCTCCCTCCTCATCCCTCTCCCCTCCTCCTCATCTCTTCCCCTCCTCATTGCTCCCCCCTCCTCTCCTCATCCTTCCCCCTACCCCTCTCCCGCCACTATTTCAGGTCTGTATACATCCTGAACATTTAGGAAGAGCTCGTCTTCTTCACGTGACTTATTACCATATAAACAGAATCCAATTGGCTGCTGGTGGGGTATTCTTGCACTATTTTGATTGGCTGTTGGTGGGGTATTCTTGCAGTGTTTTGATTGGCTGCTGGTGTGGTATTCTTTTTTTTTGATTGGCTGCTGGTGGGTATTCTTGCACTGTTTTGATTGGCTGCTGGTGGGGTATTCTTGCAATGTTGATTGGCTGCTGGTGGGGTATTCTTGCACTGTTTTGATTGGCTGTTGGTGGGGTTTTTTTGCACTGTTTTGATTGGCTGCTGGTGGTATTCTTGCAGTGTTTTGATTGGCTGCTGGTAGATATTCTTGCAGCTGTTTTGATTGGCTGCTGGTGGTATTCTTGCAGTCTTTTGATTGGCTGCTGGTGGGTATTCTTGCGAGTGTTTGATTGGCTGCTGGTGTGGTATTCTTGCAGTGTTTTGATTGGCTGCTGGTGGGGTATTCTTGCAGTGTTTTGATTGGCTGCTGGTGTGGTATTCTTGCAGTGTTTTGATTGGCTGCTGGTGTGGTATTCTTGAGTGTTTTGATTGGCTGCTGGTGTAAATTCTTGCAGTGTTTTGATTGGCTGCTGGTGAGGTATTCTTGCAGTGTTTGATTGGCTGCTGGTGGGGTATTCTTGCTGTTTGATTGGCTGCTGGTGGGGTATTCTTGCAGTGTTTTGATTGGCTGCTGGTGGGGTATTCTTGCAGTGTTTTGATTGGCTGCTGGTGGGGTATTCTTGCACTGTTTTGATTTGGCTGGTGGGAGTATTCTTGCAGTGTTTTGATTGGCTGCTGGTGAATTATTCTTGCAGTGTTTTCATTGGCTGCTGGTGGGGTATTCTTGCACTGTTTTGATTGGCTGCTGGTGGAGTATTCGCAGTGTTTTCATTAGCTGTTGTTGGGGTATTCTTGCAGTGTTTTGATTGGCTGCTGGTGGGGTATTCTTGCAATGTTTTCATTGGCTGCTGGTGGGGTATTCTTGCACTGTTTTCATTGCTGCTGGTGGGGTATTCTTGCAGTGTTTTCATTGGCTGCTGGTGGGGTATTCTTTTGATGTTTTCATTGGCTGTTAGTGGGGTATTCTTGCAGTGTTTTGATTGGCTGCTGGTGGGGTATTCTTGCAGTGTTTTGATTGGCTGTTGGTGGGGTATTCTTGCAGTGTTTTGATTGGCTGCTGGTGGGGTATTCTTGCAGTGTTTTCATTGGCTGCTGGTGGGGTATTCTTGCACTGTTTTGATTGGCTGCTGGTGGGATGTTCTTCCACTGTTTTGATTGGTAGATAGAGGCATTAGTTCATTGCTTTGATTGGCTGGTGGTGTGTTTTTGTTATACTGATTGGCTGATGGGATATTCGTTCTGAGTGCTGATTAGTTGACGAAGAATTTGCTTTTCACGCTGATTGGTTGTTAGCAACGTCTTTGTCCAATGAGGATGGTATGCCTTAGACACACCCACACACATATATATGAACCTATGACGTCATATTGCGTCATTCCGTCCATAACACAATATCAGCTACTAAGTGCTCCATGACATCATATTGCGTCACTGGCTGATTCGTGACGTCATGCTATCTCATCTTGAATCACTGCACCACATTGCATCTATTAAGGATCTGTGACGTCACGTTTCGTCGTTTCCCTGTTAGTGACGTCATATATTATCTCTTCCTGGTCCATAACGTCATGGTGGGTCGCGAGCTGGATTATGACGTCAATAAGATGCTATCAGAAGTATGATGTCATGATTGGAATTGATTAGGTTATAACGTCATGATTGGGGATTGTCTGGGTTATAAAGTCCTTATTGAGGATTGACTGGCCTATGACGTCATTATCGGATATTGAACGGATCGTGACGTCACACATGATAAGCTATACCATAAAAGTATTTGTGGTAGTTGAACCCCTCCAGCTGCTGCCCTTCACTAACACTCCTCAGGTAGGTGTGTGGTGGACAACTAGTTTATTATTGTTATTACTGTAAGGGGTTTATATTCCAGTCAAATGATTGTTGGAACTGTGTTGTTCAGTGTTGGGTTTGTTCTCTGTATCTGAAGCAGGTGTTGCTCATAGGTAGTTCGAACCGAGTCATAGTGTTCGGGTGTAACCGTATGACTGGTCACTTGGCTCCCTTCCTCTGACCCAGTTGGTTACCTGCTACATCTTTTTATTCATGATCACGTTGGCTGGAACTGCTGTACTCCTAGAGCACGCCAGCTAAGACACTGTCAACCCTAACCTCTGTGCTGTTCCTCCCTGGTTCATTATCAAGTACCTGTGCTGGTTAGGAGGATACTTGCTCTCCTGTGAAGTTGTTGAGAAGACACCACTTTACCACCTGTGCCGTGTTGATATACAAGACACCACGCTTCACATCCAGTGTCTACACTCCCGACCGGCAGTGCGGCACTTCCATACCACATATGTTTATGTTGCTCTGTACTGTCTTCATGCCGATTATCAGTGTAAATAAACATCTAAGGTTACAAATTTCCATAATCTCGTTTAATATCCCTGGTGAAAGCAGAAGTGTTCTACCTGACAACAATTTTTAAAAGAACCAGAGGGCGTTAACATCTAAACCTCGACAATTATTATTATTATTATTATTAGCGTCATTCTTTATCTATTTCTTCATATAATTAATTATTCATCTTCCTGTTAACTTTATTTAACATTCTTATATTTAGATATTTTATTTTACATTATGTATTCAACTAATTCAATTCATTGTTATATTATTTACTCCATTATATATATATATATATATATATATATATATATATATATATATATATATATATATATATATATATATATATATATATTCACTGTAGGTGCGTGATCTAGGTATATGCTGATAACCACAAGGAAAGAAGAAAACACGAAGTTCCCAAGCGCTTTCGTGTAATTCACATCTTCAGGGGTGAGTACAGACTGAGAGAAGTACAAAACAAAGGTATATATATATATATATATATATATATATATATATATATATATATATATATATATATATATATATATACACATATATATATATATATTTATTTATTTATACATATATTTATTTATTTATTCATGTATTTATTTATTTATTCATACATATATTAATTAATTTCTTATATATCACTTTAACTATTCATTTTGTCCTTTATTCATTATTCATATATTTGGTTCACATTTTACCTGTATTTAATTAATTACTCAGGTGTTCAGTAATTTAACTCTGGTACTAAATCGGCTTTGTTAACCTACGGTACTTGTCGAGTTATGTAAAAGAGGAGGAGGAGGAGGAGGAGGAGGAGGAAATGTGTGTATGACGTCACCACCACTATCACCACCACCACGATCATCACCACCATCATCACCATCACCACCAGCATCACCACCACCATCACCACCAGCATCACCACCACCACTACAACCAGCATCATCATCCACCTTGTACAAAACATGTTGTGAATTATCGTCGAAGTTTTTCTTATCGTAAGGTTTATGTTATCGGGGAGGTCGTTGTTGTTATCGGGGAGGTTGTTGTTGTTATCGGGAAGGTTGTTGTTTGTTACCGCCAATGAGAAGAACCAGGATAAATTTAAGTTTCAGAGATTACTGGGTAGTGAAGTTGAAGAGAGTGCCTGGCGGGTTTGTTGACACGGTGAAGACGCAAAAACAGTTACGTTGGGATGCTTAATATTCCACTGTAGTTGTATTATTGTGTTAAGTTCATTATGTTAAGGGATGTTATATCAAAGGCTGTGTACATCGTCAAAGCTGTTGTTGTTATCGTCGAGTCTGTTATTGTCATCGAAGTTGATGTTATTTTGTGGTTTTGTTTTATTGTGGTTATTGTTACTGTTTTATGGTGGTTAAACTTGTGTAATTGTTTTCGTTGTTGTTGTGATTTTTAAATTGTTGCTGTTGTTGTTATTGTGTTTTTGTCGTTTTGTCATTGTTGTTGTGTTTCTGTTTTAGTTGTTGTTTTGTTTGTAGTTGTTGTTGTGTTTTGTGATTGTTGTTGTTGTAATTGTTGCTGTTATTGTCTCAAGGGAGATTGTGGAAGATATGATACATTATCTCTCTCTCTCTCTCTCTCTCTCTCTCTCTCTCTCTCTCTCTATATATATATATATATATATATATATATATATATATATATATATATATATATATATATATATATATATATATATATATATATATATATATATGTACAGTAAAACACAGTAGGTCGTGTTACAGTCTAGGGAGCACACATACCAGTTTTAACTACCACCAACACTGTAGTCACGACCTGGTTCCAATATGCCCGAATCTCAATATGTCACTGTCCCAGAGTGTGTCAAACCCAATAGGGGATCAGATCATAACCCGAGTGAGTTGACAGTAATCACCAAATACCACAATAATTCACAATAATAATCGTATTTCTTCATAATAATTCCATCATGTAAAATAATCGTTAACAAACACTACACTCCACGTCTGACAATAATCGCTAATTATCGCAACAATTTACTAGTTAGGGATTAAATCCTAGTTATTATAAAACATCAATTGCAATTATGAACAAAACCGATAAAATTCAGCAATAATCCAATATAATGACGAAATATAATAGGATTATTGTTATTATTATTATTATTATCATTATTATTATTATTGTTTTTGTGGTTGTTGTTACTATTGTTGTACATTAAATAATCCTCATGCATCCAGCTGATAATTATCTACAATCGATAATCTCCAAGTATCGTCACGAAAGAATCTCAATTGATCCATATAATTTCTAGATGTTCCTATCCATAATCACCTATAAGCACTAATCCTCTATCTTCAATTATAATTATCCGCCCAATTACTCACAAGCTCACCCGTAATAATCGTAATTATCATGGTGATCGGCCCGCGTCTGTTTGTATTCCCGGGATCACCAAGCGAGCGAGCTTACAAGATAGCATGGTGACGTCACGGCGGGATATAAATACCCTGCCGTCGGATCCATACGACGAACGGGCGTGACGTCATACCTCCTTCCTGAACGTCACCACCGCGGCACTAAGAGAGGCCCTAGGGATTACCTCTGTGGTAATATACCTTTTTTCTTGTTTTGGGAACGGATTCAGTAAGTACGGTGAGCGAGAGAGAGAGATACATACATATTTTTTTCTAGTATACCTGCGTACCTCCACAGGCAGTAGTGGGTTATAGTCAGGAGGAGGAGGAGGAGGCCAGTAACCTGTTAAGGGTCCCAGGTTGAGGGTTGGTGTGTGCTTGCTGGGCTATGTTAAAGACAAATGCTGTCCTATAGCTTCCTGTGTTTCTATAGGTCTGTGTTAAGCATTTTCCTATATTCATCCTGCAACACGACTTAGTGGACTTGAAACTTGTGTTTATAGCGCTTGACATCTTGAAGAAGTGATCTGAGTCAACATTTTCCATCCCTTTCAGGATTTTGAATGTTTTAGGTTTTCCCAGTCGTGTCGTGTCTTGTCTGAAGAGCTGTCAGTCCTAAGTCTTCTCGGATAATGTAGATTATTTAATTCAGAACTAATCCTACTTGCTCTGTGTTGCACCTTTTCTAGGGAGGTAAAGTCTCTGGAGGTACAGTAGTCTCCCTACCTGTATACTAGGGAGGTAAAGTCTCTGGAGGTACAGTAGTCTCCCTGCCTGTATACTAGGGAGGTAAAGTCTCTGGAGGTACAGTAGTCTCCCTGCCTGTATACTAGGGAGGTAAAGTCTCTGGAGGTACAGTAGTCTCCCTGCCTGTATACTAGGGAGGTAAAGTCTCTGGAGGTACAGTAGTCTCCCTGCCTGTGTACAGTAGTCCAGATGGGGTCTCAAGAGTGACTTACAAATTTGAAGGAACATTTTTTTTTGTCTTTGTTGCTGAAGGTACAACTTATAGTAACTAAAGGTGTTGTTTTTTCACTGCTGCTCCCACTTGTTGCGCTGCCTTCACTGATTGATCTGTCACAACGCTTACAGAATCATTGCAGTAGGTTGAAGCCTCACGCGTTATAATAACTTTCATCTTTTGATCTATACTGTTCATTCCTCTCGCTTTTTTTAGTGTCTCTTCCTCAGGTGGACTTGAAATAGTAATGTCAGTAAAGAGCTCCAGATGGAGTCTTTTATGTAATGCACTCATTTACTCATTATCTGAAGAAAACAGCCAAGGACTTCCTCAATGTTGACCCATAGTTCTATACGTCTGACTCACGTACTTCTCGACTCTTTTTATCTTTATTAGTAAGAACCAGGTAGTGTATTAATTAAGATTTGTTGTTGTTGAGATGCAGTAATAATAACATGTGTGGGTGTGGCACGGTCATTACACACCTTAACGTCACACACACACACACACACACTGGTAGACTGTGTGAGCTTGTGTAGTTTTTCTGGAACTGAGAATTTGTCTCGGTCTGTCTGTGTCCGGCTTCGTATTTCAGCCAACTCAGTTATCTTCAGCACAACAAAAGCTACAATTAATTCCCCAGAGCACGTAGATAACTTTGTTCGCTTCATGTGTCACAAACTGAAATGAATTATGACCTGAGATTTGAGTTAATTCTGTTTAAGTCTTCCGTTAATTATACTTCGATTTTTTTTTCTTTTACCGTTCCTTTTAAACTGTGAATGGTGTATTTATAAACCTTTCTTGAGTTATTTTAATGCAGATGATGGCCTGAGGGTAGGGGGGGGGGGGGAATAAGTGTTTTTCATCTATGTAGAAAGACTGACGCAAGGCTTATAAATATACCGAGCGGGAGATACTAGTCATTCCCTCCCTCCCTCTACGTGTTTTGATGCAGGTGAAGACTCTGTTGGGGACGCACATACCACGCCCTTATGCCCCCCAAGCCCTTCAAGCCCCTCACGCCCATACACCCACTACACGCATGGGCTGATGGCACGTATCATACCATCACTAAGGGTGTGAAATACCTCAACTTTTGGCTGTGTGACGATGAAGATGAACAGCAGGGCGAATCATACCTGCTTTAAGGATTTATTTACGTATTACACCTGTGATTAATGATAGTAAAGGTGAATAACAGGTAATTTGTCTCCTCTAGGTATTTCCCAGAACAAACTCTGTACACATTTCAGTCATCACAATTATAAATGCGTCACTCAAGGATCTTTACGCCCATACGCGAGTGTTGTGCCTTATGAGTCTCAGCCTTCTCAGAAACGCCTCAAGGGTGTTATTGTTCACTGTTCCTCATATACATAATTAATGACAACATCTATTTACATTTCTGACATCACAGCTCTATTGTTCTCACTCCTCAAAATGGTGTTCTGGCGTTTTTTGATGCTATTGCTTTTGTGATGTCACTGAGTATGTCGATTCGCTTTTATTGTTGTGACGTCACTTGTGAATACGAGGTCGTGGTTTGTGTTACAACGGCAAGGATTATTTCGTGACTTCGCTGATGGTGTTGTGGTGACGTCACTGACGTAGATGCTGTGGTGACGTCACCGATGTAGGTGTACTGACGTCATATATGGTGTTGCGGTGACGTCATACAGATGTCTGTTGTGATGACGTTACTGGTATTGTGAGGTCACTGTTGATAAAAGGTCGAGCTAACTTGAGAGTATTGACACCTTCTCGTGTGGTGCTCCTCCAAGCGTTACGGTGTGGAGTGATCGTCTCCCAGGTGAGGGGTCGATTTGGCAATTTTTCAGGTTTATCATAAGACTATCCTTATTACCTTTTCCGTTGCCTGCCAGCGTTATGTTTACCATTCGTTAGGTGACTGTAAAGTAGCTGCTTTGGCAGTCTACTGTCGTCCATGCAGGTAATATAGCCAGTCCTACATGGCTGTTCATGGATAATGGTAGCCTCGATGCTCCTACAGTTGGTGTCAGCGAGATTACTGGCATTTGTTTTCTTGTCTTCCCAGCGAACTCGGAGGATGGAACGTAGACTACATTGGTGAAAGTTTTCAAGTGTCTTGACCCATGTCTCGCTGCCATACAGCAGGGTGGGAAGGTCCACTGCTCGATGCACGCACAACCTTACAAATAATTTCATCTCCCCACAGCTAAAGACACGGATGGTGGATTTTTTCATTGATGTCCGCGGTGGTGGACAGGTGGAAGCCAAGTTACTGGAAGTGGCTTAAGTTGGAGAGGTTGCTCCCATTAACCTGGATGGGCGACGGAGTTGCTACAGTCTGATCGGTCTCCCTTGTTCTTATAAATATTGCCGGTGGAGGCATCTTTAAGATTTTGGGGGATCTCCTCCTGTTCCCATATACTCTCCAGGAGAGAGTGGAGACGGCTGGTCAGCAGAGGTTCTCCTGTTTTATACACCTCGGCTGGGATTCCATCAGGCCCTGTGACACTGTTATTTTTCATCTGCTTAATGGCAGTTGCTACCTCATCCCGGGATGGAGGATAGCTGAGGTGGGTCAGCTCCAGGCGCTGAGGGACCTGCTGGGTTGTTAGGACATCCACATCGGTGTTTCGGTTGAGCAGGGAATGATAGAGCTCTTTCCAGCATTGACGGATGCTTCTTTGGTCTTTAATAAGGGAGTTACCGTCGGATGAGCGGAGAGGGGCCGGATGCCCTTAATAGTTGGGCTATAGATGGCTTTTGTGGAATTGAAAAATTCGCACATCTGGAGTCGTAAACTTTTGCGTTTTCCAAATCGCGAAGTTTGTGCTGGACCATTGCTTTTTTCTGGCGGAAAGTAGCAGCTCTGGTCTCAGACTGAGGGTTGTTTTCCTAGTCAGTGAAAGCAGCAGGCTTAATTGAGAGGAGTACCACAAATTCCTAATCATTTTCATCAAATCAATCCTGGTGTTTTCTTCTGAACTGGCCGAGGGTCTCGCTACAGGTCTGTGTGATGATAGCTCTTAGGGAACTCCATTCGACCCTCAGTTCAGGTTGTTTGTTGTTGGGTCGTTCATCAGCACCTCGTCGAGTTGCTCTGAAAGCTTGATTCTCCAGTCGCATGTCGCTGAAACCGTTTCCGGTGGCTTGTTGCTTATGCCGTTTTGTGGCGACGTGAAGGGAGAGAGTTGATCTAAGGTACACACACCTGTCAGCCACCTGTTGATCTAAGGTACACACACCTGTCAGCCACCTGTTGATCTTAGGTACACACACCTGTCAGCCACCTGTTGATCTTAGGTACACACACCTGTTGGCCACCTGTTGATCTAAGGTACACACACCTATTGGCCACCTGTTGATCTAAGGTACACACACCTGTCAGCCACCTGTTGATCTAAGGTACACACACCTGTTGGCCACCTGTTGATCTAAGGTACACACACCTGTCGGCCACCTGTTGATCTAAGGTACACACACCTGTCGGCCACCTGTTGATCTAAGGTACACACACCTGTTGGCCACCTGTTGATCTAAGGTACACACACCTGTTGATCTAAGGTACACACACCTGTCAGCCACCTGTTGATCTAAGGTACACACACCTGTTGGCCACCTGTTGATCTAAGGTACACACACCTGTTGGCCACCTGTTGATCTAAGGTACACACACCTGTTGGCTACCTGTTGATCTAAGGTACACACACCTGTCAGCCACCTGTTGATCTAAGGTACACACACCTGTTGGCCACAGGTACACACACCTGTCAGCCACCTGTTGATCTAAGGTACACACACCTGTTGGCCACAGGTACACACACCTGTCAGCCACCTGTTGGTCTAAGGTACAGTAGCTAAAAAGACTATCTGTGCATACTTTGTGAGAAACAATATGAAACCATGGACGGTAAATTGTGGTATATGAGGGCTGTCACTAGTCACACGTAAAATTTCGGAGCATATCGACCCCCACCTGCACAGATAGTTGTTTTAGCTACTGTACACACATACACGTTGGCCACCTGTTGATTTGTTGCCCACAATAGCACCTGTTAGTTTCGATCGTGTGTGTGTGTGTGTGTGTGTGTGTGTGTGTGTGTGTGTGTGTGTGTGTGTGTGTGTGTGTGTGTGTGTGTGTGTGTGTGTGTGTGTGTGTGTGTGTGTGTGTGTGTGTGTGTGTGTGTGTGTGTGTGTGTGTGTGTGTGTGTTACCCGAAATTCTACGCAATTCTACGCACTACACTCACCGCGCTTCACATACGAACATAACCACACACACACACACACTCTCTCTCTCTCTCTCTCTCTCTCTCTCTCTCTCTCTCTCTTTTAAGTCGAGCACGCGATATACTCCCGAGTGCACCTTTAGTTTAAGCACTACTAGCGTCGACAACAAGCTCTAATGGTAATCCCTTGAGTACGATGATCATTCACCTTGAGTACAGTGAATTAGTCCAGTGATTATGATATGTTAACCCCTTGAGTACCAAAGTTTAAGTCATAGTACTTACTGGGTTAAATCATCGTACTCAAGGGGTTAAAGTCATCATACTAAGGATGTTAAATCACCGTACTCAAGATGCTGTTATCGTACTCAAGACGTTGTTATCGTACTCAAGAGACTGTCATCATCCTTCCATTACACTCCACGAATTGCTGGTGCTCTTTGATAAGTCTTTTCGCGGAATAAATTTAGCTCGCCAAGTCGCATATATAAATACGGCCTTGACCACTAATGACCTTGTGTGGTGGAAAGTCTTCAGGTGTTCCGTATTACCTGATGAATATCTTACCTTAGATTATTTGTCCTAAAGATTAACCAAACCAAACCAAGAAGAGTCAGTCACGCCGGGTGGAAGATTGCAGATCGTGACGTCATGTTTTATTTTAAGCTCAGCTGTGTTTGTCTCAGGATGTTATGGGAGGAGGAGGGAGGAGGAGGGGGGAGGGAGGGGGATTGTGTGGGTGGACGAGTGGGAGGCAGATGGTGAGGTGGTAGATGGTGAGGGACGATGGGGTGAGGGAGAATGGTGAGAGAGGATGAGAGTGCGAGAGGAGAGTGGTGAGGGAGGATGAAGGTGGGGGAGCCCAGGATGAAAGGAGAGGGAGGATGAGTCGCAACAAACAGACACACAATAGGGGCTAATAATAGGATGAAATATATAAATAAACCGTCTTCATAAAGAAAAAAAAAAATAGAAAATATAACAAATATATCGACACGTGGTGAGTGTGTGTGTGTGTGTGTGTGTGTGTGTGTGTGTGTGTGTGTGTGTGTGTGTGTGTGTGTGTGTGTGTGTGTGTGTGTGTGTGTGTGTGTGGAGAAAGACCATTAATATCCTGACCACTTCAACAAGGCTTCATCTTTGTGTCTCTGGGGCAACCATTAGACAAGATGATTCACTTTACCTGTGTTGAAGGGAGATCTGTGGATTACCTATTAAGGAGTTGATTACAGGTGTGGGTGTTGATGGGTGTGGGGGAGGGTGTGTTGGTGGGTGTATTGGGGAGGGTGTGTTGGTGGTGTATTGGGGGAGGGGTGTGTTGGTGGGTGTATTGGGGGAGGGGGTGTTGGTGGGTGTATTGGGGAGGGAGTGTGTTGGTGGGTGTATTGGGGAGGGTGTGTTGGTGGGTGTATTGGGGGAGGGGTGTGTTGGTGGGTGTATTGGGGGAGGGGTGTGTTGGTGGGTGTATTGGGGAGGTGTGTTGGTGGGTGTATTGGGAGGTGTGTTGGTGTTGGGTGTATATTGGGGGAGGGGTGTGTTGGTGGGTGTATTGGGGGAGGGGTGTGTTGATGGGTGTATTGGGGGGAGGGTGTGTTGGTGGGTGTATTGGGGGAGGGGTGTGTTGGTGGGTGTATTGGGGGAGGGGTGTGTTGGTGGGTGTATTGGGGGAGGGGTGTGTTGGTGGGTGTATTAGTGGGATGGGTGAGTGGGGTGTATTAAGGGTATGGTTGGTGTGCAGGTGTGTATGGTGAGGATGGTGATGTATGGTGAGGATGGTAGTGTATGGTGAGGATGGTGGTGTATGGTGAGGGTGGTGGTGTATGGTGAGGGTGGTGGTGTATGGTGAGGGTGGTGACGTATAGTGAGGATTGTGGTGTATGGTGAAAGGATTGTGGTGGTATGGTGAGGATGGTGGTGTATGGTGAGGGTGGTGGTGTGGCGGTGAGGGTGGTGGTGTATGGTGTGAGAGGTGGTGGTGTATATGAGGGGTGGTGGTGTGGGTGGTGAGGATGGCAGTGTGTGGTGAGGGGTGGTGGGGTATGGTGAGGGGTGGTAGTGTATGGTGAGGGTGGTGGTGTGCAGGAGGGTGGTGGGTGTATGGTGAGGTGGTGACGTATAAAGTGAGTGATGGTGTACAGAGGGGTGGTGGTGTGGCAGAGGATGGGTAGTGTGCATGGTGAGGATGGTAGGGGAAGTGGTGAGGGTGGTGTGGTGGCGGTGAGGGTGGTGTGGTGTATGGTGAGGGTGGTGGTGGCGTGGTGAGGATGGTAGTGTATGGTAAGAGGGTGGTGATGTATGGTGAGGATGCAGGGGAGCAGGAGGGTGGTGGTGTGATGGGTGAGGATGGTAGTGTATGGTGGAGGGTGGTGGTGTATGGTGAGGGTGGTGACGTATAGGAGGATTGTGGTGGGGCAGGAGGGTGGTAGTGTATATGGTGAGGGTGGTGGTGTATGGTGAGGGTGGTGGTGTATGGTGAGGGTGGTGACGTATAGTGAGGATTGTGGTGTATGGTGAGGGTGGTGACGTATGGTGAGGATTGTGGTGTATGGTGAGGGTGGTGACGTATAGTGAGGATTGTGGTGTATGGTGAGGGTGGTGGTGTATGGTTAAGATGGTGGTGTATAATAATAATCATAAAAATAATAATAATAATAATAATAATAATAATAATAATAATAATAATAATAATAATAATATTACTAATAATCATAAAAATAATAATAATAATAATAATAATAATAATAATAATAATAATAATAATAATAATAATAATTAACGGTTTATTGAAAGAGCATGGCAGCCGGAAGACTGAAAATATACAATTACATAATTGGGAAGTGGGTCTCTTGGTTTACAAATGATATACAGGCAACATAAGTGATACAAATATGATATATAATAATTAGGTGTTGATAATTTTTACAATGGTTGGGACTGGGCTGTTGTTATAGCACTCAGTACGTGCTCGTATGGGCTGGATGTGGTTGGGCAGGTGTCTGGCCACGTGGCCAGGACAGTCGCTTGGGGCAATGCAGGTGTGCTCCATCCTTCAGGTTAGGTCAGGTGAAGCCGTGAGGTCAGGTCAGGTTAGGTCAGATCCAGCCACACTCAGTAATAATAATAATAATAATAATTAACGGTTTATTGAAAGAGCATGGCAGCCGGAAGGCTGAAAATATACAATTAAAAAATTGGGGAATGGGTCTTTTGATTGACAAATAATATACAGGTAACATAAGTGATACAAATATGATATATAATAATTAGGTGTTGATAATTTGTACAATGGTTGGGACTGGGCTGTTCTTGTAGCAATCAGTTCGTGGTCGTATGGGCTGGATGCGGTTGGGCAGGTGTGTGGCCAAGTGGCCAGGACAGTATTAAGAACATAAGAACATAAGAAAATAAGGAGTCTGCAATAGGCCGGTTGGCCTGTGCATGGCAGCTCCTGTCGAGAGTTACTACCACTCTATCATCCATGAATCTATCTAGCCTCCTTTTGAAACTTCTTCTCCAGCGTTCCAGCACTACTACAAAGTTGTTAAGTTTGTTCCACCTGTCCACCACCCTATTTGTGAACCAGTTTCTTCCTATCTCCTCCTAAACCTAAACTTATCCAACTTCTGAATCCGTTGTCTGAGTCCCATCCTGCTTTGGATATTATAAGAACTTTATCTATATCCCTTTATTGATTCATTTCACCCACTTAAATACTCTATCATATCTCCCGCACTTTCTGCTTTTCTAGGGGAATGCAAGTTAAGTTTCTTTAACCTTATCCTGATATGGAAGGTTTCTAAGTCCTGAATCATTTTTGTCATTCTTCGCTGCACCGACTCTAGGTGAACCTGGGCATAATCGAGGTGCGGCCTAACTAGCGCAAGATATAGTTGCAATAAGACCTCTGCACTCTTGTTACTTACACTTCTAGATATAAAACCCCAATACTCTGTTTGCCTTATTTCGAACATTAACGCACTGTTTTCTAGGCCGTAGGTCCGGGCTTACAAGTACCCCTAGGTCTCTTTCACAAGTTATAACAAGTTACTCAGTCTATGTTCCACTTAGTCGAACTTCAACATCATTCCTATACAACTTTCAGCTCTATAACTCCAGGACATACATTCACTTGTTACACACAACTATGTCATTCTCTCCTTTACCCAGGCTGTTGAGGGCAGTACAAGTCATTCTTCTCCTATACGTCAGCCTCCTGTACTCTGCTGTGGAATTGGTTCAGGTAGACTCCAGTAAGGCAGGTCTCGATACCCTTTGAGGTGGGGAGAGAGTTGAGCTAGGTCAGGTTAGGTTAGGTTAGGTTGAAGCAGAGGTCACACCACACCCATAAGTAGGGATTTACTTGGTTGTGGTCAGCTTAGTGGTGACCGTGTAAGAGGTATGACGTCAGCTTTGGCAGTAGAACAAGGTCAAGCTTCCTTCACTGGTCACTATGGCACTGATCATTGTAACTGTGCCAGCCTCTAGTGCAACGGTTAAGTGTGTATTTAGCCGTGAGGGATAATGAGGCCCTATAGATACCGAACATCAGGTAATGTACCGAGTGTGTTGATGTTTCTTATATGTGTTGAGGATGTTTTAATTTAATAGAAATATTAAATACCTGGATATGCTTAACGAGCCTGATGCAATATATGTAATAAATAAATAAATAAATAATTAAATAAATAAATAAATAAGAAGTGAAGTGCGTATATTTAATGCATACTTGCCTGGGTACACACTTACCTGGGTCCACACTTACCTGGGTCCACACTTACCTGGGTACACACTTACCTGGGTCCACACTTACCTGGATACACACTTGCCTGGGTACACACTTACCTGGGTCCACACTTACCTGGATACACACTTGCCTGGGTACACACTTACCTGGGTCCACACTTACCTGGATACACACTTACCTGGATACACACTTACCTGGATACACACTTACCTGGATACACACTTACCTGGGTACACACTTACCTGGATACACACCTCTAACTGATACACACTACCTGGATACACACTTACCTGCACACACTTACCTGGGTCCACACCTTACCTGGGTCCACACTACCTGACACACTTACCTGATACACACTTACCTGACACACCTCACCTGCACACACTCCTTACCTGGGTCCACACTTCACCTGGGATACACACCACCTGGATACACACCCTCACCTGCACACACTTACCTGGGTCCACACTTACCTGGATACACACCTCTGGCCTGACACACCTCACCTGATACACACTTACCTGACACACACTTAACTGACACACACTTGGCCTGGGCACACACTTACCTGGATACACACCTCATTACCGGACACATTGCCCTGGAACTGTAATTATCCGTAAACGTTCCACCGTCTTAGTCTGACTTCGATCTTGGCACTTTCAGTACCCGGAAATACTATAATACGTCTCTCTCTCTCGATAAGGTCTTTAGAGTTGCTATTTTAAGCTCTTATATATAAAGTGTAAGCGAGACACACTATGAGTCCAAATTTAGTCACAAGGCGCAAATCCAGACTCCCTCCACACCTCCCCCCCCTTTACTAAAATCCGTTCTTAGCCGTTCTTTCCATTCCTCATTATAAATCCGGAATCTGGATTCGTTGTTTACATCTGTGCTCGCAGATGGTGTTGCCAGACGTATGTGAGGGCGAGACAGGCGCGAGATGTAACTGTTACTGTGGTCTTTATTATCTTCCTCCGCGATACTCTCAGGTGAGTACAATTAAATATGCACTCGAAGATTTGGGAAAATGCTTGGAACTCATTAAAAATATGTTGATGGGAAGGTGGATGGGATGGGAGGCGAGGGAGAGGTGGCAGGGGGACGAGAGCCAAAGCTTTTCCAGAATGAGTTTCTGCGTCACAGGTCTTCATTGATTGGCTGGGCTTGCGACGTCATCGTGACGTCACGCCCAGAAGGGAAAAGGTAGACAGGGTGGGGACCCCTGCAACACAACCACCACCACCACTTGCCCCACCCCTCCACCACCACTTGCCCCACCCCTCCACCACCACTTGCCCCACCCCTCCACCACCACTTGCCCCACCTCTCCACCACCACCACTTCTTCCACCCCTCCACCAACGCCCTCAACCACCAGGTGGCTTTTCCTTAGTCAGGTGGTTCTTCCTCTCAGTCAGGTGGTTCTTCCCCTCAGTCAGGTGGTTCTTCCCCTCAGTCAGGTGGTTCTTCCCCTCAGTCAGGTGGTTCTTCCCTCGTCAGGTGGTTCTTCCTCTCAGTCAGGTGGTTCTTCCTCTCAGTCAGATGGTTCTTTTCCTTCAGTCAGGTGGTTCTTCCCCAGTCAGGTGGCTCTTCCTCTCAGTCAGATGGTTCTTCCCTCAGTCAGGGTGTTCTTCCCTCGCCAGGTGGTTCTTCCTCAGTCAGGTGGTTCTTCCTCAGTCAGGTGGTTCTTCCCTCAGTCATCATGGCGGTTCTTCCTCTCAGTCGGATGGTTCTTCCCCCAGTCAGTGGTTCTCCCCTAGTCAGGTGGTTCTTCCCCTCAGTCAGGTGGTTCTTCCCTCAGTCAGGTGGTGGGTTCCCCTGTCAGATGGTTCTTCCCCCTCAGTCAGGTGGTTCTTCCCCTCAGTCAGGTAGGTTCTTCCCTCAGTCAGTGTTCTTCCCTCAGTCAGATGGTTCTTCCTTCAGTCAGTGGTTCTTCCCTCAGTCAGGTGCATTTTCCTCTCAGTCAGGTGGTTCTTCCCCAGTCAGGTGGTTCTTCCTCAGTCAGGGTGGTTCTTCTCAGTCAGGTGGTTCTTCCTCAGTCAGGTGGTTCTTCCCTCTCAGTCAGGTGGTTCTTCCTCTCAGTCAGATGGTTCTTCCTCTCTGTCAGGTGGTTCTTCCCTCAGTCAGATAGTTTCTTCCTCTCAGTCAGATGGTTCTTTTCCTCAGTCAGGTGGTTCTTCCCCCAGTCAGGTGGTTCTTTTCTCTCAGTCAGGCAAGGTTCTTCCTCTCAGTCAGATGGTTCTTCCTCTCAGTCAGGTGGTTCTTCCCCTCAGTCAGGTGGTTCTTCCCCTCAGTCAGGTGGTTCTTCCTCTCAACCTCGCTCCTCCCACAACACACACACACAGCCTCCCACAACCCCACTATAGTATTCAGCCCTCAACAGCTGGGTCAGTCCTCCGCCCATCGTCATTACCTCACGTATGCTCGGCCCTGTAAATCATTCCACCTGGCCGGATGTGTCAGGTAAACCGCGCTGCAGGATCTTGTGAATGACTGAGTGTGTGTGTGTGTGTGAGAGAGAGAGAGAGAGAGAGTTCAATTCCGTGTAGACCTCGAGACATTCTCTAGGTTTCGGTCGCACGTGTTTAAGTCTCGATCTCTGAAATCCTTGGCCTCGGACTTTTTTATTAATACCTTTCGAGACAACAAATTTAATTCTTTACTTTCAGGTAAGTTGTTAAGTCTGGGTTCAGGTAGAAAGACTTACCTCGCTTGAGTCTGCTAAGAGTTCACCATAACATTAAGAGTTACCTAAGTCATATTCACTTATCGTTGTCATGGTCACCCCAGGTCCTTCCAGGTCATCCCAGGTCCTTCCAGGTCCTTCCAGGTCATCCCAGGTACCTCACTCCACATACAGTTGTCTATATATTACTGTATTTATGAGTCAGTGTGCTCTATCACCCAAGGCCGTTTTCATCACCTATGGGGATCTGGATTAACCTCTGCTGGTTGACCTGGGTGCCTCTTACTGCCACCCCTACTCCCCAAGGACCCGACATGACCTCTGACACTATTTCATTCGACTATCGCCGTTCATGACTGGCACTTCTCTGTGTACGTTAACCAGCGGTATTTAACTACTCATATGTATATCATGAAACTGAAATAAGATACGAGTCATTCGGTAGTTAGTACACACACACACACACACACAGACACAGACACACACACACACACACACACACACATCATCATCAATCTTAACTCGCCTTATGGGAGTATTAATAAAGACTAAAATTGCTACTGGTCTCGCTCTCGACTTCTAAGAATCTCGGTCTCGGAATGGCCTCGACTACACCACTGATGTATATATATTGTGGAAAGAAGATGAATAAAGTGTGTGTGTGTGTGTGTGTGTGTGTGTGTGTGTGTGTGTGTGTGTAAAGACAACACTTGTTTTCCCTGACATCACGTGTTATACATCACATCCCTTGTTATCTCTGACATCATTTGGTATCTATCGCGTCCCTTGTTTTTCATGATGTCATTTGTTATCCATGACGTCATTTGTTCCTTGATGTCTTTAGTTATCCTTGGCATCCATTGTTATACATGATGTCACTTGTTTTCCATGATTCACTGCTCCTGAATGACGTAGTAACATGAATTAAATACTACGCCTAACTGCAGTTAATTCTTATAAACAAAATATATAGAACATTATTTGTTTTTCATTTTTCATCTCCTGTTGCGTCACAAAGTTATTCTTGGGGTTTGTTTAATCTTTTATCTATTAAATGTCACCAGAGATGCACTGGTGATGTCTCTCATCTGTTTCTGTGTCGTACATGTTATTATTTTATTACAACTTCATGTTAATTTTTTTATTGGTAAATGTTTCTTTTTGTTACTGGTGAATGTTACATTTTTAATAATGACAATAAAATATAGGAATAAATTGACACCTTGAGGTGGTGACACACACACACAGACACACACACACACACACACACACACACACACACACACACACACACACACACACACACACACACACACCTCCCAACATCCGCAAATGAATATTCGTCTCCCATTAGAAGTGACGACAAGGTGAGATCCGCTTGAATATAGGGCAGAGGGTCGTGTGTGTGTGTGTGTGTGTGTGTGTGTGTGTGTGTGTGTGTTGGAGGTATGTGTATAATAATAATAATAATAATAATAATAATAATAACAATAATAATAATAATAATGATAATAATAATAATAATAATAATAATAATAATAATAATAATAATAGTAATTCAGTAATAATCATCATCATCATTGTAACTCACTCAAACATACTAACAGCCGGAGTACTAAGGAGGAATGACCCAGAAAATGTAGTGATCCCAGACGGCTTCATTTATTTATTCATTCATTCATTCATTCATTCATTCATTCATTCATTCTTTCGTCCCTTCATTTATACAGTCCATCTTTCATTTCTTCATGCATTATTTCATTCATTATTTTAGTTCCTCATTCATTCACTCCTGCATTCTTTCTTTCATTTATTCCCTTACTCATTCCTCCCTTAATTCATTCTTTCCATTATTCATTCCTCCTTTCATTCATTCATTCCTTCTTATATTCCCTCATTCTTTCATTTCTTCACTCATTCCTTCTTTCATAGTAAACAGTTGGAAATAGTATATAATACTTCATTACCTCATATTAATTAGTCTTGTAGAACATGAACACCTGTCATTAAATTTGGGCCGTAAATTATTTTAATTAAGGTAATATAATTCTGCTCCTGAAGTGAGAAAATATTATTCACGAAACATTATATTTTAGGTAACATAATATTCGTCTTTGGTTATAGAAATATACGTTATATTATCATCATTAGTGCAGAAGGATTCACTAAAAGTTTTAAAAATGTTCTCGTCTGTAATTCAAGAAAACCTCAAGTTAATAATAATTAGGTGTGGAGAGGTCTTAAGAGCCGGACCATTGAAGCGGTTATATACAGTATACAAGACATCAAGAAGAGCAGATCAGTGTTTTTTTTATTATTATTATTATTATTATTATTATTATTATTATTATTATTATTATTATTATTATTATTATCAGAACTTTATTAATATTAGGTTATATAATTCTTGTTTTTAAGTTAATATCTGGATACACAAAATAATGGTTCTTATCGTCTGTACTTGACGTAGTGTTTACTGTTTGTTATGGTGGTCTCCTGTGGCTTTTGGTGGGCCATGGTGCTGGGTGGTTGAAGGTGGCGGCAACTTAAGAGTGGAGAACTGTCTCCTTCTGCCACTCTTTCAAGGTGATACACTCAAACGCTGTGACAGATAAGACCTCCAGCTTAAAGGTCTGTCACTAGCACAATGTGTGGGTGAACAGGATTCGCCTGTCTTGTGTGTGTGTGTGAAGAAATAAGTGAATAAACTAAGTATTTTATTTTTCCCGCGCAAACTGGGTCGTTTATTTATTGAGGGGACCAGCTGGCCCACGCTCAGGAGGGTCAGGCAGCAGCGTATGCAGGCTTGACCTCGCCCCATGTGACCTTCACCTCCACCATCACCACGTAGCCTAAACAATTAATGTGTTGAACTTGTAAACGCAAGATGCAAGATTCCCGAGCCGTACGTGTCGGTTGAATCGTTCAAAAGCTGCGCTGTGGCCACTGATTGGTTGCCTCAGTTCCCGGGGAGTTGTGGCTGGCGTAGCAACCCACGCCAACCAATCAGCCCCTTGCATTTTCCCGCTCAAGAATTCATGTTACCGCGGCTGACTCGAGCGAGAGTAAACCCTTGACAACTGTTGCCAGAGAGCCGCATCTCTCAGACGACGGGATGACTTAAGGATGAAGTGCGTGGTCTACGGTCTCTGGCTGAGGTTTTGATGAGGATGACGTAGGCCAATCTGGTATGAGTGGTGACGCCACGGTCACCTGCATAGCTGAGTGAGGGTGTGGGTGACCGAGAGGACGTTGGCCGCAGGGTGAAGGGGATAGACCAGTACAGCCTAGGAAGTACAGCCGCTGTCCTGCCGGGGTTTTGGTGGGTCACGTGGGACGTGACGCTCAGACTTTACTCCAGATTCTGAGATGTGGGATGACGTTGTGCTGAGATGTAAGAGAAGCGCTGAGAGAGGACTGACTGATGTAGAGGGAATAACAGTATGGATATGAATCAGGGATGTGATCAGAGGACAGTAATGGACGAAGACTTCCTTAAACAACTGTGGCGGCAAAGTCTTGAATGAAAGATAATCACTTTGAGACTCAACTTTAAAACAACGGTTAAACTTAGGAAAATTAATTATATAAAAAGAAACTAAAAACGAAAAATAAAATATTGAGAGCTGAAAGAAGAATTCTGGAATCGACTTTGAAATGACAGTGTATAATAAACGTAGACAAAATTTAAAAACAATATTAATAAATAACTTGTCATTGAAAAAGGTATTGCGAATTAAAAAAAAGAAAAGGTAAAATTATATTAAAAAATAGACGTGACTGTAACAAGCCTTAAAGTAATCCCCCAATGTTACGTAATACCAGAAAATATTATACTGTACCCTGCTAGATTGTTATAGCGTGTTGTGCAAGACGAGGAAGCAACACGTATAACACACGAACTAGAAATATAATTGGCTGCCATTATTATCTTTTCCTGCTCAACCCAACACAAATAAAAACAAATAAAATATGAATAAAATAACAGAAATACACGCTTGAAAATGTTACCCAAAGTGAAGTAACATATTTTTTATACACAAAACTAAGAAGGTTTTATTTATATTTTAAACATGTACCGAGTGTATTCGTCTTAATGTTATTGTAAAATGAAGCTCCCCAAAAAATATAGGGTTACATACTGAATATTTTAATTGGATAAAAGGGGGAGGAGGGTAGCTCTTGCATCTCGTTACGTTAGAGAGAAGTGAAAGAAGTAATTGAGGTATTTACCTGGTGCGTGGAGGAGGAGTTAAAAGAGAACTGATGGCGCAACTTAAGTCTCTCTCTCTCTCTCTCTCTCTCTCTCTCTCTCTTCTTTCACTTTGTCTCGGATATGACCTGTGATCGTTAGCCGGGTGACTTTCGCAATGTCAGGGAGAGGAACAGTCAATACAGACATACAGCAAATGGCCAGATAGCAAAATACTTCAACCATGGTGCTACATACAATACAATATACATAAGGTATACATTACACAAATGTATAAATACTTATAAAAAAATAGCCTGATTACACATACAGTTAGCGCATATACATACACTAACCCTATAAAACAACACATACATGCATACTTATTAAAACAACATACTCTTAATTACACTTGCACTGTAGAAAATATTTATACGTACACATACAGTACAAGGACTTTAGTTTGTGTTCCCTGAGTCACTGTACATGGTGTGGTTCATTGAGTCACTGTGCATGGTGTGGTTCATTGAGTCACTGTACATGGTGTGGTTCATTGAGTCACTGTGCATGGTGTGGTTCATTGAGTCACTGTACATGGTGTGGTTCATTGAGTCACTGTACATGGTGTGGTTCACTGAGTCACTGTACATGGTGTGGTTCATTGAGTCACTGTGCATGGTGTGGTTCATTGAGTCACTGTGCATGGTGTGGTTCATTGAGTCACTGTACATGGTGTGGTTCATTGAGTCACTGTGCATGGTGTGGTTCATTGAGTCACTGTGCATGGTGTGGTTCATTGAGTCACTGTGCATGATGTGGTTCATTGAGTCACTGTACATGGTGTGGTTCATTGAGTCACTGTACATGGTGTGGTTCACTGAGTCACTGTACATGGTGTGGTTCACTTCTACCTCCCTCCTCCCACCATCCCCTCATTCATTCCTCCCTCTTTTGCCCACACCTCCTTCTTTCCCTTCTCCCTCCTGCTTCCATACCTCCCTCCTCCCTTCCTTCCTTCCTGCCTCCCTTCAACCACACCCCACTCCTCTCTCCCTGCTCCCTCCCTCCCTCTTCCCTTCATCACACCTCCCCCTCCCTCCCTTCTCCCTCACCTCCCTCCTTCCTCACCCTCATACCTCACCTCTCCTTCACCCCACCAACCCTCCCTCACTCTCACCTCCTCTCCCTAACCAAACCTTCTTCCTTCCTCCCTCCCTCCCCCTCCCTCCCTTTCCCTCCCTCCCTGCCTCATTCTGTCCATTCCTCCCTCCTTTCCTGTCTCTCCCTCCCTCCCCCCTCACATAGAGTACGTTGCCATGGTGATGGTTCTCGACCTAGTGTAGCAGCTGTAACGTCCTCAGGCCACCTGTGTAGACCTTCAGGCAGGTGTTGGTGATAGGTGTGTCTGTACCTGTAACGCATTGGAAACACTTGTAATGTTACTTTTCAATGTCTGGAAACACCTGCCTCACCTTTTTAAATAAGACGCAAGTGTTGGTGATGGGTGTCACCAGCTAGAATGACACCTGTGATAATACTGCCATCAGTAACTAAGGAAACACCTGTAACACAGAACATCTGCTTCACCTGTATCATTCAGGTGTTAGGATGGCTTATGTAACCTGTAGAGCCACCTGTGATCGTTGGAACTTTTGTATTAAAGGAAATATCTGTGATGCCTCATTTGACGTGTTCAATGATTTCAGATGACGTCTGCCATCATTTGTCTCACCAGCACCATCTGTCCCTGGCTGTCTTGGGGTGGTGAGGAGGCTGTGTCCACCTGTAACCCACACCTGCTATTATAAGGTCATCTGTAACAGGAAAAACAGGTGTAAAAATACCTCTCTTGATTATGATACACGTGCTTTATGTGTTGACACCTGTGGCCTCACATGTGATGTAAGGCAACAACAGGTCTAACTAGCTGGAGAAGACACCTGTTAGCTTAGCTGTAACGCGTCACATAATATATGGTTGAATATTTGTATTCTTCCCTGTTACATAAAATAGCAACAGCTGCTATACCATATATACCGAGATATTTGTAATCATACCAACACACACACACACACACACACACACACATACACACACACACACACACACACACACACACACACACGTATTTAAATACCATCAATAAGGCGCCTTACTATGAACTATTTCCGTCTGTTTGTTTCTCCTCAGAATGTCTCGTTTATCTCTGTCTGTCTATCTCTTGTCTCTCCTTTTCTTTGCCCTGTCTCCCTCTTTCCCTCACCCTCCCCTAACCCTTCTTCCTCTCCCCTTTCATCCTTTCCCCTCCCTTAACCCTCCCTCTCTCCCTCCCATCCTCCCCCACTCTTTTTCTTTCTCCATTCTCCTAACTTCTCTCTCTTACTCACTCCCTTCTTTCTCACTTTTTCTCTCTCTCTATCTTTCTTCCTCGCCCCCCCCTCCTCCCCTGGGCCAAGGGAGGAGGGGGAGCGCGTTGCCCGGATGCATGACGTCAGAGCCCCCAAAATAGGTGTACAGAAATAGGTCACTCACAGAAGACCATTATGGCTAACACGACCCAAAGGTCATCTCTCTTCACTACAGCCAATCAGAGTGCGTGCCCCTCTTATCTATTTATGGCCAATTAGAAGGCGTGTGTTTATTCTGTGCACTCAGAAGGCGCGTGCATCTTTATTCTGGCCAATCAGAAGACGTGTCTTTCTTAATCCTGATCAATCAGAAGGCGTGTGTCTCAATCCTGGCCAATCAGAAGGCGTGTGTCTCTATTCTGGCCAATCAGAAGGCTTGTGTTTATTTTCGCCAATGGGGATTGGTGTAGCATATTCGTTCTGGGCGATCATTTTGGAACTATCTATTCTCTGGCCAATCAGAAGAACGCTTCTCTTTACTCTTTCCAGTGAGAATGAAGGTAGGTTTTTGCTCTGGCCAAGCAGGTTTTGGCTATTTATTTTTTAGCCAATCAGAAAAGAATCAACTTATAATTTTCGCCGACGAGGACAGGTTTTTAATGTTTCCGTCCAATCATGGTGGAGCTATATTCTTTGGCCAATCAGAAGCAAGCGTCTCTTTATTCTGATCAATGAGGATATATGTACTATTAAATCAGGCCAATCAGGAAACCCCTTTATCTTCCCTTTGACCAATAAAACGTATACATATTGCCTCACAGATTTTCGTAAAGTTGACGTGAATGTTTATTCTTCACTACAACAGCAACATTGTCCTCACGTGTTGATGAGCAGGTCTCCCGCAGGTGTTGCCGTTTTAATACAAGAATTTACGCGGTTTACATGAAACTCTATGAGGCAGTTTAGTGTAGAAGGTGTGAGACTCCTGACGCAGCCAGCGACACCCGACCATCTTTATCATCTTTGTTTATTTTCGAATTAAACTTACGATGGAAATCCGGCAGCATTGGTTGAGTTTATCTTGGACAGCTGTGCGATAAGACTCTGACGGTCGGTAGTGTTCACGTGTTCTTCAACTGATAATAGAAGAAAATAATATTCGACAACTGAAACGAAATAAAAAGAAAACATTACGAACTCATGTCGTTTATATCAAGATATTTGTAAACTGAAACAGATAATAATGTGGGAATCTTACCAGTCTAGTTGTATATCTCTCATTAAGCTTTGCTCCACATAATGATCGGAGGAATCCTATCATACAGCTTATAATTGCAACTTTACTCACATCCGTCGAATTAGTCATGTCCTGCCTGCCTGCTTGGGTATCATTTCTCGTATAATCCGCACACTACCGGAAGTTGAGCCTTTCCGGTGAGTGTTAACATGCGTTTGCTGGTTTAAGTATCCTGGTGGCTTGGATCAGGGACTCCCTAACCTATGGTCCGAGGTCCGGCGCCGGTCTCTGGCTTTAGATTTACCGGTTTTGTTGGATTTGTCTTACCGTTGTTCATATTGTTTATATTTTTAGTAAAACATAATGTTCTTAAAATTTGTGATCATCAATAATAATACTGCCCACCATCCTCACGCCCACCATCCCCACGCCCACCATTCCCACGCCCACCATCTCCACGCCCACCATCCACACGCCCACCATCCACACGCCCACCATCCACACGCCCACCATCCACACGCCCACCATTCAAACGCCCACCATCCCCCCGCCCACCACCCCCGCCCACCACCCCGCCCCACCACCGCCGCCCACCACCCCGCCCCACCACCCTTACCACCATCCCCACGTCCACCATCCCCACGCCCATCATCCTCACGTCTACCATCCCCACGTCCACCATTCCCACGCCCACCATCCTCATGTCTACTATCCCCACGCCTACTATTCCCACGCTCATCCCCACGCCCACCATCCCCACGCCTAATATACTCACGCCTAGACTCTCCATACACAAATCCATTACACCCTAGCTAAACATACACACGCCCATCACGCCTATGTTCATCTTTACGCACGCCCACGCCCACTCTACACATCCATTAGGGAGAGTGACCCCATAACTTACGGATTAAAGGTTTGCGGTGAAAGGTGGTGGTGGAGAGTAATGGTGATGTAGGTGGTGGTGGTGATGATGGAGGGTAGTGGTGGTGATGGTGGAGGGTGATGGTGGAGAGGAATGGTGATGTAGGTGGTGGTGGTGATGATGGAGGGTAGTGGTGGTGATGGTGGAGGGTGATGGTGGAGAGTAATGGTGGTGTAGGTGGTGGTGGTGGAGGGGAGTGGTTGTGGTGAAAGGTAGTACCGCAGATATGAATTATCCTTGGTGCCAACAGAGTCCACAATTGGCCTCAGTGACCCTCCATAATTTGTTACACCTTAGCTTTGTCTTTCGTTGGCTGGTGACGGTTGGTGAGGGACAGGTGGGCGGATGAGGGACAGGTGGGCGGCTGGTGAAAGACAGGTGGGCGGTTGGTAAAGGACTGGTTAGGGACTTTGGGTGGCTGGTGAGGGGCTGTGGGCGGTTGGCGAGTGACTGTGGGCGGCTGGTGCGGGGCTGTGGACTGCTGGTGAGGAGGTTGTGGGTGACTAGCGAGGGGGGGCTGTGGGCGGCTAGTGAGGGGCCTGTGGACGGCTGGTGAGGGGCTGGTGAAGGGCTGTGGACGACTAGTGAGGAACTGTGGGCGGCTGGTGAAGGGCTGTGGACGGCTGGTGAGGGGCTTTCGGCGGCTGTAGAAGGGCTGTGGGCGGCTGGTGAAGGGCTGTGGGCTGGTGATGAACTGTGGGCGGCTGGTGAAGGGCTGTGGACGGCTGGTGAGGGCTGTGGGCGGCAGGTGAGGGCTGTGGGCGGCTGGTGTGTGGACGGCTGGTGAGAACTGTGGGCGACTGGTGAAGGGCTGTGGACGGCTGGTGAGGGCTGTGGGCGGCTGGTGAAGGGCTGTGGACGGCTGGTGAAGGGCTGGGCGGCTGGTGAAGGGCTGTGGACGCTGGCGAGGGGCTGGACGGCTGGGTGGCTGGTGGGGGCTGTGGGCTGCTGGTGAGGGGCTGTGGACGGCTAGGAGGGGCTGTGAGCGGCTGTGGGCGGCTGGTGAGGGGCTGTGGGCGGCTGGTCAGAAACTCGTACCGAAAAAAAACAAAAGGCTTAGATTTTATCACTAACAGATGGAAGAAAAAACCTCATATTGATTACATTAGTTATTGGTATCATTAATCTCGTGGCTCAGTGATAGGATGGTCGCCTTCCAACACCACGGTCACTGGTTCGATAATCTGAATTGTATGTAGGCCTGAAACTCCTCCCCTGTACCACAACCTACCTTGTGTTCACTACATCAACATTACACGAGTATCCAGTATATAGAGCAAACGCCTAAATCCTTCTAAGTGGTTTTATTTTACACACAGTTATATAATTTGTTTATCTAATTTATCTTATTCTTGTACATGTGTTTATTTATTTTGGTGCAGCGGAGGAGCTTTGCTTTGTTTATTGACCTTGAACTGAGGAGTCAACGATGGCGTCACGTTACTTCACATATTATACCATAAAATATAATACAATTTAAGGTGAATATATTATTATTATTATTATTATTATTATTATTATTATTATTATTATTATTATTATTATTATTATTATTATTGTTGTTGTTGTTAGTAGTAGTTGTAGCATAGATCTGCGGCTTAACTAACTCAACACAGCTTGGGTAACGACTTATGTATTAGGATATTTAATTTTAAGGTAATAAAGTGGCGGCGAGGGTGTGGCTTTTGGGGGAAGCTGGAGGCCACATGATAAAAAGTAGTAGTAGTAGTAGTAGTAGTAGTAGTAGTAGTAGTAGTAGTACAATGTTTGGTAATCTCCTTAGTTTAGCTAGTGACATACATTGCTTAGTTTATTTTACGTTTGTTTGTTGGTAACAGCTTTGGTGATATAATACACAGATGTTCATAAACATTAATACAAGCGACCATACAATATAAGCGGTCATACACATGCATATAACTGATTATGCTAATTCAAGTAATTTTACGTATCTAAAATGATTATACACATCAATACAAATATTCACACACAACTAAAAAAACAAAACAAGAGGCAACAACTAAAAAATAAATAAAAAATTACCAACAAATGAGAAAGCACAACAATTACAAAAAAATACAGAAAACATTAACAAAGTATAAGGAAAAAACAACAAAAACAAAAATAACAAAAACATCAGTGAATAAAGAGTCACCACATACAGTCAATGCGATTTATCACTTCTACTATACACGTACACTCTCGCACCAATAAGTATCGGTGCAGGGTGAGATCGACGAGTTCCGAAACGATACGTATACACTGTGATATGTCGGGAAGGTTGGTAAGTGTATCCTCATAACCCCCCCCCTCCACTAGGTGTTGCCATATGGCTGACAATCAGGGCTGCCAACATACGGCTGGAACAACTCGCCTTTCCCATTACCTATCGTCACTGGTCTCAAATTGTTCTCACTACAGTATGCACCGATACTTGTTGTTGCGAGTGTACCTCTTGACACACACACACATCATCACATGTAGTCAGGTGTTCTCTCCAGACAATAAAGGCTTACGGTATATGTTAGTGAAGTGTTAAGTTGTTTGTTGTTGTTATGAATCAGCTGTTTTTGTTTGTTATTAAGAACGTCTCTGAATAATTACATTAAACGTTCTTTTTTTAAGATAAGTTAAGTACTGTATTGGAACAGAGTTTATACAGTACTTAGGATTAATAAAATATTCTAGACGTTCTATTAGATTCAACGCCCTTGTCTCCTGGACGTTTCCTTCAGATGAGTAAATCGTGTGACGGTAGTTAGGTTAAACCTGTGTATGGCGACAAGGCTCAATAAAGCTCAGAAACGTTCTATTAAAATTAATGAAGTTCGATCAAAGTTCTGTAAAGCGAGAAATATAGCACATGAACACAGTCCATCTACGTCAAGAAGTAATAGTAATCAGCTGTAAATGAGGCAGAATAATTATTGGATACTATTTAGAAGCCGAGTTGAAGACTTTTTACAGACACTATGTAAGGAAACTGATATAATTAAAGACAGTGTAAAGATGTTTAAAGAGTTTCGCTGTAGGACCGAGAAACTATCTTCTAAAACACGTTGTTAGGTTTATTGGAAGGTGGCCTTATGATTAGATAGAATTATCCTTTAATTTAAAGTTATTTACAACTTGATGACATATTAGATACGAGTTATATGTTAATGATTACAGTGGATTTAATTAAGTATTTTTTTTTGGGGGGGGGGGGAGGTTTGTAGTGCTACTCCAATATAAATTATTAAAAACGATCATTAAACTTATGGTGGAGACTTAATATATTGTTCTCGAAAGCAGATCCAACTGATGTTTTATTAAGAGATGATCAATAGCAGGAGAAAATGGTAGGTGAAGACTTTCTCTGCTAAAATAAGGTACAGTTAACGACTATCATGACCAGTCTGGTGAGCTGGGTCAGTCTTCTCGCCAAATGATCACCAGTCGAGCAGGCAACGCCCAGCTGGGGACGTCGCTGCCACTCACCGCTTATTTATTGTTTTTTATCCACCTTTTTTGTCATCGCTCATCTTTTCATATTTTCGTCCAGAATATAAAACATTTGAATGTTATTGATATGTGTAACTGAAGCTTTTCACTCCTTATAGTCGCTATGTCTAGTAAAAGGAGAATCAAATAAATTTTGTTTTTAAATGGTAAGTGGCAACTGATGCAGTGTAAACAAACCAGTGAAGGCAGGTCCGCCCCAAGCTGCAAAGTATTAAATTTTAGTACGAAATGATATTGTTGTGCCAAATCCTGTGAGATGCTCGCCTTGTGGAAGAGCGCCATACTTGGCTCTGTTATGTAAATATCCACCTTTTTATTCTTTTATCGCAGGTGACGTGATAAGGGCTAACGCTTGACTATGCATGAGGAAATCGTTTGAGGGGATACAATGCAAAATTTCACAGTGTTTTTTCGTCGAGGCAACTTTTGGCTGGCAGTTTATCTCTTCCTAACAGAATCACTCCAAAACGAAGCAAAATAACTTAATATATCATTTTAATATATTTCTACTATTTATCCCATATTAATAATTTTGTAAGGCATAAAATATTAAGTGCTCCTTTATAAGTAACGGTGAAATACATTATATTATTCCCGCTACTCAGACCTGGTCGTCACCAGTATTGACAAAGTTGAAGAAACGTGAAAAAGATGATAATTAATATAATACTTAACCTAAGGATTTATATATTTTTACTAATGTTGGGTATTAAATTACGTTTTAATAATAATAATAATAATAATAATAATAATAATAATAATAATAACTGTTCTCACTCGTTATACCGCAGAATAAAAATGAAAACCACCAGATGGAGAAAGAGTAGTGCGAAAGAGAGAGAGAGCGAGCGAGCACTATAGTACAAGAGAGAGAGAGAGAGTCAAGAAAAATAAGGAGGGAAGGAGAGAGGGAGAGGTACCAAATAGAGACAGACAGACAATATGAATAATGTTCCTTCCTCTCTGTGCACATTTTCGTATCATCATCTTTATTACCAGGACGAAAAAAGCGAGCAGATAGACATAGGCGTCACTGTACAAACACGGCCAGGGACGGTAACTCTAGCTAGTGGTCAATATATCATGCCCAGGGTGACAGTACAAAGGTTTTACGAGAGCTGGAGAAGAGTGTGTGTGTGTGTGTCTGTGTCTAAATTTCATAGTCTGTTTATCCACCTACCTACCCACCCACCCACCCAACCAACCTATCACCCCACCCCATCTCACCCCACTCATCCACACCACCCTTATCCCACCAATCCACCCACCCACCCACCTATCCACCCACCCATCCATCAAACATAACATAAGATGGTCCTGTCCACCATATTTACACCTGTGACTTCAGCAGCGTCACACCTGTCACTCTGGACCACACCTGTGAACCACACCTGTCCCACTCCCTACCGAACAATCACTACCAACAGGTGTGTTATTTATTACCAACACGAAATTATGTCACCGTGTCATTAGAGTGGTCATATGACATTTAATTAACCTCTTGAGTACGACGTCATCATGCTGAGTACAATAATTAAGTTCTTGAGTAATTTTTTGTAATCACTTGAGAACGATGCTAACGCCATATTCAAGAAATTATATCATCGTACTCATGGGGTTAAGTTTTCTTTCTCAAAGGGTGAAATTATCGCACTCAAAGGGTTAAGTTATAGTTCTCAAAGGGTTAACTTATCGTACTCAAGGTTTATGTTATCGTACTCAAGGTTTATGTTATCGTACTCAAGGGGTTAAGATCTGTTTTTTTATATTTGTTATTTTATCATGTTATTTTTCCTTCAGTTATTAAGTGTTATTTTGGGTTGTTAGTGAAAAGATGTGTTATTATTATTATTATTATTATTATTATTATTGAATATTAGGCTTATTTTCCTTATTCTAAACTTCTTCCCGGTTTTTAATACAAACAATGTGCTTTTTTGCTACCGTGTTTACCGTGTATAGTTAGCCACTACCTCCCATACTGACACAACTGATGGAGGTTTTAAACGTGAGGAATATTTACTTCTCTTTCAGCTTGAGCTTACACTGCCAACTGTCAAGAGTCTGGTCACCAACCTGTTATGGTCACCTTTGAGAAGTCTCCCCCTCTTAGTATTGTGAGTACTCCGTTTTCTGTATTTCCTTTTCTGGTAATTCTCTCCGTTTTCTGTAGTGTTGTCTGTGTTATTGTTTTTGTTTTTTGTTTAATCTATATTTCATTTTAACGACGTTCTATCTTGTTATTATATATCACTTGTTCTTGTTTTATAATTCTCCCTGTAAGAGCGATCCTCCATTTTCTTTATCGTTCACCTCAGATGTTTTCTCATTTTTCGTAATGGAAGTGCTCCGTTTTCTATGTCGTTAACTTAAGATGTCTTCCCGTTTTTTATGTATGAAAGTAATATTTCATTTATTTATTATTTGCTTAAGTTCTTTTCTTTACTTCCTTTGTATCTATTTATTTCATATGATCACAGATTGTAGCTCATTCATACACTCATGCATTCAGACATTCATACATTCTTGCATGTAATATAATATCTAACAGTTGCTTATATAACATTAAGCCTCACTCATACACTCATACATTCAAACATTCTTGCGTGCAATATCTATCCACTAGCTGTTGACTTTACATAATACAAAAATTGCACACTCCGTCATTCACAATCGCCTTATTATACAAAATTCCTCTGAAGTAATAATACGTGACATTTGCCCTCTATTGTCTCAAGTGACGCTGGCATTACCATTAAAAAACTCCCACTAAATGATAACTGGCACCACTAAGGGGGGGGGTGTCGGTAAGGGAGGAGTGTTGAAAAAAAAATGGTAGGTGGTAACTGTCTTAGGGGGGGAAGGGGGATAACGCGACAACATATAAATAAAGAGTCGAGTTTTGCAAGCAGAGCCACTTAAGAGCTGAAGGAGGAGGGGTGAGGATGTAGTGTTGTGTGTGTGTGTGTGTGTGTGTGTGTGTGTGTGTGTGTGTGTGTGTGTGTGTGTGTTTTATTTAATTTATTTGGGTTTTCCTCTCTGTATGGATGGCTATGAGTGTCTGTATCTGTGTCTGTCTGGGTAGGTGTGTGTCAGAGAGTAAGAGTACTGTATGGGGAAGAGCTGAACATGTTGGAGATGCACTGAACATGTTGGAGGAGGCACTGAACATGTTGGAGGAGGCACTGAACATGTTGGAGGAGGCACTGAACATGATGGAGGAGGCACTGAATATATTGGAGGAGGCACTGAATTTGTTGGAGAGGCACTAAACCAGTTGGAGAGGCACTGAACATGTTGGAGACACTATAAATATTGCAGGAGGCACTGTACAAGTAGTAGACACTGCAAATGTTGAAAGAGAAACTGTAAATGTTGGAACGCTGGAAAGTTTCAAAGGGAGGTTGGATAGATTCATGGATGATAGAGAGTGGTAGTAACTCTCGACAGGAGCTGCCATGCACAGGGCCTATTGCAGACTCCTTATTTTCTTATGTTCTTATGTTCTCAAAAGGCTCTGCTAATGTTGTAGGGTGCACCTGGGCTGGATGTACCTTCTTATCTATAAACGTTCTTAATGGGCCACCAGGTATATGGGAACTACCCCATACACCAGTGGTCAGGTCAGGTCAGGTTAGGTTAGGTATAAATCATGTTACGTCACCAAGGGTTAAGCCAGGTCAGACTAGGTCAAATCACTATGTTGGAGTTCCCTAGATAGTAATAGTAGTAGAATGACGCCTTGCCTCTCCCTCCCTGCCTCCTCTCCTTCCTCCCCCTCTCTCCTCCTTCCCTACCTCTCTCCTCCCTCCCTCCCCCTCCTTCCTCCCCCTCTCTCCTCCTTCCCCCTCTCTCCTCCATCCTCCCTCTATCTCCTTCTTTCCTCTCTCTCTCCTCCTTCCATCCCAACCCCCTCTTTCCATCCCTCCCATTCCTTCCTCGCCCTCCCCCCCCCTCTTCCCCAGATGTATAAACTAGGTCACAATATTGGCGTAAAAGGGAAGAATAGGCACTGCCGCCCAGGTAAACTTTGGTCAGTCAGTCAGCCAGCCATTCAGTCTACCTGTAATTAAATATCCATTCTAACTACAGTCACTTTCCTCCTCCTGTCGCTCACGTCTTCGTCTTTCCCTTTCTTGCTACTTTTTTTTTCATTGACATATCACTTTTTCTTATTTATGTCACTTTCCCGTATGTCACCTACTTTCTTACTTATTTTTCATTGAGGTACTACTTTCCTGGTCTCAATAACTTCCCTTGTATAACCTACTTTCCTACTTCTTTTTCCATTTGACACTCTTATTTTCCTTGTCTGTTGGTTTCCTTATGTCACTTTCCAACTTATTAATTTTTTATTGATGCTGTGTACTACTTTCCTTGTCTGCTACTTTCATTTTATCACTTTCTATCCTACTTTCTGTTACTCTCTGCATTCACACATTACTTGCGTTTCCCCAGGTATTTTCCTTCTCCGAGCTACTTTCCTTATTCCAGATACTTTCCGTCAGTCAGTTACTTTCCAGTTATCTGCTACTTTTCATCTGATACTTTCTTATCCCGCTATATACTTTCTTCATCTTACCTCTCTTCTTCTCCCCCCTTATTTATCTTGTGTCTCCTCTACACTACTTTTGCTCCTTCTAATTCTCTTCCTCTTCTTATATTTCTTCCTCCTCCTACACAATACTTACATTTCACGTGTGTTAATAATAATAATAATTAACGGTTTATTGAAAGAGCCAGGCAGCCGGAATGTTGAAAATATACAGTTACATAATTGGGGAATGGGTCTCTTGATTTACAAATAATATACACGTAACATAAGTGATACAAATATGATGTATAACAACTAGGTGGGGAGAAGCTCAAACTATAGGGCATTTCAACATAGTGACAGTGCAAAAGTAAGATTGATTGGGAGTGAATACACTGGTTGATTACAAGTTATTGATAATTTTTACAATGGTTGGGACTGGGCTGTTCTTATAGCGATCAGTTTGTGCTCGTATGGGCTGGATGCGGTTGTGGTGTCGAACAGCAACTCTCGGACGAGGGATCTCGGGTGGTAGTAGGAGCCGGTGTCGAGGATGGTGCAGATGGTGTGTGTATGGGGGGCATCCTACCGTGTCTAACAAACATTACACAATACCCGTCAGTGTCGTAACCCTAGTGAGTCAGTCGGTGTTAAGGTCTGTCGATTTATGTTTACGAGTTACTGAGAAACATATTATGTCGTAACTTAAGTGCGTCATTAAACAAGACTCTTGGTATCACCAGTTAAGGGTATATATATATATATCACCAGTTAAGGGTATATATATATATATATATATATATATATATATATATATATATATATATATATATATATATATATACACACACACCAGAAGCCGCCCACCATGCAGTCAGTCTATCTATATATATCTATCTATCAATCTATTGTAATAACATCCTACTCTTCGCTGTAAATTAGCCTTATCTCTTATAGTCATGATTGTTCTGCATTGTCCTAAAACACACACACACACACACACACACAACACACGCACGAACACACACACACACACACACACACACACACACACACACACACACACACACGGGGCCTAATGTTACATAATCAGAGGCATAAATAAAGTGTAATCACCGAGAACACTCCGGGAGGCCTGGTTGTGGCGAACATAGGAGTGACGTCACCTGTAAACAGTGCCTGGAGCGGTTAGACACCATTTAAGGTACTCCAGTATCGCACCAGAAAGCTCGCGCGCATCTGTTCTGACTCCGACTGCCACTTCGGCCACACCATCTCACGTTTTTGTAGATGTATTTTCATTTGTTTTTCTTTTCTTGTTGAGCTCATGTTATCTTTTGTTTTTGTTAGCGTTGTTCGAATTGGTTGAAAGATGTGTATATTGGTGTAGAATGTGTTTAAGGTCCCGTTCCGTTAGTTGAGGGAAGTTGGCTAGCAGGTCTTCAGACAGCGGGGCTCCTCCGTACACAGTGACTCGTAACAGGTGGAAATAAGTTTGTTCTTTTTGAGACCATCGAGTACTCTGACACCTGGAGACTGTTACTAAACTCAAAGTTCTCAGCGAAAAGAGGCAGTCTAGAGATAACTGACCGAGAGATAGACCGAGGCGAATGAAAAAATCAGTCTCGTAAGTTCCGAAATCTTATGATGCTCTGGGATTTGTCACCCGGGTATTGTGCTACTGTTGCCACAATGTATCACTCCGCTTCTTTATTTTCCTCGGAGTTGTTTAACCCATTTCTTGCCCATTTTCTCCCTCCGTCAGGCTCATGTTATCTCAGGTGGTCACAGGATATCACTAGTGTGTTCCCGGTGTGTGTTGTTGTGGCGTTAAGTGGACGAGGTCACGGAGTAGCAGATGTCGGTTGCAGTATCACCTCCATCTGTGAGAGAACCTTTAAAGGCTGGTGGGGCGGTGAGGGGGTCTGGCCTTACAGGCTTGTGTCGCCTGTTTATATATATCAACCGTCTTATTCCTGTCTAATGTAAACATAAATTTAACAATGGATTGAGGGGATTAAATTATGTTTGTTTTTTTAGACGGTTTATATAGTATTTAAGAGATATATTTCCCGGATTTTATGGTTGGGGGTGACTGGCTAGAGGCATGACATAATCGGCCAGTGTTGCCAGTCGCTGGGGGAGCAAGAGACCCCTCCCTCCCTCCGTACAGTATATATCTCTCTCCGTGTCATAATATTTACACCCCGACAGCCAAACACATCGGTAACGTTACAGGAAGCACTTGACAGGACGACACGTTGGCCGCGTTGATGGCAAGACAATGGTGATTTGATGTCTGATAGGAGAAATTCTCTCTCTCTCTCTCTCTCTCTCTCTCTCTCTCTCTCGTGTTATGATCTTAATCTCTCAGTTTAAGAGAGACAGAGATATGTGGCTTGAGAGAAGGTCCTCCTTGTAACCTGTTTAGCTGAGGAAGAAGTAATAGGGTTTTACTGAATGTGTGTGTGTGTGTGTGTGTGTGTGTGTGTGTGTGTGTGTGTGTGTGTGTGTGTGTGAGTGAGTTAAATTACATTACTTTGAACGAGTCTGGATTATAACAGATTATATTTTAAACAGTGGTCAGTTATGTTAGGATTATGTTAACAGCTTCAGATTATTATAGATCACCTAAACAAAAATTCCCTCGGATTATCTTCAGTAAATCAACACTACATCACATTATTTTGACTGTTAGCTCAATAAATTGTTTCATTATCAATATCATTAACTAAATTAAACCACAAAGTGAAGATGGGTTAGATTACCTTAACCCAACCCAATTTAACCTTATCTGACCTAACTTGGAATACAGTGCATGACTTGACTAAATTTAACCTACTTTAGGAAATGTTAACTAAGATTATTTTGTACATGTCCAAACCTAATTTAACCTAATTTGGGATAGATTATATCATGGATACTCAACTTCAACTGAACCTAATTTGGAGGAGGTTATATATTTAACTATAACCTAACCAAACGTAGGCAAACATGGAATATTACATAATAAACTATAACCTAACTTAACCTAACTCAACTAATTGGACGATACCTGCTGGGGTTCTGTCCAGTGGGAGATTGTGTGTTGGGTATTAGGTTATGTCCAGTGTACCTTCACAAAGTGTCAGTGGTACAACTAATGACTACTTGGTACAATTCTTGATTTGTACAGTACTGTCCATTACTACTTGGTACAATGCTTCACCTGTTGTACCATCAGCCAGACACCCATTGGTGGTACATATAAGACACACAATGCATGGTACAAACCTCGGCTTACTTTATCACCATGGAAACACACGGTGAGCGGTAGTACACAAACAGACCTCATCTCCGCCACCCCTCTCAGCCTGCCTTGTTGAGGGTCTCTCAGGATCAAGCTGCTGTGGATCCACTCTAACATAGGCCTCTCGTCCAACAAAGTCAGTGATGAACACAATCTAGGGCCCTAAAACAGAACCCTAAAAACTTTAATCAGGAAAGAACTTGTTGATGGATTTGAAGCCAGTAGAGAAGTGCAAACAGGCACTAATCAATCCATTGTTTATCATGATGAAATGTATCAAGTGAAACACGTATATGGAGTAAGTAACAAGATCACTAGATTACAAGATGTTGTTACCACTAAACTAAGGTTAGGATATAAGTACCTCTGGCAGTATGCCCCTCAGGCAGATGTGAACAAAACTAAACTTAAAGTGTGTGGCCAGACATATGGCCACACACTCCAACACTACGTCTTGACTGTTAAAAAATAGAACCTTATAGGGATAGACCCAACCACACTGTGTATGCATTGACACAGCACTTGATCTCTGATGGCAAGATAGGCGATATACTAAAGCTGTACATTTCGCACCGATTATGTAATTAACTTCTTTGTACAAAACTTAACGAACAGTGAACTATAAAACACTCACCGCCACACCATCCTGAACACTGGTGTCTGATAAACACCTTCTGTGACCTCTGCTTTGTCATCCTTCTTACGCAACCACTAACAGAGTGAGTATGGGGTGCACTATAAACTAGCTGCTGTCCACAGCAAAGTTAGAAAAACTCAGTTCCTCTCCCCCTACCTCACTGTCCTTCCCAGCGCCAGTTGTACAGGTACTCATGGGTGTACAGTTGTACAGGTATACACTGGTGTACAGTTGTACAGGTATACACAGTTAAAGCTACAATTAGTGCTTAGCGGTCAATGTTGACCTGACCTGACCTGACCAGACACACCCTGTCGAACCGTCCACTCGCCACCACCACCATAAGAACATAAGAAAATAAGGAGTCTGCAATAGGCCGGTTGGCCTGTGCATGGCTGCTCCTGTCGAGAGTTACTACCACTCTTTATCATCCATGAATCTATCCATCCTCCTTTTAAAACTTTCCAGCGTTCCAGGTAAGGTACATGGACAGGGCCTTTTGTGGTAAAAATAAAAATAGGATGAGGGTGTGTTTGCCAGGAGCTGGGGTGGGGGATATAATTGACAGGATGGACAATATCTTGTCTGGTAATGGGAACAAACCCATTATCTGCCTCAGTGCAGGAGGCAATGATATTGGCCGGTGTAGGAGCGAGGAGCTTCTTGATAAGTTCAAGGCAGCTATAGATCGTATTAGGTCTAAGGGGGGGATCCCTATCATATGCGGTGTCCTGCCTAGAAGGAGAGTTGGCAGTGAATGGTTGTCAAGGGCGGTTGGTGTCAACGACCGTCTTGACAGATATTGCAAGTCAATATCTGTCCCATTCATTGACAACTGGGACAACTTCGACGGCAGAAGGGACCTTTATGCTAGGGATGGGGTGCACCTGTCTCGGGATGGGGTGGCAAGCCTGGCTGGGTCTCTAGAGGGGGCAGTTCAAAGGATATCGAAGTCTTTAAACTGCTAGGGGAACATATGGGCACGGGGGTGGAGGAGACTGCAGTGGGAGCGTGTAAACAAAGTAAGTGGAGTTCCCCAAGGCTCAGTACTTGGACCATTATTATTTACTATATACATAAACGACATAGATATCGGCATAGACAGCAGCATAAGTAAATTTGCTGATGACACTAAAATAGGACGTGTTATTAAATCTGACGAGGACTCCGCAAAACTACAGGAAGATCTAAACGAATTTTTCGAATGGCCTGAAAAATGGCAGATGAAATTCAACGTGGACAAATGTAAAGTACTCAGTATAGGAGATGTAAACAGGGAAACCAGATACCAGATGAACAACGATGCCATAGAGAAATCCGACTGCGAGAGAGATTTAGGAGTAATGATAAGTAGGAACCTCAAGCCAAGTAAACAATGTGTTTTTGCTCGTAACAAGGCTAATAAAGTACTTGGGTTCACACAAAGGAGTGTTAGTTACAAGACTAGCGAGGTCATCCTAAAACTGTATCTTGAGCTTGTGAGACCACACCTGAATTATGCAGTTCAGTTCTGGTCACTGTATTACAGGATGGATATAGAATCATTGGAAAGAATTCAGAGGAGAATGATAAGACTAATCCCGGGCATTAGGAACCTTGAGTATAGAGACAGGTTAAAGTATCTTAATTTGCACTCCCTCGAGAGACGTAGAGTGAGGGACGACCTGATAGAGGTGTGTAAGTGGAAGTCAGGGCTAAACAAAGGGGACATTACAAAGGTACTCAAACTATCCAACCAGGAGCGAACTCGTAACAATAGTTTTAAATTAGACAAATTTAGATTTAGGCGTGAAATAGGTAAATACTGGTTTGGAAACAGAGTAGTGGATGAATGGAACAAGTTACTAAATATCATCATTAACTCGAATACGCTGAATAGCTTCAAACATAGGTTGGATGCTTATATGAGCAATAGGGGTTGGGTGTAAACGGGACTGCCCAGTATGGGCCAATAGGCCGGCTGCAGTTTCCTCCATTCTTATGTTCTTACAAAGTTGCTAAGCTTGTTCCACTCGTCCACCACCCTATTTGTGAACCATTTCCTTCCTATCTCCCTCCTAAACCTAAACTTATCCAACTTAAATCCGTTGCTACGAGTCCTATCCTGCTCGGATATTATAAGAACTTTATCTATATCCCCTTTATTGATTCGTTTCACCCACTTAAATATTTCTATCATATCTCCCCGCACTCTTCGTCTTTCTAGGGAATGCAAGTTTAGTTTCTTTAACCTATCTTGATATGGAAGGTTTCTAAGTCCCGGAATCATTTTCGTCATTCTTCGCTGCACCAACTCCATTGAATTGATATCCATTCTGTAAGAAGGGCACCAGAACTGAACCGCATAATCGAGGTGCGGCCTGACTAGCGCAAGATATAGTTGCAATAAGACCTGTGCACTCTTATTACTTACACTTCTAGATATAAAACCTAATACTCTGGTTGCCTTATTTCGAACATTAACTCAATGTTTTCTAGGCCGTAGGTCCTGGCTTACAAGTACCCCTAAGTTTCTTTCACAAATCGACTTCTCTAGGTTGATGCTGTTAGGGCTGTATACATTGACAGTATTTGTTCTTCCAATATTCAGTACGCTGCACTTGCTGGTGTTGAATTTAATTTGCCATTTTTCTGACCACTCCTGCAGTTTATTTAAATCCTCCTGTAGTTCATTTGCATCCTGCCCTGAATTAATCTGCCTCCCTATTTTGGTGTCATCCGCAAACTTGCTTATGTCACTGCTGATCCCAGTATCTAGATCGTTTATGTAGATTATGAACAAGAGTGGGCCCAGTACTGACCCCTGGGGAACACCACTGGTTACACAACCCCACTCAGATTTAACACCATCTACGCTGACCCACTGTGTTCTATCGGTGACCCATGATTTTATCCAATTTAAAACTTTCCCTCGATACCATGAGCCTTAACTTTTCTCAGAAGCCTCTGATGCGGTACTCAGTCAAATGCTTTGCTAAAGTGTAAGTAAATAACATCGTAATTTTCGTCATTATCTACTACCTCGAAGACTTTCCTAAAAAAAGGGACCTCACATGGTGTAGTAGCTCCCTCACAGATGGTATTATGGGGGACCTGATGTGGTGTAGTAATTCCCTCACAGATGGTGTTATGAGAGACCACGTGGTGTAGTAATTCCCTCACAGATGGTGTTATGAGGGGCTTCACGTGGTGTACGAATTCCCTCACACATGGTGTTATGAGGGACCTGACGTGATGTAGTAATTCCCTCACAGATGGTGTTATGAGGGACCTGACGTGATGCAGTAATTCCCTCACAGACGGTGTTATATGAGTGAGGTGTGGTCCCAGTCCTTCCCATCGTAGACGGATTAACACATCGCTGGTTGTTGTTGGGTCTCACCGGCAGTTATTACTGGGTACCTGGGACCTTACTGTGTGAGGCTGTTACTGTTGAGTTGTTCTCACTGACTTAAGCGCTGTTCACCACTGTTCACCTCTGTTCAACACTGGTTCCATTCTTTTCCTAAATGAAATTGTAACTTCCGGCGAGAACTTGTTGATATTCCGGTGGGGAGGAGGGTTCAGGGGGTGGAGTTGGTATGGGCCAACTTAACAGTTGACCTGGCTGCTCCCAGAGGAGCGCCAGGTACGTCTTGACTCTTTGTTTCTTATATTTTTGTATTGAAAGCTTTTGTCAATCAAGTGACCCACTCCCCGCTTCCACTACATGTAACCTATCACCTCTGTTCAGTGTATATTTTCAGCCTTCGGGCTGCCATGTTATCTTAATAAACCGTTAATTTTTATTATTATTATTATTATTATTATTATTATTATTATTATTATTATTATTATTATTATTATTATTATTATTATTATTATTATGAGTGTATATAGACAGGGCAGGAGTTCTTCATTTCCCATTTTCTTCTTCTCTTTGGGTCTCGGGAGTCAGTGCATCATCCTCCCCATTCCCGGACAGTTGTAACACAGACGGATGCTACAAAAACATGACATGAAAACTTTTAAAAGCAAATTGTCTCCCAGGCCAGGTACTGTATGTTTCTATGGTTACTGGGCAAGGATGCAAGATGGCGCCAGGATATCACGTGACCTGACTCGATCAATCACGTTAGACCTAACTTGAGACCGAGGTGGCCAAACTCTTTCTACTCTATGACGCAGTTCTTCCCCTACCCCACCACCCCTCCCCCACCTCACCACCCCTCCCCCACCCCACCTCCCCCTACCCCACCACCCTCCCCCCCCACACCACCACCCTCCCTCTACCTCACCACCCTCCCCCCACACCACCACCCCTCCCCCACTCCCACCACCTCCCCACCCCACCACCCTCCCCTCTACCTCACCACCCCTACACCACACCACCACCCCTCCCCTCCTCACCACCACCCACCACCCTCCCCTCTACACCACCACCCTCTCCCTAACAAAAACAACTCCCCCACCCTCTCTCACTCCAACCACCACCATCACTCTTTCTCCCCCAACACCACCACCGACTCCCCCAACACCACCACCATCACCCAACACCACCACCATCACCCAACACCACCACCATCACCCCAGCACCACCACCATCACCCCAACACCATCACCCCAGCACCACCACCCCTTCCTACCCCCCCCTCCCCCGTACAGTTGCTCATTGACCAGGATCAGGCGTATAAATGAACCGGTCCAATGGTAATCGCTTCACTTTGGCCAGCCACCTGCATAACAGATGATCCACAATCGCCTTACCTGTCCACACAAAGGTCAAGATGGCCATATTTGTACCTCTGTGACAGTCTGTATGCATGGTCGGTCCAGAAAATATCCCTTTGTCTTGTGTTCCGAAGATATGTTAAAAAGAATTTGAAGCACAAGAGTAAAAAAATAAAAAGAAGGATAATTTTTACGACGGGCTGATAGTACACTAGATGTTTATATGGTGCTGTGATGTGATAAAACTACCTTGTTCTTTGGTTATGTTGTTGGCCTATTTCTTTCCTGCAGGTGGAGGTGGGAATCTGCGTCGTTTTGGTGTTCGGGGACAGATCGTGGTGATGGTCGTGTTCGTGGTGATGGTCGTGTTCGTGGTGATGGTCGTGTTCGTGGTGATGGTCGTGTTCGTGGTGATGGTCGTGGTGATAGTAGCAGGGGAGTGTACACTAAACAAACACACACAACCATTCACGTCGACGCTTCACAGTATTGAGGGAATCAGATTAAACAGAATTGACAGTCGAGACTTTGATCAAAGCAATGAAAGTCGACGCTCAAAACAATGAACCAAGCCACTCAATTGAACTAGCTGAGTGGTTTGTGTTCAATGACGTTCATGAAATAAATCTTCCGTGAAACTGAATCGAGACATTATTTCGACGCTTATGAACATTTTCTTTTTTAAGTTTTGTAACTGGTTCAGATATCTGTTGGTAACCATAAATGAAGTATTAGAAATTCTTAATTCATTTTGGTTAAGTAAAGTCTATAATTATATATGGTACAAAACCGCCCCTCTTAGTCATATATCTGTACTCAGGTAAGTGTTCTCTAATGAAACAGAGTGTAAAGTTTCTTTCTGTTTAGTTAATGTTAAGCGAATGCTTAATTTCCAGCGTCTACTCATCAGTCACTATCAAACTTAAATTAATATATATGCCGGCTGTGTATACTGCCTCAACCAAGTACCTGCTGAGTGTGTACACGTCTGCCAGGTACTGTACATCCTTGGTAGGTGGTGTGTACACGTCTGCCAGGTAATGTACATCCTTCGCAGGTGATGTACACGTCTACTAGGTACTGTTCATCCTTGGCAGGTGGTGTACACGTCTGCCAGTTGCTGTACATCCTTGGTAGGTGGTGTACACGTCTGCCAGTTGCTGTACATCCTTGGTAGGTGGTATAGCCTGGGGCATGTCCAGTGAGGTAGATGCCAAGGCTAACGAGCGACCGAGGCCCACAGTGTATTCCAACATGGCAACACTAGCCTGGCCCTGCCACTGGCCGTTCATGAAGGACGGCCGCCCATTGCTAATTGACCCCACTTTTTATCCTCATTAACACGTCCTTGTATAGAAACCAACAACGGATTTTGCTCAGACATGTTTATTAGTTAAGATAGCCTGAAATGGCGCCACCGGCAGGGTCAGTCTCGTGAAAATACGCAGAAAAATCTATTATTTTGTGGGAACCCATTAAGCTTATTAATTTTACCCAGACCCGCGGGAACGTATATGATTTCAGTGAAAAAACGCAGGAAAGAAGAGAACATCAGCTTAAAAACGCGTGAGGGTAGAATTGTATTACCATAAGCACGGCAAAATGCGGAGGGGGGGAGGGGTAAATCAGCCTCGCACGAACGTAAACAAACGGGTCACGTGGAGACCTAAAGGTCAAGTTGTGATTGGCTGAAAGCGATGAATATATTTATCAAAGATATAAAAGAGAAGACCAGCCTAACAGAGGAGGTGTCGAGTGAGGGAGAAGGAAGGGCACTCAGGCAGGGAAGTAAGTAAGCATTTACTGCGCCTGTATTGACAATGGCGAGTGTGTTTATCATCAAATTATGGCTCTGGGGACCAGCTTATCTTAATGTCTTTCTTCTGTAGGCGAGCATCAGCATTGAGCCCGGGTTCACAGCGATTCGCAAGACGGCTTTTTCTCCCTTAACTGAGGATTAGAGATCTATCCAAACTACGACAGAATCTCAAGACTCAATTTTGAAGCTAATTTTCCCGCCATATTTGTCGTACCAGAGCTAAAATGAACTGGTTGGTCGGGTTCCCAACTTCACCAAATACAGACGATAAAATCAACCCACGAACGCTTTAATGATCTTGATCGATATATAACGCAACAACCACCAACTCGTGTCCAGAGTAAGAATATCAGGAGGAAGATGTATTAGTGGCATGAGTTTAAGGCTGAGTGATGGTTAATGGTTAGTGGGTGAGTCAAGTACAAGACTTGGACTCGCTAGTGTGTACTCAGTACCTAATAAAGGGGTCTTATGTACCAGTAGGCTATTGTACCTATTGAGTGTAGTGTATGAGTGCGACTATTAATTCTAACTTAACCTAACCTAACCAACATTGCATCACCTAATTAACCTAACCTCACCTAATCTAACTTCACCTAACCAAACCATCTCTGCTAGCTTAGTTTGTCTAACCTAACCTAAAAGTTCGTGTTTGAAAGTTGCTTGTGTTGACAAAGATTCGGTCCAGAAGACAGATTAACGAGTCTTCTTATCAATTCTGTCATAGAGAACCTCGGTAAAAGTATCTCTACGTGTCAGCTCCTTTCATCCAGCTGTCCGTCAGTGGCGCTCTGTTTCCCTGCGATAACTTGACGACGTACAATCAGATCTTAACCAAATTTAGTCTAAAATAACATAACATAAAGACCCTGGAATAGAGAAGATATCAATCAATTTCGTTCGTATTTGACAGAGTTATGACACTTGGAACGCTAGGAAGTTTGTCATGTCATTTCATGTCATGTCTGGGTGGATGGGGAAGTGATGTTCTCTGGCACGTCTTCATGCACTGCCATTGTTGTCATAGAAGTGAGGGAGAGGAAATGTGTTTTGTGTGTGGCACGTTGAAGAGGTTATTATGTTTTTGTCTTGTCGTGTGTTTGTGTTGGGTATTTTTTAAGTGTCATTTTGCGTGTTCGAGAGAGAGAGAGAGAGAGAGAGAGAGAGAGGATATATTGGCGAGGGTGGGGTCGGACTAAAGTGTGTGTGTGTGTGTAATACATCAGCCAAACACACCTTACCCCAACACACCTCACCACCACACACCTCACCACCACCACACACCTCACCACCACCACACTCCTACCCACCACACTACCACCTCCCACCACACACCTCACCACCTCACCTCACACACCCTCCCACCTCACCATCACACACCCTCACCACCATCACACACACCACACATCCCACCACCACACTCACCACCTCAACACCACACACATTATCACCACACCTCACCACCATCACACCTCAACACCACCTCACCACCACACACCTCACACCATCCACACACCACACTTCACCACCCACCTCACCACCATCACACTCCTCTCTACACCTCCCACACACCACCACCACACCTCCACCACACACCTCAACACCATCACCATCACACACCTCACCCAAACAAAAAGATAATCCGTCATTCTTTTCCCAGTATCCAGTGTCGTATGAAAGATTACCCAACTTGGAATACGATAAGAAGATTCCGAACTTGAAATCCCCCTTATGGCAGATTAAACACTTACTTTTAGGGATTCGAATCTCTGCTGCCAAGAAGATTGTGGATTGTGTTGTCAGAATTCGATGTCTTCTCCATAGGTTTAGGGACTTAGGATTCGAACTCCCTTTGGGAATATTTTACAGGTATGTGTATTGAGAGAGAGAGAGAGAGAGAGAGAGAGAGAGAGAGGCCTCACTTTCATACAGTTGTTACCTATTGTGTATGTTTGTTGAGAGAGAGAGAGAGAGAGAGAGAGAGAGAGAGAGAGAGAGAAATGATATTCTTGAAGATACTGTATTAGACATTGTGTGTGAGTGAGGGTAATGACGAGTGAATATGTACAGAGGATAGCATACGTGGTAGGTAACACACACACACACATACACACACATACACACACACACACACACACACACACACACACCTCGACTCGTTGGATCACTTGTGGCCGCTGCATTGAAGTACTCCTCTTCTTCTTAATACTCCTCCTCTTCTTCCTTATCTTTTCCCCTCCTCTTCCTCCTCTTGGTGTATTTCCCCCTTTATTATGGTTGTATTCTTTTTACCTCCTCTTGTTTACTGTTTCTTTGTTGTCATATCTATTTACATTTTTGTTTCCTTCAGGTTTCAAAAGTTTGCTCTCGAATGAAAAAAAATCACGTTATAGTTCATCTAAAATAGTAACGTGTGTGTGTGTGTGTGTGTGTGTGTGTGTGTGTGTGTGTGTGTGTGTGTGTGTGTGTGTGTGTTGTCATGTATACGTAAACAAACCCAAATTGATCTAGTACTCGTAGTTGTATGTTCTTCTACCCGTCTACCCGTCTACCTTCTACCCGTCTACCTTCTACCCGTCTACTTTCTACCCGTCTACCTTCTACCCGTCTACCTTCTACCCGTCTACACTTCTACCCGTCTACTTTCTACCTATAGTTGGTTACATAAAAAGGTTCACGAGAGTTGTGTTAGATCTCCTTGAAGAGTTAGTGTTATGTTATGAGCTGATAGTGATTGTAACTGTCTCCTTCTTTCGTTTTGGCGCTGGTACTCTCTCTCTCTCTCTCTCTCTCTCTCTCTCTCTCTCTCTCTCTCGTTTTATGGAGGTTGATGACTTTTTGGTCTTAATTTTTTTGACACAATTTGATTTCTGGTAATTTTTATTATTTTTTGTATATTTTGCTAGTTTGTTATTATTGTTGCTATTTGCTGTTTTCTGCTATTGTAATTCATTTTTTTGCTTGTACTGTAACTGCTATTTTGACTCGTGGTAATTTGTGTTATTTTTTGTCTATTAATTTTTTGGTATTTTTAGTTTTTGCCTTTTTTCTTTCCTAGTGTATTGCTTTTTTTTTCTTCGCTAGTATCTCCTATTTTTTTCTTTATTAGGTTTACTCTTTTTTTCTTTGCTAGTTTGTTAATTTTTTTCCTAGTTTTTGCTTTTTTCTTTGCTTGTTTGATATTTCTTTCTAATTTTTGTTACATTTCTATTAGTTACTATTTTTTTTGCTAGTTAAATTTTTTATTTAATATTTAATCAAACATCATTACTTCTGGTATTTGCTAGTTTTAAATCTTTACATTTTACCAGTATCTATTTTCATCTCCTAGTTTGTTATTTTTGTCTGCTAGTTTATTCTAGGTTTTTGCTATTATATTGTTTTGTTTTTATTAGCATCTGTGTTATCAACATTATCGTACACCGCCAACAACAACAGGACTGAGGAAAAAACTGTACATTTCAGCATAAAATTATATTAGTATTTTACACGTATATTATACACACTTTATAACATTTAAAATTTTTGGTAAATAAATAACATTCTCAATTAACAATATTCCACAAATTTAATAATAGTCTGACAACCTTTTTTATATTCACGAAGGAACATTTATGACGTCATTCGTTCATTGACCAATAGGAGAGCGCCATCTAATGACGTCACAGAGTACAAGACACCACAACTTAAATTTCACAGTGAACACTCATGGCAATTGTTGTATTTCAGCAGTTTATCACCTTTTCTCTTTTTTTCACTGACAAAATTGACAAATTCCTACATAATTGAACATTGAACATTGATTGTCCAATTGACACTATTGCAGATTGTTTTAAGGTGAGGACTTGTTTATTTTTAAAGGGAAATAATGAAGATGTAGATGGTTATATGATGTACATGTCTTAGCTGCGAACAATGCGTGAAATGTGGCAATGATTTATATATATATATATATATATATATATATATATATATATATATATATATATATATATATATATATATATATATATATATATATATATATATATATATATATATATAATTTTTGTGCTCAATATTACAATACGTTTGGGGGAAGAGGAAGGAAGTTAGAGAGGGAACTTGTCTCAATGATACACAATTATAAAATCTGATTAATACATAGTTGTTTTAAACGTTGAAAAGTTGAATATACACACACTGGAAACTCTTCCTCTCGACACACAACAACAACAAACAAACAAACAAACAGTTGCCAGATACCTCAATAGAAAGTACAGCTTCAACGTCGCCACAATTCATGGACACCGTATATTTATGTTTTTTTCATATATATATATATTTATATATATAGACTCTCTTAAGACAAGTCTTGCTATACAGATATCTCAATGAACAGTACCTCACGTCACAATGGTCTGGGCACCTATTGTTTTATAAAGATTCTCTCTTGACAACTCTTCCTTTCTATACAGATATCTCTCAAAAAAAGGTTACCCCAACGTCACATTTCCAGGACATCGTGAATATAGATTCTCTCGTTAAAACAGTCTTTCTTCTATACACCAACAGATATTTGTACAAAGAATCAAGAACTCACAGGCATATAGAGTCATAAGGCGATTTTGTACCGTTAATTCCAAAGTCTTGGCAACGAGCGGAGGTTGAGGCAGTGGCCGCCTTCACTCTTAACATCACCCACCAATTTGTTTTCTCTATAAAACTTTAATATTTGAATTTATATATATATTTATATTTGTTTTTTCCTCTAACACATAAATTTTGCAAATATATACATCTATCCGTCACAAAACTTTGGATTTGTTTTTCCGCCTCGAAAACTTTGGGAATCGCATAAAAAAGACTTGCAGCTTCTCAAAGTCGAGGCGACGCGAAAAACTTATTATACTTGACACACGATCAGTAATGAATTAATTATATTATTTGGAAAATGGTTTGTGCGAGATGTGTAAAAAACTGATTGTGGAGAGCTGAGAAAGATGTGGCTTGAGGAACGTGTCTCACAAGAAGACATTGTTGGTCTGATTGAGAAAAAAAAATAAATGCTTAAAAATCCTCTTTGAAACATATACATTTTTTAATGTTTATAAAATGGAGGTTGAAGATGGGGCCACCCTTAACAGTCTCCACTCCCTATATCACACCTTTCCATATATCACAATGCCAGCCACAGTGTTATAGCATATAATATATTTTATCACTAATACTTATCACATTCTTGCCTACCTTGTTTATATCACATCAATGTTTCAAGGTTCATCCCTCGTATGTATACAGTATATAATGGTATCTCTATAGAATTGGTTCAATAAATCTACTTCAATTTCGTCTACCTGTGGCTGGATTCTGTTACAAGTGCTGCTAGATAAACCCGAGCTGTCTCTATGTCTGGACTACGGCTATAGTTAGCTGTGTCCAAGCAAATATTTTTTTTTTACATGGATTCCAGCTAATTTTAGCCGTAATCAAGCTAACTGCTAGCTGGGTTTTTCCTGGGCTCGGGGTGTCTGCCTCAAGGTGACACTCCCACTCGTCGCCAACTTTGCACCACCTGAGTCACTAGTGGTGTTGAGGAGTTACCCCCGGGGTCACCACCTGTGGAGGGAGAGGGCGCCACCACCTGTCTCTACCCACGGGGCCACTACCTGGAGGGGCACCATCTGTCCCATCTGTCTCTACCCCAGGGGCCACCAACCTGCGGGGAGGGGGCGCCACCACCTGTCTCATGTCCTGGTAGAAACACACGGTCTCTACCTCGGGTGTCAGAGAGAGAGAGAGAGAGAGAGAGAGAGAGAGAGAGAGAGAGAGAGAGAGAGAGTCTCCACCACAGGTTCTTTTAGTTTGTTGTGCCCTGAGGAAGATTTTGGTCTCTCTACCTTTTTGAAGTTTGTGGAGTAGAGAGATGGTCTCTACCTTGGGTTTCTGCCTCCTGAGATAGGGATATGGTACACCCTGGAGAGGTAGACCTAGGGGTGAGAGAGATGATCAGCCCCGAGAGGGAGAGAGAGGGAAATAGTGGGAGACACAGTCAGTTCGAGGACTCTTTTTTAATGTTTTCAATAATTCTCTTTGTTTTCGGACGTAAACTTCACGTAGAAAAATATAAATAAAAGTTGACAGCTACAGATCACAATAATGACGAACACAAATCACAATCTAACATCACATGGCATTCCAAATATTAGAAAACAACGAGTGAGGAGCACAGCCTGGTCAGTGACGTCACACACGACTTGACCAATGACGTCACAGCCAGGTTGGTGACGTCACCGGTCATATCAATGACATTACATTTCTTGTCAATGACACCACACCGTCCTGACCAACGACATAGCGGCCCGGTCAGTGACATCACAATGTTTTTGACCAATGACATCACGATTTAGTCTTTAACGTCGCTAAGGCCTGTCCAGTGACCTCACAGTCTAACCAATGACGTCACAGCCTGACCAATGACGTCACAGCCTGACCCATAACGTTACAGTCTGGCCCGTGACATGCGGGTGAGGGGGGCGGGGACGACCCTGGAGGCACCGCCCTCTCGCTCCTGGTGGGGGGGGGGGATGATGGCACTGACACTTGACACAGTTCAGGTTATGGCACGGCAAGACTGACACAGGAAGGTCACAAGAGGGGCGCCGAGGGCTCGAGGTAGACCCAGGGGGCGCCGCTCCGTCAGTGAGGAGTGGGGGGGACCTCCCCTTTAACAACACACACAAGAGTTGACTTAGTAGTGGAGGAGAAGGTCGCCACACTGCAGGGCCATGGCCGCCCTCCGCCGCCACTTCAATATACAAAAATAGTGGGGTTGAGGGGCGAGGTGTCGGGAAGTCGAGGCCCAGGGGAGACGAGGTGGCCGGTAGCCGCGGTGGTTACCGAGTTACTGGTTAATGAGGGAGTTAATGCGGGCATGGTGCTACCCCGCCCACACCTGGCCCGCCCACCGCCCGGCCCCGCCCATAAAGCTTAGTTAAAGCTTGTAAAAAAATGTCTTATGGAGAACTGAGGAGGTTGAGGTGGGTTTGTTTACACCGTCGTGACCACCACGCCGGCCCCGCCCACCACCCCCGCTGTCACCAGCTGCTGTTGGTGCTGCTGCTGCGCCGCCGCCTGTTGCTGCGCCGCCTGCTGCTGCGCCGCCTGCTGCTGCTGCTGGGTCTGAGGTACCGGCTGCTGCTGTTGCTGTGTCGGGACCTGCTGTAGGTGTGGCGGCTGTTGGTGCTGTGAGCTGGTTCCGGGGGCTGTGAGGGAGGCGCTACTACTACTGGTGGTGGTGGGTGGGGGCGGCGCGCTCGGCGAGCTCCCACTCACCTTTTTTAGCTTTTGTTTGAGGTGAACTTTCGCGTGTCTCTTCTTTTCGTCAGAGCGCGCGAACTTTCTGGAGCAAACGTCGCAGCAGAAGGGCTTCTCCCCCGTGTGTGTGCGGATGTGTGTGGTTAGGTGGTCGGAGCGAGAGAACGACCTCATGCAAATCCGACACTGGAAGGGCTTCTGGCCCGTGTGGATTCGGATATGTCGCGTCAACTCATCAGAGCGGGAGAACCGTCTGTCGCAGTTCTCGACGGGACAGGCGTATGGTCTCTCATGCACCGGCGTCTTGCTTGGCCGGTTGGGGTATTTTCGGGGCTTCACGGGGAGTAGCTTGAGGGGCAGCGGACTCTGCTGGTACACCTGTGAGAGGATCTCGTGTCCCTTGCTAGTCGACTGATTGTACTCGGCCAGGGAGGCAGCGTCCTGGTAGAGCGGCTCCTGCTTGGGCACCACCACGCCTGAGGGTCCCGGCACGGGCTCACTGTATGGCACTTGTGGGGACGTATAGCTGCCCACTGCATACTGAAACTTGTTGCCCACGCTGCTCACCATCCCTCGGTTGAAGTCTACCTGTATTGCTCCAGCCTGACCTACACCCGCTAGCTGCTGCTGTTGCTGCTGCTGTTGTTGTTGTTGTTGTTGCTGTTGCTGCTGCTGGGGCTGAGATTGCTGTGGCTGAGTCGGTGGCTGTGGCTGTTGTGGCTGCTGCTGCTGTTGCGTCCCTGGGATGGGCAGCTGCTGGGACTGCTGGAGCTGAGCACTGGTGAGGGAGGTGGTGGTGACGACGGAAGCTGAGGAACACGATGAGTAGGTGGGTGGCTGCTTGAGTGCCCCGGGCGACTGTATTTCGAAGGGTATGAGATCTGCGTTAGAGAGGGAGAGGGCCGGCAGCCGGTCTTCATAGCTGGTGGCAGGGAAGCCTCCGGCCACAGAAACTGAGGGATCCGACAGGACCTGATGGCCAGCGGGCTGCTGGAGGAAGCCGAGGAAGGGCGTAAGGACGGAGGTTTTGTCATGTGAGGTGTTAGGGAAGAGCCAGGCGCTGAGGGTGGTAGGGGAAGGCGTGGTGACCTGAGGACCTGTGATGGGGCCTGCTGGCGTCGCCGTCGTGAACGACCCGCGGTACTGTAGCTTCTGATTTTCTGGGGTGGATTGTGTGGTGCCACCCGCCGCCGCTGCTGACGCCGCCGCCTGGTGGGGGAACATGGTGGTGTCAGCTCCACTCTCCCCCGGGGACCCACAAGGGCTGACCAGCACCCCAGGAGACACGCCTCGGGGGCTGACTGTGGCCTCCTGCACCTCCTGCTTCACGGCCTCCTGGTGAACAGGGGTGGAGGCCGGGGTCGGGTGGAGGTGGTGGACAGGTTGTAGATGTTCCTGGTGGGGGAGTGAGGCGGGGGACGGGGGCTCCCCCACTCTCGCCGGGCTGCGCTTCTCCTCCGCGCTGCCCACCGAGGCTGTAACAAACAACAACAACACGTTAATATCAACAACAATACTCTACATGCAAACAATAGACATAACTAAAGTAAAATAGCAAAGTGTTAAAGTCTTACTTAAGAGGACAGAACCTCCGTCAAGTAGAGAGGAACAATGTTTATTACTTGATGCTTCACTCCTCAGGCCTCAGGTGCAGACACTGTCTTACGTAACAATTTTCTTATACTCAATAATAGAATGTTTACAGTTTGATACACATGTGGGGATTCACCAAGACACGAATACACCATAAACAGAAGACAGAAGACAAAGAGAGGAAGAGTAAAGATGAGAGGGAAGCGGGGCGGGGGAGGGGAGAGGGTCATGAATGAGCCGGGTCGTGCCTGCCCTCCTGCCCGCAGCTTGTGCCAAGGAGTAGCCGCCTGCTGTTGCCGCTGATGAAGACTAACAACAACGATTCTCCTCATTTCCTAAGGAAGCCATGTGTTTTGTTTACACTGTGGCTCCTGCCCCCCTCCCTCCCTCACCCGTCCACCTCTCCCAAAACTCGCTAAAGTCTGTGATCAGCTGAGCCGGTGTGTCGGGCCCGACGATCGTGGTGTGTGGTGGAAACGTGTGATTATCCTGTTGCTCGCAACCATATTTTATTACCACTTTCAATTGGATTAACCAGTCCACGTGTTAGGAGGCTTGCGCTACCCTGGGCCCTCGTCCCCCACCTACCACACCCCCTGGCCCTCCTTCCCTCCCTCCCTCAACACCCCTGACTGCTTCCACCAGTTTTCGTCCGCTGTAGAGGATGGCACTCTGACCCTAGATCGTAGGGATAAAAGGGTAGGTTTAGCGGGCGTCCGGGAGCGCCAGGCGAACGAACGGAAGGCGATGGTTGGAGGCACAAAACTCGCAGGGTGCCATGAGGAGCCTCGTCACGCTCATCCTTCTCATTTTCAACATCATTAAACTTGGTGCTCACCGTCTGTCTGTCTAGTGTTCTATAGAGGCACTGTAGAGCTGCCAGGGTTTAGGAAGTTGGCACTGTATTGCTGCCAGGGTGATAACTGGCACTATAAAACCAAAAGAGCCAGACCCTTGAACCCATCAAGACCATCCAGGACCAAGACCATCCAGGATCAAGACCATCCAGGACCAAGACCATCCAGGACCAAGACTATCCAGGTCCAAGACCATCCAGGACCAAGACCATCCAGGACCAAGACCATCCAGGACCAAGACTATCCAGGACCAAGACCATCCAGGACCAAGACTATCCAGGACCAAGACCATCCAGGACCAAGACTATCCAGGACCAAGGCCAATCAGACCAAGGCGGCCATCCAGGACCAAGACCATCCAGGACAAAGACCATCCAGACCAAGACCATCCAGGACCAAGGGCCAATCAGACCAAGACCATCCAGACCAAGACTATCCAGACCAAGACCATCCAGAACCAAGACCATCCAGGACCAAGACCATCCAGACCAAGGCCATCCAAGACCAAGACCATCCAGACCAAGACCATCCAGGACCAAGACCATCCAGGACCAAGACCATCCAGGACCAAGACCATCCAGACCAAGACCAACCAGGACCAAGACCATCCAGGACCAAGGCCATCCAAGACCAAGACCATCCAGGACCAAGACCATCCAGGATCAAGACCATCCAGGACCAAGACCAACCAGACCAAGACCATCCAGGACCAAGACCATCCAGACCAAGACCAACCAGGACCAAGACCATCCAGACCAAGACCATCCAGGACCAAGGCCATCTGCCACATCAAGACCATCCAGGACCAAGACCATCCAGGATCAAGACCATCCTTCACGACCAAGGAGGCCACAACCTAACACCCACAAGATTCTCAGAGACGACCTTCCAATGCGCTGGAACGAATGATCTAAAATGTACAGGTAACACCCACAGGTACATCCACAAGTAACACCCACAGGTAACGCCCACATGTAACACATCCTCGAAGATTTGACTCGAGCACAACCTCGACTCCCCAACCCCCTCAACAAGCACAACCCGACTCAACCTCAGCAAGCACAACCTCGACCCCAACCCCCTCAGCAAGCACAACTCGACCCCCAACCTCATCAGCAATAACTCGACCTCTAACCCTCAACAAGCACAGCCTCGACTCGCCTCAACAAGCACAATCCGAATCAATCCTACAACAAGCACAACCTCGACCCCAACCCTCATCAGCACAACCTCGACTCCCCAACCCCTCAGCAAGCACAACCCGACCCCAATCCTTCAACAAGCACATCCCGATTCGCCCCCCAACAAGCACAACCTCGACCCCTAACTTCAACAAGCATATCCTCAACTCTACTGAATACATCCCGCACGAGGACCAACCACCAAAGAGAGGCCTGAGGCACAACCCAGCGGCCTCTATAAATCAGTGGCACCGATGGGGGTCCTACTGTCTTGAAGAGCTCCGAGGTCCTCCCACAGGAAGTTGTAGATAATAAGGCTGTGTTAAAAGAAAGGGGCGGAAATCTTTACACTACACGATGTCAGCTGGTTGCATGGCGGGATGTCAGCTGGTTGTAATGGTGGATGTCAGCTGGTTGTGATGGTGGATGTCAGCTGGTTGTAATGGTGGATGTCAGCTGGTTGTGATGGTGGATGTCAGCTGGTTGTGATGGTGGATGTCAGCTGGTTGTGATGGTGGATGTCAGCTGGTTGTGGTAGTATGTATGGTCGTGTAGTGGGAGTGGGCTGGATGCAGTGTAGAAGAGAGAGAGAGAAAGAGAGAGAGAGAGAGAGAGAGAGAGAGAGAGAGAGAGAGAGCAAGCAATGCAATTTCCATATACACAGACAGCCAACCAGTACAAGGACCTTAAATATAAGGGGGGTAGAGGAGGGAAGAGAGGGAGTCTGATCTTGTATGTGTCCCTTGGCATCCCATTGCTGACACTGGTCCACTGTTACCAAATTCTCCCTCCTCTTTCTTCTCCCTCTTCCTCTCCCTCCTCTGAACAACACTCTACCATTAGGTATATTCTGCTGTCAAAGTCGTCATGAAGGAGTTATAAAGTCATGAAGCATGCCCATCCTCGGCAACACTCCAGACACAACCCCCCCAAAAATATCACCTCAGATACGACCCCAGATCACCTCAGCTGACGACCCCACCCCTAGTGATTAATCTACACCACCCTAGGTACGATTCCCTAGGTACGACCCCTACACCACCCTAGGTACGGCTCCTGCACCACCCTAGTTGACGACCCATGCACCACCCTAGTTGACGACCCCTGCCCCACCCTAGTTGACGACCTATCCTCAACAGTTTCGGACAAAAGGGTAAAACAATTTGAGTGGAATTTGTTCTTAATATCTCGTCTGGTCGTTAAGCCACTTGGTTTCCGTCGAGTTTGAGCCTTAAGATAATGCCTCCCTTCCCTTCCACCCTCCTTTCCTCCCTCCCTCCCTCCCTCCATCTCTTCTTCCTTCCATCTAACCCTCCCTTTCCCTCTCTCTTTCTCCCTCCATCTTATCCTCCTTCCCTCCCTCTCACCCAACCCTCCCCACCTCCCCCCTCACCCTCCACGGAGCTGACTGACCCGCCATCGTCAAAACACAGGATAAAGGTTGAAACAATTTAGTTAAAAAGAGACCCAAATTCTCCTCTCCGAAATTCTCATTGTTTCCGCTCCTCTATCTCCAGGGTCGTGGTGATGGTGGTCGTCGTGGTCGTAAGTGGTCGCAAACGTCATCTCCGCCACTCCGACATTTTAACCTATTTAACTCATCACTTTTTGTTAAGTTTGACTGCGAGAGCTGAAGCACGTGTCGAGAGCACCGTCTCTGTTTGTGTTGTTCGCGTGATGTTTAGTAGTAACGTTACAAGACACTACTTCGGTACTAACGGTTCTGAGCACGTCGTTGGTGTGTGGGGGGATCTGTTGCTTGGGGATGGTGTAGTGGGAGATCTGTTGCCTGTGGGGCCGTGTGGGTGGATCTGTGGATGGTGTTGCTGTAACCAGGCACGTCACCCTTTATTTCATGTAATCAACACGAAGATCATATTTACCTTTCCTTCAATAAGTAATTCTACACCGGTTAGGACTTTTGCTCCCTCCCGCCTGGTACGAAGGTGAGAGAGAGAGAGAGAGAGAGAGAGAGAGAGAGAGAGAGAGCATGGTAGCTCCACAACACTGCCCTATATGACAACTTCCGACGCTCCCCCTTATAAATATATATATGCATGTAATAATGCCTGGAGTCGTACCCTACTTCCTGGAGGAGTGATGAGGGGAGGTGAAGGGGAGACGAGGTGAGGGGAGGTAAGTGGAGGAGCGAGGAGGTGAAGTGAGGGAGGAAGACAAGTAGGTGAGGGGGAGGTAAGGGGAGAAGCAAGGGGGGAATATGAGGGGGAAGAGAGGAAGACAAGAAATTAGAGAAGGGAAAGGAGAAGAAAAACGGAATAAAAAGGGGAATATTTTCCTCACATCCCAGACCTGTAAAACTGTTTGCCACGACAGACTGTCTCGTGTGTCTGCCTGTCTGTCTGTGTCTCTCTGTGTCTGTCTGTCTGCTGCAGGCGAAAAGTCTAGTTCAAGGGCGTGGTGATACGGGAAGCGGGTAGAGGTGAACATGGTAGTGAAGGGGCACTGGTGGAGGTGGACGTGGTGATGAGGGGCGCGGGTGCGGATGGGCGTGGTGATGAGGGGTGCGGGTGCGGATGGGCGTGGTGATGAGGGGCGCGGGTGCGGATGGGCGTGGTGATGAGGGGTGCGGGTGCGGATGGGCGTGGTGATGAGGGTGCGGCGGATGGGCGTGCGGATGGGCGTGGTGATGAGGGGTGCGGGTGCGGATGGGCGTGGTGATGAGGGGTGCTGGTGCAGATGGTCGTGGTGATGAGGGGCACTATGGAGGTGGTACATGATGAGGGCGCCCCTCATCATGTACCACCTCCATAGACGTGGTGAAGAGGGTATGGTCAAATGGGAATGTTTACAGCACACCCTCTTAGAGATCCGCCACCCCTCCCTCCACCACACCCCTTCTCTTTACCATCACCCCCCTCCCTCGCTCTTCACTCACTCCCTTCCCTCTCCCTCCAGTCTCTCCATCCTCATCCCCCACCCTCTCCCTCGTCCCTCACACACCCCCTCCCTCATGTCACTGGGTCATTCATTGTTTTCAATCGGATTATGTGATGGTTTCTTCCTCTACTTGACATTCCTCTGAGCTGTGCCAACACCATCCCTTCCCTCCCTCCACCGCACCTCTCCCTTCCCTCCCTCCACCACACCTCCCTCTTCCCTCCCTCCACCCACCTCTCCACCTCTCACCGCACCTCTCCCTTCCCTCCCTCCACCACACTTCCCTCTTCCCTCCCTCCACCTCCCACATTCTACCCTCCCTTCTCTTCCTCACTCCACCTTCCCCTCTCCCTCCCTTCAACATCTCGTTTCCTCTCCCTTCTTCCTGACGACTCCTCCCTTCTCTCCCACCTCCTTTCTTCACGACTCTTCAACGAGTCCTTGACGACCATTCCTCGACCTTTTTGGAGTTATGGTTGACACCCTCATGTGACCTTTTGGGATGATTGCTGACACCATTCGACCTTTTGGGATGATTGCTGACACCATTCAACCTTTTGGGATGATTGCTGACACCATTCAACCTTTTGGGATGATTGCTGACACCATTCGACCTTTTGGGATGATTGCTGACACCATACGACCTTTTGGGATGATTGCTGACACCATACGACCTTTTGAACTACCATTGACACCATACGACGCCGTCTAGATAGCTGCAGACATTTTGATACGACCTCACATGACCTCAGACGATTGCCACATGACGCCAGAAGCCTCGACTTGATCTCAGACGCCTCCCAGATGACTCAAGAGGACAAGCGCATGACCCCACACGACCTGATACTCCACCAATACACCTCCACATAACCTCCAACAGACGCCAACATGACCCCAGACGTTGCCAGGCACCCCCCAGATGTCTTGGGGTCCCCGTCTCAACTGCCTCGTCCTCTAACGCTCATTCTAATTTGTGCCACTCGACCCATTGACCTTCATGAGGGTCTCTTGTGGCCCCACCAGAGTCCTCCTGCCCTGTCGCGTCGTCGTCCTCCTCCTCCTCCTCCTCGTCACATCGTCGTCTGATCGTCCCCTCTGTGTAGGCAGTCAGTCATTCCTCCTTGCTGTTCGCCTGGTTTCAACCTCGTCTGCTCTACTTCACTACCTCCCCCCCCTCCTCCATCTCTTCCTCCCTCCCTACCTCTCCCCCTCCATCTCTGCTTCCCTCCTTACCTCTCCCCCTCCATCTCTGCTTCCCTCATCCCCACAAACACACTTCTTCACGCCTCGCTTGAAGGAAGGAATTCACGGGAAGGAATGAAGTGAAACATGATATCCCACTTTTTTTTTTCTTTCGAGTCCCTAAGTTTAAGTGCGAATTTCTTAAAACACAAGCCAGGAACTTCAGGACTAACGAAGCGTCTTGAGGACTTGATCATAAGACGCAACTCTGAGACATAACCCAAAGTTGTTAGCAAGAGAGACCAAGACAAGTTTTCCAAAGTAGTTAACTGTTAAGAGACCAATCGCATGCCTTGACACCCTCGCATCACCATAACAAGCAATTCTGGGTCACAGCCTCTTAACAACTCTGGGTCAATTGAACTAAAAGTCGAACCATTTAGCTAAAATCGTCCAGTCACGGAACCTGGTGAGTAATCATAGCAGCTTTAAGTCTAAAAATAGACCAGAAGGAGGTTGAGGAGGAAGAGTAGGCGGAGGAGTAGGAGTAGGCGGAGGAGGAGGAAGAAGAAGAAGAGGGGGAGAAGGAGGATTAAGGCGAGGGAGGGAAGGAGAGAGAGAGAGCATACCCAGATAGGTCAACATGTAGTTTGTTTGTTGAATATTGCCGAGTTGTGTTGTCTCAGCCGATACGAACGACTCATTCAGAGGAAAGAAAGAACAGCTTCATAGACATAGGAGATATAATAATTCCAGGAAATAGTGAAGAAACAAGAAATAATAAGAGAAACGTCAACACAGAAGAAAACTCAAGATAGTAAACAACCCAGGAGTTACATTCATAGAGTTGACTGCGGTTATTTGATCTCCAGTCCGGGGAAAAATAGTGTGTGTGTGTGTGTGTGTGTGTGTGTGTGTGTGTGTGTGTGTGTGTGTGTGTGTGTGTGTGTGTTTGTGTGTGTGTTATTGTCAAGTGCCACATGGGAAAATGCAAGTGCCAAGTGTCTTTGACTAATATGGGAATGCCACGAGTCACTGTCAAAATGCGAGTATTTAGGTGTCAATGCCGAGTAAATGTCGAGTGAAGGTGTTGTAGAGTGCCAGCCATCCTCCTCCTCCTCCTCCTCACTGGCACCAAACATCATAACAGTGCCAGCCATCCTCCTCACTGGCACCAAACATCATAACAGTGCCAGCCATCCTCCTCACTGGCACCAAAGATCAGTGCCAGAGTCGTGTTTCAGGTGGTGTGAGGAGTAACCTTTAGTGTAGGTGAGTTAGGGTATAACGGAGGGGTTGTGTGGCGGTCTCTTACTCACCACCACAACCTTCCACATAATTACCATGTGACATTTGAAATCCATCCTGGGATAAACAAATGCCGCGGTGACCCGGATGTGAGGCTGGAGGTCATCCGAATACGTGTCGGGCGATTTCGTCTTCATGACTCACGAACGAACGCTGCGCCATCGACGGCTTCCGCATGCGAGATCGGGCAGAGTCTTCTGAGAACTAGGCGCTGTTGGAAGGGGGAATGAATAGGAATTTGTGATGGGATATCACATTTTTTTCGCTGGTGGTGACTGCTGAGGCCAAGGTCGAAGGCAAGGTTTCAGTGGGTGGGGAGTCGGGTGACAGGGTGACTAGGAGAGCAGAGATCGTGACGTCACGCCCCAGCTGACTAACTCATCACTGGCCGCCAGGGGGCCGAGAAAAACACCGCGCTGCCAGCTTCCTCGCGTCGTTAATGACGTTGTTAAATTGATCAACGTCGTTCCCGTGACTCTCTGCCTTCTCCTCCGTGATGTAATGAAGAGTTAATCACAGTCTTCTGAAAAAAGAATGAACACAAAGTTCCAATGCGAAATGTCCCAAGCCTAACGCAAAAAGTTAAAAAAATACAAGTTCTTCTAAAAACTAGTGCACAATAAGTCCCAATACGAAATGTCCTAAATTCTAGCATAAAAAAAATCCAGTACGAGTTCTCCTAAATACTAGTAAATACAGAGTTCCAATACGGGTTGCAAGGAGGGGGAGAAGGAGTGTTGTAGGCCGGAGTGAGGAGGCAGATATTGATAACTAGGCTAGGACTCGCGCGCCGTGGCCACAAGGACAGTACCGGCCCAGGGAGGCAGGCTTAATACACCCTCACCACAACCATTATCTTGTGAAAATAAGAATCTTAAGAATTGAATACGATAATCAAAATAATAAACATATTGGAACACATTAGTACTAATAGTAATAATGGCAAATAATAATAATAAAATCTAATAAAATAAAAACAACAAAATAATAATAATAATAACTTGAAAATTAACAAAAGACCCACTCATGAAATAATATACTAAGCAAAGCAAAAACAGAGATAAAAACAAAATCCAAACAATGAAAATGACGAAAGCGAAACAAAGAGACAGACAGAGACAGACAGACAGACAGACAGAGACAGACAGACAGACAGACAGACAGAGACAGACAGACAGACAGACAGACAATGGGAGACACGGCATCACCTCCACCGCCAGATGGTCCCCTACTAACAGCTGGGTCCTCGTGACGTCACAGGTCCGGCAACATGGCTATCTGGTTACTGCTGTGAATCACGCTTGAGGGACGCACTCACGGACCTGACGCACGCATACACGCAGGGGCAGATAGACGCAGAAGTAGACGGTCTCATAAATAGATGGACGCACGCATGAGTAGACAAATAAACTCATGCACAAGCACAGACGCATAAACAAACTTATGGATGACCAGACGCACACAAAAGCAGCACGCATGAGACGCACGCATATAATACACAAATCTATGCGTGAGGAAACAAACTTGTGTATTTGAACGTAATACAGGCAAGTCTACGTGTGTCAGCGTCTGTCTGTTTAGGTAACAGATTATTAGGTTAAACAGAAAAAAAAAACATTCACCCCCTCCCCCTCTCACTCACCCCTTTCCCCTCTCACTCACCCCCTTCCCTCTGCTACCCCTTCCCTACACCCCTCCCCCTCTCACTCACCTTTCCTCTCCCCCCTTCCCTCTCCTCACCCCTTCCCTCTCTCCCCTCTCACTCACCCCCTCCCCTCTCACACACCCCTTCCCCTCTCACACACCCCCTTCCCCTCTCACTCAACCCTTTCCCTCTCACCCCCCTCTCAACCCCTACCCCTCCCCCACTAGCCTTCCCTCTCCTCACCCCTCCCCCTACATGATCAATCGCAATTTCAGGTAATTTTGATATCGAATGACGTCACAGAAGCTAACAGTATGTATACCCTATTGATTAACATGACCGGGCGACCGACACACACACACACACACACACACACAGCGAACCTTTATCCACTATAAAATTGGCCTTCCAGAGCTTAAAGTAGGAGTGTGACGTCAGAAAACACTATTACGACAATGGTTTTAACAGAATATAAAGAAAGAAGCCAAACAAGAGAGGGAATAGAGCTGAAGAAACAAAAGAAGATCGACGAAGTACAAGAAGGAATACTTTAATAATTTCAGGTGATGGATAGAAAACATACGAAGACTTAAATGTTAATAAACAGTGTATAGATAGAAACAAAATATAAAAGGATTAGCTTGATATAACAAAAGACGATCGTTAAGTGACGAAAATTTATGGAGCAATTTATGTATTCCGGGAGGGTGAGCTGTGGTATCGGTTTGAATACCACACAGTAGTGTTGGATCCTGCTGGGGTGTGTCGTGTCGTGTCGTCTATGAAACAAAAGCGAAGCGGTGCCCACGTAGCAACACCAAGCCTGGACCTTCCATTGACGTGACGACCCATTGACGACGAGAGGAGGGTGGGGGGGGGAGAGGAACGCCTTCAACAAATTTTAGACTAAGAGAAATTAATGGAGATGTGAAGAGAGAGTAAATCACTTGTCAGCAGCAGCAGGTTCACGTGCAGAGATAGATAGATAGATAGATAGATAGGTAGATATAGATAGACAGATAGATAGAAGGAGGGGAAATAATTTGTCAGAGGATAGACAGATATTCTTAAAAGAGAGAGAGAGAGAGAGAGAGAGATCAGAGGATGAATAAACAAAGAAACTGAAATATAAAAAGAGTTATTGAGCGATAGACAGATAGAGAAAAAACATGAGCTTGTTCAACAAATACATGGACATATAAAGAGACGCCCTTAAAGCTGCAATGTGAGGATGGTATGAATGGAGCAGGGAGGAGCTGTCTGACGCAGGCGCCCTTGTGCTGCGGTAGTCTGGTCGATAGATTCTGCTGGCCTACTGCTGTTCTCTCTCCCTTCCTCCACCCTCACATTCCCCCCATCTCTCACTCCTCTTGCTACCTCCTCACTTTCTCCTTCTCTCTCTCATCCATACACCTACACATACTGTGAGTCGCCTGAACCTCTTCCAACAAACAAGTCTCATTCAACGTTGTCAATGGTCGTTGTAACATAAGCAACATTAACCCGGACCTAAACCTTCAGAGCGTCGTGGTTATCCCTCCTCCCTATCCTCCTCCCTCCCTAACATCCTCCTCCCTCCCTCCCTTCCTCCCTCCCTCCTAATATCCCCTCCCTCCTCCCCTCCCTCCTCCTCCCCTCCCTCCCTCCCCCTCCCCTAATATCCCCCTCCCCTCCCCTCCTCCCTCCCTCCTCCCTCCCCTCCTCCCTCCTCCCCTCTTCCCCCTCTCCCTCCCTCCTAATATCCCCTTCCCCCTCCCTCCCTCCCTAATGTCCCTCCCCCTCCTCCCTCCCTCCCTCCCCCTTCCCTCCCTCCCTCATATCCCCCTTCCCTCCCTCTCCCCTTCCGTCATTCACAACATTCTTCCCTCGTTCATGAAATTCAAAACAGTCGAGAAGATTCAAATGTTTCATCTTAAAATGATTCCTTGTTTCAGTCTTTCGATTGTAATGATTTAGTTACGGTTGCTGGTAAGATACTGATTTCACATCAACTATCTTTTGTTGGTCAAGATAATCAACCAATGTCGTTGTTTTGGTCAATTTGGTGGGTTTCCCCCCCCCCTCCCAAGAACATCCAATGATTCACTGTTTCAGGTCTCAATCTCGAAACACCGGAGTCGAATCATGAGTCGAGTCAAGGCGCCGTTCGAAGCAGCTTTCTTCGTCCATTCATGAAAATCTCGGAATGAAGTCAGTGAAGCTATCTGTTTACCTGCACCAGCTGGGACACACTGTTGTTGTTTGTTTGTTGTTGTTAGTTATTGTTGGTGGTGGCTGTTGTGTTTGTTGTTGTTATTGTTGGTGGGGGTTGTGGTGTTTGTTGTTGATGATGTTGGTGTGATGTTCGTTATTGTTTTTGTTATAGTTGATGGTGGTAGTGATGGTATTTTTGTTTTTGTTGGTGGTAGTTGTGGCGGTGGAGGTGTTGTTGTTTTGATGTTTTTGTTGTATCATTTCATGGCTTTGTCTTTAGGGGAAGATTTAGTGTGTGTGTGTGTGTGTGTGAGTGTGTGTGTGTGTGACGAAGTTTACAGGAACGTCACACTCTTTGTTCTCCAGGATGTCTTGTCTGTGTTGTCAGTGGGTTAGGGTGGGTGGGTGTGTGTGAGGCGGGCGGGGGTGCAGGTGCTGGGGTGACACGGGTGTGGTGCGGAAGGAGGAAGAGTCATAATGGCAACCAGGGCCACGGGGGTTGGCACTAGCAGACTCAAGCATTAATGTCACCGCCACCTCATACTCCACTCCTCCCCCTCTACCTTCCTTCGCTGCCACCACCACTACCATCTCATAGAAATTGTGGTGGGTCATGGTTGCTGCCAATCAGCTGCATTAATTCACTACATCATAACGTGTTGGTGACCTTAGGTGTCTCCAGGTGTCCCTAGGTTACTAAAGTGTGTGTTTGTGCCTGTTGACGGCACCTGGACCACGTGAGGTGACGTCACAGGACGTTTTTCTAGCAAGAGCCACCCTGATGGTCACCCCTGACTACAGGCCCTTGAGATAGTTCCCCGTGACGACGGTCCCCTTAACAACTTCCTTATGACGACCTTCCAGTGACAACGGGTCCTGACATTGGCTCCTTGAGGAGGTCCTCCTGACATCGTCCTCCACATGGTAAAGAAGATGCGTGACGTGGTAACAAGGGGGACGGAGGTAAAAAAGAGAGGGTTAGATAAGAGGAAGACGGGATTTGGTTGCGGTAAAGGGAGGATCAGGCGTGGACGGCCTCTGGGACAGAAAGACAACAGACAGGAGGCTGTGATGGACGGCTCCTCCTCCTCCTGCGTGTGTGTGTGTACCAAGTTTGAGCGAGGCTGATGACACCTGCATCCTCTGACATCTTGACACTCGCAGGTGTGTGGGGGGTGAATGAGGGGGGAGGGAAGTAAGGAGGGGGAGGAGGGGGGAGGACAACATACAGCGGAAGGAGTAGTCAGAAGTGAATTAAATCAAGAGGAACGATTTCATTGAGAGAGAGAGAGAGAGAGAGAGAGAGAGAGCCTTCCACGCCCACCACACTGTGTCGCCCCTCACGCCCAGGAGACGTCTGCTGCTAGGTGAGAAACATACCAGCAGCAGACGCCTCCTTGGGGTGGGACGTCTCTCTTGGCCTCGTGAATACATGTAACTCGTCGAGGGTTTCATGTGTTCTTAAGACCTGGCACCTTGAACACTTCTCACTGATGTACTTCCCTCCCTCCTCCTCTTGGAAACTACGTCAGTCTGCCACCCCGTCAGTTTCCTTCATCGTCGTGGTGTTATGTTCATTCATGACGGGGCGTTCATTCATGGGATGAGCGAGGCGGCGGAACATTCATTCATGAGCACGCAGAGACGCCCTCACAGCTGTGTCTGGGAGACCACACCTGTGAACCACACCTGTGACGCCCCTCAACAAGTGTGTGTGGTTGGTGGGGCCGGCTGCTTAAAACATAGTTGCTCTACAGTAGTTCATAGCGGACGCCTGGCAGCAGCGACCACTCGTCTACTGCGGCAAGATGTATACATATCGACCCCCTTGTAGACCGACTAACGCTGTCTTGAACACCATCTATCTGATCAATATTTCACGTGTTATGTAAACCCTAACGGTACTCACGGAGATCTTACACCCTAGACAAACATTTAACTGTTAACCAGACAATAGTAAAAGCACGGTATATCAACACAAGTAATGAAATTCATGGAAAATAAATGACTTCGTCGAAAGAAGTAACAAGTGATAGTCGGCGCGCGCATTAGTTCTGAGTTCACCTGCACCAACCAAGAACCGGATATCGTAGGTAAAATATCCCCTAATTGCTCTCGTGTACACCTGACGTCAGAGAAAATTGCAATTAACCTCTAAAATACACTGCCCCGCGTATGCATTTAGGCTAATTTTCGGCGAATTGCGAGTGATGGTATCAATAATGAATGGTGTAGTGACGTCACGCTACGTCACGGAGGGTCGGCTCGGGATTGGTGGAGGGCCGCATGCTAGCACTTGCCATGCCACACGCACAGCCCTTTAACCCCCCCCCCCTCCCCCTGTCCTCTTAATAACCCCCCTCTTCCCCCTGGCCATTAAACCGGTACTGAAGGGAATATTTTATTGTTTTGTCGGCAATACATAGACTGACTCTCAAAAGCTGTTAATGGTAGTGACGGCAACACAACATCTTGTCGAAAACATGGTTAAATTTGTTTAATAGACAGTAAAGGGGAATTGTAGTGTCGTTAAGGACAGATTTAACGGTAGATGTTAATTGATAAATATAATTGAGATGTCGTTTTAGTTAATTAAATAAACATAAAACATTACTCAAACGCGTCAGTTAATCCAAGTAAAAACAACAATACATATTTACGTATCAACAACATAATCTAAGCACACACACACACACACACACACACACACACACACACACACACACACACACACACACAGATCAGACCACAGAACAGATACTAATGGAGATTTGTTATGTAGGAAGAGGAAAATGAGTAAAGAAGGAAAGGAAGAAAGAGAGAGGAAGATGGAAAGATAGAAAAAGTTGCAAAGAAGATTAAGAAGGAGGAGAATATTTCGAAAAAAAGAGGCGAAGAAAAAAAAGAGAAAGAGAAGAGAGATAAAGGAGAAATGGGAGGACAGGTAAGAAGATGGATGATGAGGGGAGGAGAGGAGAGGACTAGAGCATTCCGCCACGACACCTCAAGAATGTTGGCTCCTGCATGTGTCAAATTTTCCCGCGCTAAACTCTTTCCCGCGTAAATTATTTCCCCAAAAGCCCGGGAAACGAAAAGGGTGCGGACGAAAATTTTGTTGTGTGTTACTAAAATGGCAGTTGTGTTGATCGCGGAGCATCTACAGTGAAAAGTAAACAGAGCTTTAGGAGTTTGGGTATAAGGTGACGTCACAAGCCGTCTGGCAGGGTAGCTGGGCATGATGCCAAGACCGTACAAACGAACACACACGTTATTGTTGCCAGGTTTCCCCAGATACACACACTAACAGGTCACTACCCTACTTGCATGTATGCTAGGAGGCCACTTGTATATTTCTCTATTCCTTAATAAACACAACAAATATTATGTGAGTGAAAATTCATAAATGTGTAACAAACATTGATGAACGTTGCTTAAAAATTAGGTATTAAGCGCGAGGGAAGAGCGGGCAACCCTCCACCACTACGTCATCTTACATCAGCGACCAAAATGGAGGTGTACGTCACTTTACGTTGTGTTCCCGCCACTACCTGGCCAGACAGCAGCGCGCATACTAATAAGCTGTGACGTGGTGGAGGCGTGGGCGAACTGGTTCCTCAACACTGACCAATTACTTGTGATGCTCCGCCATGTTGTCGCTGTTGTTGTGGTGTTTACCCCCCCCCCCCCACGAACCCTCCCTCAGGTACAAGTGATCAGAAAAGCTTCTTATGTACACCAGGTAGGAGAGTGTGGCGAGGTGTGTTATTGTTTGGTAAGAGAGAGTCCCACAGCCCAGGGTTTAAACAAGGTTATTCATGACCATGTTAGAGCCACTGACCACACGCTCATGGTAATGTTACAACACCCAGATGGTTATCGTGAACCACCGTGTTTTTTTTTTATCATTAATCTCAATATGGCGAGTTACTGTACAGTTAGTTTAAGTTAGTGCCCCGTGGGAGTGTCAGGGAGTGTATCTTATAAGGGACAATCTCAGTACAGTCGACACGTGTATATATTTCTTGATGAGGCTGCAAGGATAACTGTCCGTGCACGTTTGGTATAAAAAGATGACTCGTATCACATTAAGATCACCAAACAACAACATGACTCCTGCGCTAGGCGGTCAAGGTACAAGACTCTTGTTATTGTGGCAACTGCAGGTGGAGCTGTTGCCAGACGCCACCAGCTGGAGTGTTGGCGATAAGATGACATCACCGGGCTACGTCACCTCACGTCATGGCTGTCTGGCCTAGCGAGTTTCGTAGCCCGGGTAGCATCCTCACCTCAACCATCTTAAGAAACAGTTTAGCCGCCGTTCATCTGTTTCTCCCTGGATAATGGCAGGAGTTAGGCCTCACATGGAGACCGCCGCAGTATTAAAGGTGATAGTCCATAGGAAGAGGTTTGTTGTTGTCACTCTTCATACAGCGACTCGCCTGCCCCAGTACATCACAGTCATAACGCCATCTTTACGTTATTATAGAAGAACACAGTAGAAATACAAGTGATATACGATATACACATCAAATATAACACGGGGAGGGGGGCTCTCTCGCACGATAAGAAAGACTTTAAAAGATGTCGTCGAACACAAGTAAGATTGTTAGCTTCCGTGAGGGGTAAAACACGCGGAAAAATGCTCACTGCCAGGCCAGAAACAGCCCAGGAGTAGCTAGTTGGCGAGGCACCACCTTGGCTAGCAGCAGGAGAGGCAGCCGTCAACACAACCTACCACAATGACATAACACCACTATTTTAAGGTCATCGTGGGCCTCATATAGACATGGCACCGAATTCTTTGGCAGCCTTCTCGGGCAAAATGGCCGGAGAGACATTAGTGTTGGCAGAGGTTGGTGCTGGGCTGAGCCGTGGCCCAGCATCATCGTCCCTAAATAGTGACTTACAGCTGGCGCCAAACTGAGGTAGTTTAGGGTACTGTTGTTGTCCTTCCTCGCCTGTACGTGTACCAGTGACTCCCACCTAGTGTGTCTCAGTGTACTAGTGGCCCCACCTAACGTGTACAAGTGGCTCCACGTATATTGTTAGTGTGTACTAGTGACCCCACGTGGTGTGTATCAGTGACCGCCTACACCAGGTGTAACACAGTAGTGACTGTGTGGTGCACACTCGTTATGGCTGGTTGTGGTGAGGCAAGCTCACAGCACAGTACAGTGTTGGTGGAGGCTGAGATGACAACATGAAGCTGGTCACACCAACAGCTGTGAGCCACAACACAGTGCAGGTGGTTGGGTGTGGCCACAAAAACTATGACTTTGTAAACACACACACACGTACACACACACACACACACACACACGTGCACAATCTCCTTCCTTCCGTTTTATCTTTCACAAATACAGAACGATAAAACTCGTAACAACTTCCGCCTCGGCGATAAGCGTTATCCTGGCAGGAACCTGGAGATAAGGTGAGCGATAACAGGTGATACAGTGCGACTCCCGTGGCCTTGGGCTTTGGCTCTGGCACATCTGTTCCTTCACTACACCTTGATTTTCGGAATTCCTTGTACGTACACACAGCACCGGGCATCACATACGTACACACAGCACCGGGCATCACATACCTACACACAGCACCGGGCATCACATACCTACACACAGCACCGGGCATCACATACGTACACACAGCACCGGGCATCACATACCTACACACAGCACCGGGCATCACATACCTACACACAGTTCCCTAGGAGAGCCAGAGTTCACTGTATCACAAAAGACCCGATAAAGTGAGGTGGTTGAAGGCGTCAACACTAACTGTACACATTACAGTAACTTGCCACCCCCAAACTCCACAGTCACCAAGTACTGGGCTCGACAACAGTTCCGAGAAACCCAGGGTTCGATATTTGTTATCTTGATCACACAGGTTAAGGTGTGATAGTGTGTGTGTGTGTGTGTGTGTGTGTGTGTGTGTGTGTTTTCTACTAACCATTCCTCTATGAACGACGGGCGACGACACCTCCCATGCATCAGGACACACTAACACACGGCCTTGTCACCAGTTACAGGGTGTAGGGGGTGATCTAATACAGGACCCCAACACTGGCTGGCGGGTGACACCACAACACTACTGGATTCCAGTACCAGCGGGTAACACAGCACTGGTGACCATCACAAGCCCCCGCCTCACCACCTCTCCCTCACTGCCAAGACCCCCACCGGTTGTGTAGGGTAATCACTTGAGTGGCGGGTTGCACTAGGTTAGGGTATCACTGGGTAAGGTAGGTCACTAGGTGGGATTGGCACTATGTAGAAAATGTCAAGTAGGGATCTCACTGGGTGGGGATGTCACCAAGTGGTAGTGTTACTAAGTTGAGGATGTCACTGTCTGGGGGTGTCACTGGGTGGGGATGCCACTAGGTGAGGGTGTCACTAGGTAGGGGTGCCACTTGGTGGAGGGGGGTGTGAGCATGCGAGGGGGAGGCCGTGGGGCACGTGTGGCTCGGGCGAGGGGGCAGCGGGCACTGGGGCAGGCAGGCAGGGCATCCGTGGGCAGGATTCACAACACGCGGTGAAAGCGGAAGGAGTGGGAGGGTATAGGGGCGGGGCTAGGCTAGGTCAACACTTGAGGGGGGCGGGGCAGCGGGGTGTACACCTACCTGTGATGGGGGGCGGGTCTGGGAGAGGCTCTATAGGCCCGAAGAAGGTCGGCATCTCTGAAGTAGTGACGGGAGTGTTGAGACATTCCTCCACAGTTCGGTCGTATATGGACACTGTAGGCAGGGGTGATGGTAGACACTCCCCGCTCTTGCCAAAAGTGTCAAAGCTCACCAAACTGAACTGCACGGCAGGGGACACCGAGTCAATGCCGTCCATAATCATATTGGAAAAGTTTAGTTCGTCTTCACTAGAAGTATGGGTGTCTTCAGGCTGTGGGTGAGTCGACCCCGAGCCTGATATGGTTGAAGGTGGCAAGCGCAAGAGGCAACGGCGAGCCCCAAGCGACCAAGATTCTTCCAGTGGAGCCAAGGTGACGGCAACTGGCACCTCCGTCCTCAACACTGCCACGATACTCACTGAACACCTCGCGGGTTTGTCCCGCCAGTTTTATGAATGGGACTAGTGCTCCTGGCCCAGCCAATCAGCGCGAGGTACCGTGACGTCACTGAGACGTCAGCTCTATGTTCTCCGTACTCGGGGAGCGAAAAGTCGATAAGTTGCAAGTTATTCAAATCCTGAGTGCGCAACCTTACGTTGCGGCTTAGTTATGTATTATTTTGTCTTTGTTAACACAACAATTGCAACAAAAATAAAAAAATAGACCATATTTAACCTTTATCAATGTGTTTGTTCTCCACGTGCAGTTGAAACCACGAGCGGTGTGTGGCTGCCACTACGTCACATCGCCGCGCGGCCTCATAACCATATTTGGTAACCCGACTCAGACCCGAGCGTAGCCGAATGTGTGACGTCACCCCCGCGCTTCTTTGAGTTTACTTTATCCTGTAGAGCAGTATGTAGGGTAGGTAGCCACTGTAGAGCAACTTATATCAGCTGTGTCTCACCTCCGGTAGTGCCAAACAGTGCCTACTTACTGCCGGGCCTGACTTGTGAGAAGTGCCATGACGAAGACACGGAGCTGACGGCAGCTGCCCACAGTTACACTGGCGCGGGCGACCACCACACCACCCCTTATACCTGACCAAGTCACGTGACCTGCAGGTGGGCGTGTACACAAGGCCCACGTGGGTGCCCGCCTCCCTCCTGCTTCAGCCCACCCCCATCACCTCCTCCAACAACACACGTTACTTCCTCATCCCCATAGCTATTTTTTTATTGACAAACGTTCCTTATCTAGTTACCTCTACCACCACTATTACCCCGCGCCACCAACACTACCAACAAATACTTCCTTTTTAAGTGTTTTTGCCTCGTTCATGCCACCACCACGACAACCACCAGCTCTCACAGTCACCCACACCACAATACCTACCGCCACCACCAACCCCCACCACCACAACCACCACCACCACAACCACCAACCCCAACCCCTCCAGCCACCACCACCAGCCCCACCACCACGACAACCACCAGCTCTCACAGTCACCCACACCACAATACCTACCCCACCACCAACCCCCACCACCACAACCACCACCACCACAACCACCACCACCACAACCACACCAACCCCCAACCTCCAGCCACCACCACCAGCCCCCACCACCACGACAACCACCAGCCTCACAGTCACCCACACCACAATACCTAACACCACCACCAACCCCCACCACCACAACCACCACCACCACAACCACCAACCCCAACCTCCAGCCACCACCACCAGCCCCCACCACCACGACAACCACCAGCCCTCACACAGTCACCACACCATACCTACCCCCCACCACCAACCCCCACCACCACAACCACCAACCCCCAACCTCCAGCCACCACCACCAGCCCCCACCACCACGACAACCACCAGCCCTCACACAGTCACCCACACCACAATACCTACCCCCACCACCAACCCCCACCACCACAACCACCACCACCACAACCACCAACCCCCAACCTCCAGCCACCACCACCAGCCCCACCACCACGACAACCACCAGCCCTCACACAGTCACCCACACCACAATACCTACCCCCACCACCAGTCCCCACCACCATCCCCACCCCACTACCACCATAACTCCTCACCACAATCATAACTACCACCATCATCCCCAAGAATTCTACCATCACCTACCACACTGACACCACCACCATACCCAATACCTCTACCCCACCACCCCCACCACTATCACAATCACCTACCACCAATACCTTTCCCACTACAAACCACCAACACAACCAAATTCCCCACCAACGCCCCCACCAACACCCCACCAACACCCATCATACACCCCACCAACACCCATCATACACCCCATACATACATACATACAAACATACATACATACATACATACATACATTGGTATTACCTTCCATCAGCTGTGAGTCTCGCGTGAATGAAATTTGTGGGCGGGCGTCAGTGTGGTCGTAGTAAATACCTCCTCGTGCTGTGTGTGTGTGTGTGTGTGTGTGTGTGTGTTATATCTTTGTTGTTTTATTATCTTGCCTATAAATACGGGGTTAACTATTGTTTAGAATCCTGTCTGTTTGTCTGTCTGTCTCGTTGTCTTTGCCTAAAACATCTCGGGAAGACTAAGCACGTATTATCAAGATGTATATGATAATTCTTAATGTATATCGTGGCACAATTGACCAAGAGTTGCCATGATAACTCTTAGCACAATAACACAAGAATTATTGGAGGTGAAAGAAAACGAGAACAGCGTCATGGTATCGGTTCCTGGATGGTGGTTGAACTATTTATTTTTACTTTGTTGATTTTTTGCTCTCTCTCTCTCTCTCTCTCTCTCTCTCTCTCTCTCTCTCTCTCTCTCTCACACACACAGGAACCTTTCAACAGAGAAAAACTGGAATTCTAGTTAACATTTCATTTGTCATTACAGTAGTGTGTTGAGGTCGCTGGGCTGTCTTTGTGATGCCGTAGACGTGTAGTAGTAGTAGTAAGGCGGCGTGGTCGTGAGTTGGAGTGTCTGAGGTAGTACATAGGCGTGGTGGTGGGTACAGGCGTGGTGGTGGGTACAGGCGTGGTGGTGGGTACAGGCGTGGGAGGTAAACTCTAATTTTGTTTTGAGTAAAAGGTTGTCCCTCACGTTACCTTATTGGCGATAGGTTCACGCGCGCCAGTGACGTCAGGTAGACGTCGACCAATCGGTACACAAGGTAATACATCTAGCGAACACGCTGACCAATCATTGCACGGTTGTGACGTCACAGTCGTAGTAGGTTTAGTAAACACGATACAATCAATCAATGACAAGGTGTGTGTGTGTGTGTGTGTGTGTGTGTGTGTGTGTGTGTGTGTGTGTGTGTGTACACGCGATGTAATCATGACAGTTAATGTAATTGGTTGTTTATTTGCTCATAATTTGGTGATGTCTAGTAATATATGTAGGTCGATATGTATGCATCCACACACACACACACACACACACACACACACACACACACACACACACACACACACACTCACACTCACACTCTTAATAAACCGTTAATTATTATTATTACACAGACACACAGACACGTGTTCAGCTTCCCTAAGTTGTGGCTCCAGATGTGTTATTCATGAACGACCCTCAAGTCAAGGTCGACCTTATGTGAGGGTGAAGTGTGGTGTAAGTGTTACTTGTGTATGATCTCTCTCTCTCTCTCTCTCTCTCTCTCTCTCTCTCTCTCTCTCTCTCTCTCTCTCTCACTATACCATGCTCAGTATACAGCTTTTCATTACCTTAAACTGACACCTTAAATACCTCTAATTAACACCTGTAATTACAAACTGCAGTGACTTTAATTAACATCCCTAATTAAAAATAGTAACACTTGTAATTAATGTGTGTGGGTGTAATTACCTTCAATTCCTACCTGTAATACCTGTGTTATTTTCTCCTTGCAAGTAATTCTTCGACAGGTAAGGTAAAGGCTTTTGTGAATGAGTCTTTACTATTATACTTACGAGGTCTTATGAATGACTGATTACTATGGTTTACTATAGTTTGTTTCGTCACAGTGGGAGGAGTGAGTCACATGGCGTCATAGTTTGTTTACTTCATATACACGATTAATGGAGCGATGATAGAGGGGTTAATGGGGTAGTGGTGCGAAAGAGACTAACCTAACCTAACCTAACCTAGTTGAGAAGAAATAAATATACAAGTTATTAATAAACTAGCACATTAAGGCGACAGATAAAGTAACTTATTTTATAGTTTAAAAAAAGAAGTATAATAAAGACACAATAAACTAATTAATTAAAATAAAATTACTTGCGGACAGATCAGATTAACCTTCAACACTTTCCCGTTTTTTCCCCAATATTCCTCCGGCCTTTGTTTACCAAATAAATTTAATCAGATACGAACGACTAAACTACAGCTTCATATTTACCTCGACCAATGACGTCCTCAGGCCCTGATAACGTCACGCTGAGTTTATACTATTAACTATAGAAACGCGATAATAACGCCCCGTAAAGGCCAATGTCTTATGAGTAGTGATGATGAGAGAGAGAGAGAGAGAGAGAGAGAGAGAGAGACATAAATAGAACTGGCCTCAAAACATGTATTTGAACTCACCAGACGAGATATAATGTTTATTGCACGTTATTCAGGTGAGGATGAGAGCTCCTTGAACCACGTGTTAAAGGGATCATTCTTATTATATTGGCGGGCTTTATTACGTAGTGAGTGCATAGTGTGTGTGTATAGTGTGCGTATGGTGGGTGTATAGTGTGTGCATATAGTATGCGTATGGTGGGTGTATAGTGTGTGTATAATGTGTATATAGTGTGTATGGTGGGTGTATAGTGTGTGTATAATGTGTATATAGTGTGCGTATGATGGGTGTATAGTGTGTATATAGTGTGCGTATGGTGTGTATATAGTGTGCGTATGGTGGGTGTATAGTGTGTGTATAGTGTGAGTATGGTGGGTGTATAGTGGGTGTATAGTGTGTGTATAGTGTGCGTATAATGTGTATATAGTGTGCGTATGATGGGTGTATAGTGTGTATATAGTGTGCATATGGTGGGTGTATAGTGTGTGTATAGTGTGCATATAATGTGTATATAGTGTGTGTATGGTGGGTGTACGTATAGTGTGTATAGTGTGTGTAAAAGGGCGGTGGGTAAAAATTGTACAGTGAGTGTATATAGGTATACACTGTAGTATGTGTGTGTGTGTGTGTGTGTGTGTGTGTGTCTGTGTGTATATAATGTGTATTGTGTATGTATAGTGTGTGTGTATAGTGTTGATAGCTTCTGTATCATTTGTATATATAATGGATATAGTGTGTTAATAGTGTGTGTGTGTATGTAATGGAAGTTAGATGTGCATAGTGTGTATAGTATGTATGGTGTCAATATGAAGTGTATAGTGTGTGTATATAGTGTGTGTGTGTGTATGTTTATGGAATGTGTAGATATGGAACAAATGTTTATTGAATGTGGTTGTAAATATGTCCCGGTTGTCGTGTGGTTGTCGTGTGGTTGTCGTGTGGTTGTAAATTTGCCGTGGTTGTCGTGTGGTTGTAAATATGCTGTGGTTGTCGTGTGGTTTGTAAATTTGCCGTGGTTGTTGTGTGATTTGTCATGTGGTTGTAAATATGCCCGTGGTTGTCGTGTGGTTGTAAATATGCTATTGGTTGTCGTGTCGTTGTAAATATGTGGCGGTTGTAAATATGTCGTGGTTGTCGTGTGGTTGTAAATATGCGTGGTTGTCGCGTGGTTGTAAATATGCTGTGTGGTTGTCGTGTGGTTGTCGTGTGGTTGTAAATATGTGGCGGTTGTCATGTGCGGTTGTAAATATGTCGTGGTTGTCGTGTGGTTGTAAATATGTCGTGGTTGTCGTGTGGTTGTAAATATGCCGTGGTTGTCGCGTGGTTGTAAATATGCTGTGGTTGTCGTGTGGTTGTAAATATGTGGCGGTTGTCATGTGCGGTTGTAAATATGTCGTGGTTGTCGTGTGGTTGTAAATATGTCGTGGTTGTCGTGTGGTTGTTTTTGTATCAAGGAACCTCCAGATGGCAAGGTCGTTAAGCACGGAACAGAGTGTTGGTGCCTCACGCTTTGAGTTAATGTTTTTCCACTTTAAAATGCTTCAGTATAGCGTATGTTAGTGAAGGTGTCTTAACTACCACTGTGTATCAAAGGTGTTATAAGGATCTGTTTAGTTATTGTCTATACTACCTTTAAATAAGAAGTAATAAATGAATGATCTCTTAGTACGGTATAGAATAATGTATATATATATATATATGTGTGTGTGTGTGTGTGTGTGTGTGTGTGTGTGTGTGTGTGTGTGTGTGTACGAGGGTAGTGTGGAAAATAGATCATCAATTTTATGCATAGATTAGATAAATTATGGCTGTCTTTAGTTCACATAAATATCACACATAAACTCAGTCTCAATTATTCTTCGTGTTTGTGTTTGTGAGTTGCGATACAAAACCAGAGTGGGGTATAAACTGTACAGTCTATGCTAAGATATTATCGGGTGTGATAATGTAGCACATGTCTCCTCCCTCACTCTTATAAATGTCGTCTATGTTATCCAAATAGTGAAATTAATATAAATGTTAAGATTTGTGGTTCACTTATGGCGATAATGAAAGAAAATGTGAACTATAGTCTACACGTCATTAAAAATCAAAACAAGTTCCAATATTAACTTTAATTTCTAATCATATCTCATAAATAACATGATTATTAAAAATATAAATAAATCTCTGTTAATTGAAGTCATTAAATAAGCGAGATGAGATAATTTAAGCAGATACGAACCTAAGATATATGGTATGGCCGAGGGAGAGTACTGAGCAGGCAAGTCATCAGTCGTACCAGTCTCAGCCAGGTGGGGGGGAACTAACCCAGTCGTCCCCAGATGGCTGTAGGAGGCGAGGCGTTGTCTGGCCAAGTCTCCTGTTTTTATGGTTTGATGGCTCCTCGCCCACGCTGTTAAGTGGGTGAAATGGGGTCACAACAACACCACTAGGCTTACTACTCGTCCGTTACTGATGTTTTAACAATACCACTTCTGGTAACGTGATTATAACGTCACAATACATGGTGGTGATGTTTAAACAATACTTCTTCTGCTATCATTACTGTAACGTCACCACACTATACATGGTGATGTTTAACCTACCGTGACTTGCGGGCCAGGGTACTGTTTTCGCCTATGCTTGTCTGTCTGTCTTTCTCTTTCTGTGTCTCCCAAAATAACCCGAGAACAGCTCTGTGGGTTTGCACCAAACTTGGCAGGTCTGATCAGCATGTGACGAGGTCCACAAGATAAACTTTTGATGCAAATCGCACCGTAAGTTATTCAGTCTTGCCCTGGTAACGATGAGCACATAAGATAACACAGTGTTTTTCGGCGGTTTAAGAAAACGATGGCATGAGACAGTCTCCAGCGGTGACTACATTAATTTGCGGTAACAGTGTCACGTTCGAAATTTACGCAGCCAAGGTAACAGTTCGCGGGCAGGATGATATATAATTTAACAATACTACACCTGCTACCTACTGTACGTGGATAAAATTATAACATAACTACACTTACTACATTATACTGTATGGTGATATCTAAACATCGTTATACTGTACTTGATACATCCACGCAGATATATTTTAATATAACTCTTATAATAATAATAATAATAATAATAATAACAACAACAACAACAACATGGTTTACCCACCATTAACCTCACATACATACATGTTACTATTAGTATTGTGTTTTTAAACTGCTCTCGCTAGTATAGTCGCTAACATACTAAGTACAGTATAGCAAGAACGAGGTTACGACTCTTATGTAAGCAGCTTCTTAAAGGCAATGGGAGGGGGTGGGTGGGTGAAAGTGTACTATACCGAGTGATGATATTAATTGAACAGTGTCTTTATATAACCTATGTGTATTAGTTATCATACTTGGGAAAGATTAATTCATATTAGTCTTTATTATATGTTCAATATATTGTATTTTACCGAAGAAATGAAGTTAGGGCAAGACGAGTCAGTTGAAGGAGTCATAACTATCACTGTCCTCAGATGGTTAAAGACAAGTGAATTAACATGAATCTGTAGGTCAATGGCTCTTACAGTGTTGGTCTGACTCATCCGTCCATTCAAATGACGAGTCCGAATGTCTGGTACACATACATATCTTTAGTTTAGGGACGTGTGTGTGTGTGTGTGTGTGTGTGTGTGTGTGTGTGTGTGTGTGTGTGTGTGTGTGTGTGTGTGTGTGTGTGTGTGTGTGTGTGTGTGTGTGTGTGTGTGTGTGTGTGTGTGTGTGTGTGTGTGTGTGTGTGTGTGTGTGTGTGTGTGTGTGTGTGTGAGATTCAGTCGAGCTTGTGGCATAGAGTTAAGTTTTGTTGGGTTATGCTGGATCCTTCTGACGACTGCTTCAGGTTTTCAACACATTTTAAGTCGTTTTTCGTAACATTTGATCTAGTTGCCTTTATCAGGTTCACGTAGTACAGTTTGTTTACAATAAGTGGCAATGGGTGTTGTTGCTACAGCGTCTATTGGGGGAGGTGCGTTCTATATTAATCGTAATGGAAGTCTGTGATGAGGTTAGATTATCTTGGGGGAGCAACGAACGCCGAGGGTGAAATACCTGATTTAAAATGCATGACGCTTCGATCAGAGGAATAGTGTTGTTAGCTTAGCGTCTCTCTCTCTCTCTCTCTCTCTCTCTCTCTCTCTCTCTCTCTCTCTCTCTCTCTCTCTCTCTCTCCCACGACCCTCCTCTCCTCCCGATCTTTCCCAACCCACAACCATCCACCCCTCCTCCCTCGACCCTCCCCTTCCCTCTCTCCCACAGCCTTCCCTCCTCCCACGACCCTCCACCTCTCCCTCGACCCTCCCCCCGACCTTTCCCCCCTCCTCCCTCGGCCTCTATCACCAACCCCACGATCCTGCCCCTCCCCTCTCTAGAACACCCCCCCCCTCCACGTGAATAAAAATATGTCGGCCCTTCTTCTTCTCAATTAACTTTATAAGATACAGAATCAATTATGGTATAACACAAAAATATTGTTGTCAAATCATAAACACCCCAAAGTTGTTATTCGTGTTATTGAAAGATGGTTCACAGCAGCTGACAATGTACTACAGTGTTCAGATTCATTGTAATATATAAATTGTTTACGTTTGGCCTCGATTTGTTTAGTTTCGTAGTAATTGTTTGAGTAAGTGTCTGTACAGTATATGATATCAAACCTTATTATATCACGTATTTTAACCATAGGTGTATTTTTTTTTCGCTTTAATATAACTTGTTCCGGGTGGGAGGGCTTTACCTTTTCAACAGAAGTTACTTACATTTTACCTAAAGTCAGCGCTTGAACTGTCTAATCGTATATACAGTACATAATAATAACAATAATAATAACAACAACAACAACAACAATAATAACACCATTAACAACAGAAACAACAACAACAGCAATAATAATAATAATAATAATAATAATTATAATAATAATAATAATAATAATAATAATAATAATAATAATAATAATAATAATAATACGACATTACCTTTGAAAATATACTAAAGAAAAAAAAATATATATATATTGTATTCTCGAATTGGAAAATACAAATGGATTCATGTTTCCGGTTAAAAGTATTGAAATCGATACACATTGTAGTGAAGATATTCTGAAAGGGTTTATAAAACTTGATTGAAAAATATTGAAATAGTCATAACAATATTTTTTCGTCATCTATAATGAAAGAATACGACTCCACCTTAAACCACGCAACTACGGTGTGTACTGCAGTTCATTAACAAAAAAAAACCCTCATATTGCCATAGTATTTTTGTTTTTGGTTTGTTATTTAATTTCCATATTGATTAATTTTCATACATATTATATTGTGTAATTTCCTGGTTATTTTATTCATACTTTTTTCTTTTATTTCGTGATCTCTCTCTCTCTCTCTCTCTCTCTCTCTCTCTCTCTCTCTCTCTCTCTCTCTCTCTCTCTCTCCACATAAGGTATAATGTTTTGTTTTTCCTCCTACTCCTTATATCCTCCTCCGCCTCGTACCCCTTCTTCTTCTCCTCCTCCTCCTCCTCCTTCTTTCTCCCTTAACCTTCTTTCTCCTTATCCTCCCTCCCTACCTCCCCTTCCTCCTACCCTTCTCCCTAGCCTCCTCCCTCCCTCCCTTTCTCCTTTCCTTTTCCCTCTCTCCCTCCACCCTCTTCTCTTTAACCTTCCTCCGTTCTTCCCTAACCTCCCTCCTTCGCTTCCTTCCTCTTTTCTTGTTTCCCTCACCTCTTGTTTCCCTCACCTCTTGTTTCCCTCACCTCTTGTTTCCCTCACCTCTTGTTTCCCTCACCTCTTGTCCCCCTCACTTCCCCTCACCTGCCATGACGTCACGGGTATTGACGCCATTCCCCTCATTTGTTCTATTACGGTATTTATTGATTTATTGTTTATTTTTGTAAGCTGGAATGAGGTCAAGATCTACGGGTGTGGGAGGCGTGGGATTGAGGGCGTGGGATTGAGGGAGGGAGGTGTGGGATTGAGGTGTGGGATGAGGAAGGAGGTGTGGGATTGAGGGAGGGAGGTGTGAATTGAGGAGGGAGGCGTGGGATTGAGGAAGGAGGTGTGGGATTGAGGAGGTGTGGGATGAGGAAGGAGGTGTGGGATTGAGGGAGGTGTGGGATTGAGGGAGGGAGGTGTGGGATGAGGAAGGAGGTGTGAGAAGGAGGTGTGGGATTGAGGAGGAGGTGTGGGATGAGGAGGAGGTGTGGGATGAGGAAGGAGGTGTGGGATTGAGGGAAGGTGTGGGATTGAGGAAGGAGGTGTGGGATTGAGGGAGGAGGTGTGGGATTGAGGGAGGGAGGAGGCGTGGGATTGAAGAAGGAGGTGTGGGATTGAGGAAGGAGGTGTGGGATTGAGGAGGAGGTGTGGGATTGAGGGAGGGAGGTGTGGGATTGGGGAGGGAGGTGTGGGATTGAGGAAGGAGGTGTGGGATTGAGGAAGGAGGTGTGGGTTGAGGGAGGAGGTGTGGGATTGAGGGAGGGAGGTGTGGGATTGAGGGAGGAGGTGTGGGATTGAGGAGGTGTGGGATTGAGGAAGGAGGTGTGGGATTGAGGAAGGAGGTGTGGGATTGAGGGAGGTGTGGGATTGAAGGAGGTGAGGGATTGAGGGAGGGAGGTGTGTGGGATTGGGGGAGGGAGGTGTGGGATTGAAGAAGGAGGTGTGGGATTGAGGAAGGAGGTGTGGGATTGAGGAAGGAGGTGTGGGATGAGGGAGGGAGGTGTGGGATTGAGGAAGGAGGTGTGGGATTGAGGGAGGAGGTGTGGGATTGGGGAGGAGGTGTGGGATTGAGGAAGAGGAGAGGATGGGATTAAGGAGGAGGTGTGGGATTGAGGGAGGAGGTGTGGGATTGAGGGAGGAGAGGATGGGATTAAGGGAGGTGTGGGATTGAGGGAGGAGGTGTGGGATTGAGGAAGGAGGTGTGGGATTGAGGAGGGAGGTGTGGGATTGGGGAGGTGTGGGATTGAAGAAGGAGGTGTGGGATTGGGGAAGGAGGTGTGGGATTGAGGGAGGGAGGTGTGGGATTGAGGGAGGAGGGAGGTGTGGGATTGAAGAAGGAGGTGTGGGATTGAGGGAGGAGGTGTGGGATTGAGGGAAGAGAGGATGGGATCGAGTGAGCTGGGATGAGGGTAGGTGTGAGGGGGAGGATGCGGGGGTGAGGGAAGGTGAGGGGGAGGGAGAGGGAACGAGAATGAGGATGGGAGACACACACACACACAGGTTTAAGGTGCTTTCCATTCAATGTTATTCTTGATAATTTTCATAAAACGTATAAATCAAAATCATAAACTCACTCATAGCGTCAGAAATAGAACTTTACGCCTGACGGTTTATAACGAAGGACTTCTTGAAGGAATAAAGTTGTCTCTCTGACCCTGTGCTTCCTTCACAACCAGTATGTACAGCATATTGGTGTCATAACCTCACGCACCCCCACCGACAGCCAGGCAGTCACTGACCCCCGCCGCCTGTGGTCACCTATACTTATCCTACCTTATGTTGCCATACGAGTAATTTATAATAAATAAGTAAAGTATTAGTTAACTTTGTGATATATTAACATTTGGTTAGTTAAGTTATTTGACATTGATAAAATAAAATAACAAATGAAGACATTGGCTGCGTCTCCCGAGAGTGAAGTCATTGTCTCCCTAACAATGTCTGAAGCTTGAAGCGACGTTCATGTTTTTAATCAAGTTTGGAAAACGTTGTTGACTGTTAAGTTATTTTTAATTAATCGTGAAGGTATATTATTAATAGTGTGTGTGTGTGTGTGTGTGTGTGTGTGTGTGTGTGTGTGTGTGCTCTTAGGCCGGTTTCTAGTAAGTTTGAAGGTTTCTGGTAGGTTTTGAAGGGTTTCTTTTGGAGTTTTCAAAGTTTTTTACTTGATTTGGAGGGTTCTACGCACATTCTTCCTCTTACTTCAGCCCTGTAGCTCTTCCGACTGGCTGAATGAATGAGAGGGAGTTCACTCCACTCCTCCGTATCTTGGCCTCTCATAGGTAGGCTCATCACTGCACCCCACCTCCTCCGTGCTCTTGGCACTCTCCTTAAATGATCATCCTGCCCCCACCTCCTCAATGCTCTGGCCTCTCTTAGGTAGAGCTCATCACTGCACCCCCACCTCTCCCGTGCTCCTGGCCCTCTCATGGTAGACTCATCACTTCCCTCCTCCAGTCTGCTTCCGCCGTGGAGCTCATCACTGCCCCCACCTCCTCCCGTGCTCCAGCACTCTCATGGTAGACTCATCACTGCCCCCACCTCCTCCCGTGCTCTTGGCCTCTCATAGGCTGAACTCATCACTGCCCCCCACACACTCACTCCTGTAACCTCTCATGGTAGGCTCATCCTGCCCCCACGCTCCTCGTGCTCTAACCCCTCTCGCCGTGGAGGCTCATCACTACCCCCCACCTCCTTCCCGTGCTCCTGGCCTCTCTTAGGTAGACTCATCCTGCACCCCACCTCCTCCCCGTGCTCTTGGCCTCGTGGAGCTGTCCTGCCCACACTCCTCCCGTGCTCTTGGCCTCTCATAGGTAGACTCATCTGCACCCCACCTCTCTCCGTGCTCTGGCCTCTCATAGGTAGACTCATCCTGCACCCCACACTCCTCCCGTGCTCCTGGCCTCTCGCGTGGGCCTCATCACTGCATCCCCTCTCCCGTGCTCTGGCCTCTCACCCCAGGTGGGCTCCTGCCCCCACCTCCTCCCGTGCTCCTGGCCCTCTCATAGGTAGACTCATCACTGCACCCCCACCTCCTCCCGTGCTCTTGGCCCTCTCATAGGTAGACTCATCACTGCACCACCCACCTCCTCCCGTGCTCCTGGCCCTCTCATAGGTAGACTCATCACTGCACCCCCACCTCCTCCCGTGCTCTTGGCCCTCTCATAGGTAGACTCATCACTGCACCACCCACCTCCTCCCGTGCTCCTGGCCCTCTCATAGGTAGACTCATCACTGCACCCCCACCTCCTCCCGTGCTCTTGGCCCTCTCATAGGTAGACTCATCACTGCATCCCCGGCTGTTTTCTCATCAAGATTCACTAAAGAACACAGCAGGCGTCTGATTCCCTCCCAGTGCTGTTCTAAAGTCATATGCAAATGAGGCTGTGTGATTATTGGTTAGTTAAGACAGAAAAGGTCTGGTTGTATTAGAACGACTTGTATAAAGATGTATAATAAAATAATGTATTTGGTTGTATTTTACTATTGAGTTAAACTGTATTACTTTGAGTGGTATTTATTGAGTTATGTTTTTTTATATTAGTTTACGTTTAATTGTTAACTACTCCGCTATAATTTAATGTATATAATGATAACTAACTCTATTACCAATATGTGCGGGTCCTTAGCAGGTTATGTGTGTACGTGTCCGTGATCAATATGTGCGGATCCTCAGCATGTCCTCGTGTACGTGTCCGTGACCAATATGTGCGGGTCCTCAGTATGTCCTCGTGTACGTGTCCATGTCCAATATGTACGGATCCTCAGCAGGTGATAGTGTGTACGTGTCCGTGATCAATATGTGCGTGCCATGACAACTGTGCGTGTGTACTTGTGCAGTTAAGAATGCAGGCAAATTTCCCAGCAGGCCACTGTCCTCTGTGTGTGTGTGTGTGTGTGTGTGTGTGTGCGTGCGTGGCTGCGTGTGTGTGTGGTGTGTGTCATCAGAGCAGAAAGACATGAAAATGAAGGAAAATTTGTAACTGCTGAAAGTGTTTTGTTGGGGGGACTTTCGGGAACTCTCTCTCTCTCTCTCTCTCTCTCTCTCTCTCTCCAACACCTCACCATATTTTACAGGTTGGAAGTGAGTTTGCTGGAAATAGGATCAGTCTGGGTTTGGTTGGAGTTACGATTAGGATAGGTTAGGAAAACAAAATTATATCATGTTATGTATATATAGATAAGTGTGACTTCAATAAATGTTACATGTGACCACCTGCAATGCCGGATACCTGATTTCCTGAGGTGTGAACTTTCTGGCGTGTCTCTCTCTCTCTCTCTCTCTCTCTCTCTCTCTCTCTCTCTCTCTCTCCACTTAAAATCGACTCCAATTCCCATTTTTATATCTTAAGTAATCCAGTATTTATTTATTTATCCTTTTACTACGTTATAAATTATATCCTACGTGGTGGTGGTGGCGGTTATTGTGGTGGTGGTGACGGTGGTGGTTATTGTGGTGGTAGTGATGACGGCGGCCAAAAGTCCATGCTCTAAATATTTACAATGACAAACATGAATTATGAAGCGTTTGATTATTATCATCATCATCATCATCATCATCATCATCATCATCATCAAAATTTCTCACGAATCTCGACGAAGGAATATATTTCGGTCAGGGTAACACTAAACAGCGATGGTTAAGACTACAAGCAATTAAGTTTCTCAGGTGGGCGTGTGATATGAGGTCACAGGTGGGACGAATAACGAGGGACAGATGGGTCAACCTGAACCATCGCGTACCAGCTGTTGACCTTAGTGTAGTAGTGGTCTTGAATAACTGCCACTCCAGCTGTCTCCTCCCTCTACTCCCTCCTCCTCCTCCTCCTCCTCCCTCCTCCTCCTCCCTCCCCCTTCCTCCTCCTCCCTCCCTCCTCCTCCCTCCTCCCTCCTCCTCCCCTTCCCCTCCCTCCCTTCCCCTCCCTCCCCTCCCTCCTCCTCCCTCCCTCCTCCCTCCTCCCCCTCCTCCTCCCTCCCTCCTCCCCTCCCCTTTCCCTCCCCACCCCTCTACTTTTCTCTTCTTGTTCATCTCTTTCATCATATCTTCCTCTTTTGCCTCTTATACCCCTTTCCATTCCATCTTTTCCTTCTCTCTCCTCCTCCCTGCCATCTTCCTCACCTCTTCTTGATCCTTCTCCCTCTCTCTATATCACTCATCCGTCACCCCCCTCCTCCTCCTCCTCCTCACCCTGATACGGTACCAATAGGTCCACCGTGACGTCACCAGGCACTCTACTACTACTACCACTCCTCCTTTGTGACGTCATCTTGTGCTACCCCCCCCACTCTTTATGACGTCATCACGCTCTTATACCTCTACATGCTGCGTTAGGATCAAATAATTCCTGATTACTTTTATTGATCGAGCGATAAACAGAAGTAATTGCTTGCAACACTTAAGTAATTTATTGGTATACTTAAAGCATTATTAAGTACTCCTCAACAGCAACGTAAAACATCGACCAAAAGCAACAAATATACATTATTATTTTATCAGGTTTTATCGTGGCTGAGAATAATAAATGCCGTAAGTCATTATTTTTAACATCTCGCATCAAGCTCTTGGCAATAAAAATATTCCCGGTGTGTGACGCGTCATCTCCGGTCATCGTAAAACGGTGACGAGGATGTGACGTCACCGTTTGTTTTGGTTCTAGAAGGTGTGACGTCATTGAGGAAGAGCTGAGTTAGGAGAAATATGATATCAGAGTCCGCGTGTAGTGTGTGTGTGTGTGTGTGTGTGTGTGTGTGTGTGTGTGTGTGTGTGTGTGTGTCGTTCTCTGTCTTTATCTACAATGTAATCTATCCTTCTCCCTCCCTCCCTCCTCCTCTCCTCACCACCCTCTCCTCACCACCCTCCACTCCTTCCTCACCACCCTCCCTCCCTCCTCCACCACCTCTCCTCCCCACCCCTCCTCCTTCCTCCACACCACCCTCCCTCCTCTCTCACCACCTCCCTCCCCTCACCACCCCTCTTTCCTTTCATCTTTCTTTCTCTCCTCCTCCTCCCTCCCAAGCTTGACAGAGCCCACCTAGTATACTCAGCTTGACGGAAGGCCCACCCTAGTATACTCAAGCTTGACGACCCACCCTAGTATACTCAAGCTTGACGACCCACCCTAGTATACTCAAGCTTGACGACCCAGGGTGAGTTAGTATGAGGGTTAATTAGTATGCAAGTCAGATTCTTGTTTAATATGTATTATGTAGCTTCAAGTTATAGATGTGGGGGGGGAAGTGTGACCTATTGTTTTACTTATTTGTCTACCTGTTGTTTTACCTGTCTTACATCTACCTTTTGTCTTTTATTTCTCCTCTTCCTCCTCCTCCCTTCCCTACTCCCTCCTCTTTCTCCCTCCTACTCCTCTGTTCCTCCTTCCTCCTCTTTTTCCTACTTTCTTTTATTTTCTTTTCTTCTATGTCTCCCTCTCCTCTTTCTCTCTCTATTTGTGGTTTCTATGTCACTTTGATCACCTGCAAGATACAGAGAGAGAGAGAGAGAGAGAGAGAGTCAGTGAGTGGTAAAGTGTCACATTAGAGACGTGACGCAAGCCTATGCATCCGGCCGTGAGAATGTCCGGTAGATAGCCGTGAGCCCCTCAGCTGGACCGGCACCACCTGATACTAAGGGTAACACAGTGCTATGCCACCATCACTTAACCATACCACCACTACACACAAACTACCGAGGGGTGACCATAAGCTGCGTTGGTGAGGGGGGTACTGTGGGGGGGTGTAGAGGCGGGGGGGGGTATTTTACTTCGGTCATTCAGTCAGTCAAGATAGACGTTCATAATGATGACTCATGCGAATAGAAACTCGATACAACTCATGGTGACGGTAATAATAATAATAATAATAATAATAATAATAATAATAATAATACATCCAACATTTTCACACAAACACAACCACACACACACACACACACACACACACACACACACACACACACACACCTCTCTCTCCGGCTGTCAACACCGTTCTAAATTTTCCTGAATTACGAAATACTAATATGTTGCTTTGCCTTCCCGGTACGCTGGTTATCCCTCATTCACTGTCTAGTAACTTATATCACATTAACTTATACCACACTAACTCATTAACTTATACCTCACTAACTCATTAACTTATACCACACTAACTCATTAACTTATACCACACTAACTCATTAACTTATACCACACTAACTCATTAACTTATACCACACTAACTCATTAACGTATACCACACTAACTCATTAACTTACACCACACTAACTCATTAACTTATACCACACTAACTCATTAACTTATACCACACTAACTCATTAACTTATACCACATTAACTCATTAAATTTCATTAACTTTCATTAACTTTCTAACATAAATATAGTGTCATGGTCGCGCCTCTATAGGAGTTCGCTGCTGCTTTCCGTATGCAAATGAGCTTATGTCAGTATGTAAATTAACTGTAGGTAAGTTAGCTTTTTCCCCTTACCAAACATCTCGCCTGGGATCCACAGACACAGCTTGTTATGTTTGGTCTCTTAACTGGTGGTTTAGTTAAGGTATTAAGTTAAGGTTCGAGTTTCAGTGTATTTTGGCTGCCATATTGGATGTTGTTTTGTCGTGTTTACAGTAAGTCACTGACGAGACCAATTCCATCTGGTGAACCTAACCTAACCTAACCCTGGCCCCAGGTGTCAATGTTAGGGGCTCGTTGAAATGTATTTAAGTAAAGTGCATTTAAGTTAAGTGCATTTAAGCGAAGCGCATTTAAGTAAAGTGCATTTAAGTGGAGTGCATTTAAGTAAAGTGCATTTAAGTGGAGTGCATTTAAGTTAAGCGCATTTAAGTGAAGCGCATTTAAGTTAAGTGCATTTAAGTAAAATGCATTTAAGTGGAGTGCATTTAAGTGGAGTGCATTTAAGTGAAGCGCATTTAAGTAAAGTGCATTTAAGTGGAGTGCATTTAAGTAAAGTGCATTTAAGTGGAGTGCATTTAAGTAAAGTGCATTTAAGTGGAGTGCATTTAAGTTAAGTGCATTTAAGCGAAGCGCATTTAAGTGGAGTGCATTTAAGTAAAAAGTGCATTTAAGTGGAGTGCATTTAAGTTAAGTGCATTTTAAGTAAAAGATGCATTTAAGTGGAGTGCATTTAAGTAAAGGGTGCATTTAAGTGGAGTGCATTTAGGGTTAATGCATTTAAGCGAAGCTGCATTAAGTGGAGTGAGAATAAAAAATAAACATGTACTTGTCCGTCAACTATCGAGAACAAAGATGGCCACTCCCTCCCACAAGAATAACGGGATCATGAGATAATATAATTACTTACGTCAAGACAGAGACTTTTGATAGTAGTTCTCCTGACCTGACATTTAAAGGCCAGTGTGTGTGTGTGTGTGTCCATGGGCAAGGTATTGAGCAGTACTGTATTTATGTGCATTCTGTCCTTTGGGGTTTTACGCGGGAAAGGGAGAGTGACGTCATAGTTTGTTTATGTTGTGGTTTGTGTGGCATTAGATCATATCCTGGGCTTGCCTGTGTGTCCGTATGCCCAGGTCTCTCTCTCTCTCTATCTCTCCTCTCTCCTAAAAAGATCCATTCCATGAAAAACTAATGCCAGCAAGGGCAGCCAACAGTGCTTGCCGCTCCCTAACAAGGCCTTAGAAAAACATAGAGAAACCATTAAGAATTATGTCAGTATTGTTTGTGTTATTCGTGGCCGTGACTGACTCATCCACGCCATGACATATATACTCCTGAGTAAGATACGTGAATATATAGTAAGATACGTGAATATAGAGTAAGATACGTGAATATAGAGTAAGATACGTGAATATAGAGTAAGATACGTGAATATAGAGTAAGATACGTGAATATATAGCAAGATACGTGAATATAGAGTAAGATACGTGAATATAGAGTAAGATACGTGAATATAGATGAGTAAGATACGTGAATATATAGCAAGATACGTGAATATATAGTAAGATACGTGAATATAGAGTAAGATACGTGAATATATAGTAAGATACGTGAATATAGAGTAAGATACGTGAATATATAGTAAGATACGTGAATATATAGCAAGATACGTGAATATAAAGTAAGATACGTGAATATAGAGTAAGATACGTGAATATAAAGTAAGATACGTGAATATAGAGTAAGATACGTGAATATAGAGTAAGATACGTGAATATAGAGTAAGATACGTGAATATAGAGTAAGATACGTGAATATATAGCAAGATACGTGAATATAGAGTAAGATACGTGAATATAGAGTAAGATACGTGAATATAGAGTAAGATACGTGAATATATATAATAAGATACATGAATATATAGTAAGATACGTGAATATAGAGTAAGATACGTGAATATAAAGTAAGGTACGTAACTAAAAAGTAAGGTACGTGAATATAAAGTAAGGTACGTGAATATAAAATAAGGTGTACGTGACTATAAAGTAAGGTACGTGAATATAAAGTAAGGTACGTGAATTAAAGTAAAGTACGTGAATATAAAGTAAGGTACGTGAATATAAAGTAAGGTACGTGAATATAAAGTAAGATACGTGAATATAAAGTAAAGTACGTGAACATAAAGTAAGGTAAGGACCTTCAAAAACCTAAAGCAATTCCAGCTTGAACGTCCAACATCGCCTGGCGTTCGTCCCAACGCCCCCACCTTACACCACCATGATGATGATACAATTAAGAAGACGAATGACAAGAACGTTCGCCCACCTCCTGCCAGCACTGACGTTCGCCCACCTTCTGCCAGCACTGACGTACACGCTCGAATTTTTGGTAATTTACTTTAAAAAATTAGAGAAAGAGAGAGAGAGAGAGAGAGGGGGGTGGGGGTGACGCTCGAAATGTAAACAAACACACGTGGATATTCTCTCGGTAATGTCTCTCACAGGGAAATTATGCTCTCAGGATCTTATTGTGGATGTCTAGTATATATACATTGACTCTCTCTCTCTCTCTCTCTCTCTCTCTCTCTCTCTCTCTCTCACTCAGCACTTACCGAACACGGATGCCCAAGTCCACAGCATTTCTGTATCCATCTGTGTCCACTGGAAAGGTCTCCACCCCCACTGTACGCACTAGGCACCAGGCACTACCAGCACCAGTTCCTAAGTACCACTACATGTACTCGGCACTAACAGGCATCACCAAGCACTAGGCATCACTACAGGCACCAAATGTGACTGGTGCCCTGAGCTTTCTTCCTACCTAGTGTGGTTCACCAGATCTATTCTGTAAGTCCCTCAGCACCTGTGGTACCTTTCTATTATTTATTTTTTTATTTCAACACATTTCCATTTATAAATATAAAAGGAATATCTTATCTCGAGTTTCTCAAAGTTCAAAAAGTTCAGAAATGATGGCCGGCCGCCTTATTTTTCTGTTCAATCGAGTTCACAGTTTTATTTATACAAGTTCAAAGTTCGTTCTCTGGTTCACATCTAAGTTCAGTATTCCGTTACATGTCAAAGTTCAATAAGTCCAAAGTTCACCTTCAGCACACCTAAACTCCTCGTTGGTTCGCGTTGTTCAACCCTTTGAGGCTTAATTTTATATATGTTTTATTTTGCGTGTCACTAAGTTCAGAATTCTGTTTCCGTTGTTTGATTCACCAGATTCAAAGTTCAGTTCCCGTTGTCTTCCTCTTACAAAGTTCAGAGCCCAACCTCCCGCTGTTTTTACTTCGTTCGTGAGTTTAGTCTCCGCTCGCGGTAACGTTCAGACCCACCGACCACCGCTACAACAAGAGGCTCACTTCCCTCACACCACCACCAGCCGCGTTTCCACTTCTTGGCGTCGACTTCCCGCGGATGACACAGTTTATCTCCTCAGTAGGTCGAGCAAGATGAGCCTCATCACCTGCGCGTCGACTCCTTATCTTGACATTAACTTCTCATGGATCGTAGAGCACATCTACAGGTGCGCCCGTCCACCTCCTCCTCCTCCTGCTAATACCGCCGGTGCCAAATTAGGCGGCGCCCTTCACCGAGAGGAAAATGGTATATCTCTGGCCTTGAGCACAAGTTAGCATATGTGAGTGAAAATATACCCTGGTTTTGGGAGGACGTGCGGTAATCTGCCGGGTTTTTCTACGTCTCTCGTCGTCTGATTTGTCTCTCTCTTGTGTTTTAATCCCACTCAAAGGGAAGGATTAGTGATGGGAGTTCAGAGGTAGGTGTGTGGGAGAGGGAGAGTGGGAGTGGATAATGGGGGGGGGGGCTTTAGAGCTCCTTCAGAGAGGTGCGGCGCGAGTGTGCGTCAGTACACTAAAAGTCCGCGGCACAGTGCCTTAGTCCACACTTTCTTAACATGGGCCTCGACGTACCCCTAAAGAGCGCCTCCTGAAATACCCCACACACTACCACACACACACACACACACACCACCACACAACCGCCCGCCACAGCGCATCAACAAACACTGTTGGCTCTGCTGGCCGCTGCTCTCTCCCTCCCTCTCCCCTCCCCTTCCCTCATCTGCTGCTGTAGCTTGTGCCAGTAGACGTACTTTTGCGGAAGTGTGAAGGTAGTGAGTGCCGGGTCTCTCTCTCTCTCTCTCTCTCTCTCTCTCTCTCTCTCTCTCTCTCTCTCTCTCTCTCCAATATAAGCCAAGAGACACCTCAGGGCAAAAACACCTCAACGACGACAACTACACTAGGGTGGCGGCGACCCTCCGAGGAACCAGACGGAGACGCTGCCGACCCCAACAGCTGCGTGAGGCTCCACCGACCTGATGGGCCCACAACTCACCACCCTGGCATGAGTTACGAGTATGTGGAGAGAGACAGTGAAGAGAGTGGCAGAGGGAGGCAGGGATGGGGCAGGAAACAGTGGCAGAGGGAGGCAGGGATGGGGCAGGAGAGAGTGGCAGAGGGAGGCAGGGATGGGGCAGGAGAGAGTGGCAAGGGAGATACAGCATTAAGGCCTGGCAGGGGTGAGAGGCAGGGAGTGATGGTAGACAAGGTGACACACACATACACACACAGGTCCAGGTAAGACGTGTGATTAATTAATTCACGTTTTGAAGAAGTAAATCAACAGGTGTGCACAGGTATTGAGTTGTTTAAATCACAATCGCCGTACAGCACCACCATCAACGCTGATATTATCACCACCATCATCACCAGCATCACCGCAATCACCATCACCACCACCATAACCACCAACGCCACCACCATATGCAACACCATCATAATCATGACCTCCACCACCATATTCAATATTATCACCATCACCACTGTCTCCAGCATTATCACTATCTCCATCACCACCTCCACAATATCCAACATGATCACCATCACCACCAACACCACTATCACCACCAACATTACCACCAACACCACCATCAACATTATCATCAACATCTCACCAAGAGCATCAGGGGATTAAGCCAAGATAAGAACTATAATCCATAATTGGCTCGAGGTACAGTACAAACCACGGCTTGTGAGGCCCTTCTGTCGCCCATGTTGAGTGCATGCATGTGTGTGTGTGTGTGTGTGTGTGTGTGTGTGTGTGTGTGTGTGTGTGTGTGTCATCACCATGGTATTCTCTACATCAGGCCATACCACCACAGTACTGATCGCTATATGAACAGCCCCGTCCCAACCATTGTAAGAATCATCAATACGTCGTAAATAACTTGTGGGTTAGGTTAGGTTAGGTTAGGTTAGGTCCTCACATTTATACTGTAACTGTGCTGAAATTCCTTGTTAAATGACTCCCCTTCCCTCCCTCCCCTGTAGTGTATGTTCCACTTAAGTCTTTTGTATGTTTTTACTTTATGGCTGCTTTATTATTATTATTATTATTATTATTATTATTATTATTATTATTATTATTATTATTATTATTATTATTATTATTATTATTATTATTATTATTATTATTATTAAAAGCACTCACCAACACACACACACACGTACGTTACATGAATCATCTTAAATTAATGTTTGTCTTGTCGTTGTGTAGTTGTTTGCTCTTTGTCTTCATGTACAGTTAAGTTTTATATGACTTCTTATAGCTTTATATCTTGACTTATTACATTATTGCCTTTTACAAATTGGTTTTGTTATCTCGCGCACGGGGACGACAGTGTGAGTTCGGATTAACAGAGGTTCATGTGTGAGTCTGGATTAACAGAGGTTCATGTGTGAGTCCGGATTAACAGAGGTTCGTGTGTGAGTCTGGATTAACAGAGGTTCATGTGTGAGTCCGGATTAACAGAGGTTCATGTGTGAGTCCGGATTAACAGAGGTTCATGTGTGAGTGGATTAACAGAGGTTCGTGTGTGAGACGGATTAACAGAGGTTCATGTGTGAGTCCGGATTAACAGAGGTTCATGTGTGAGTCTGGATTAACAGAGGTTCGTAAAATTACTCTTCCCCCCTATTTGAGAACATATCTAACTCGACCGGAGACACTAAGGACAAATTCTCAAAAGTTCGTAAGTTATATTCCATTTTCTTGCTCGTATCTGACTCACTTAAGGTATTGTCACAAATATGTTGATGAAAATGGAGTCGATGTTATGTTGAGACTTTTATGTTTTGTTTTGTTTTTGCTCTAGCATGAGAAGCTTTGAGACTAGTGACTGAATATAGAATCTCTCTCTCTCTCTCTCTCTCTCTCTCTCTCTCTCTCTCTCTCTCTCTCGTATACACACCTAGAGCAGATATACTGTATCTGTATTTTATTTATTCTGATTTTTTTAGGCCTCCTAAGCAAATTTCATCAGTTTTAAAAATCATCTGAAACTGCAGTTATATTTTTTCTATATTATTAAACAGCAATTCTGTTTAATTAAATAGATTTGAAATATTTCCATTTACGAGTATAATAACAAGACTTCGAGCGAAGTCCCGCCCACTGTCATGATCAATAGAAGCTGATGTGTTGCTGGTTGCTAGGTAAATAACAAATAGAAACCAACCAGCTTCCACGACGTGTCAAATCATTTTGGGGCGTCCTTGGCAACCGCCCAGAATTCCTAAGAGCTGATTGGTTGCTGACTGCCAAGGAAACCTTCTGGCCACTCAACAACCAATCAGCCACTAGCATGGAACTTCGTCAATAAGTCAAATTAATGCATTGTTGCAAGACGCCAGTGTACCTAGAGCTAAAACCTGAAGTAACTGAAAAGAAAGTCTATTAATGTACTGGAAAGAAAATATATATTGTGAAAAAAGAAAGGAGTAGATTTCTTTGATGGAAAGCTAATCAAGTGACGGTAGACATTCTGAAAATAACGCAGACATGCCAAAAAGACAGCAACCATTCAAAAATATTAAGAGTAACTCGGCAAGAGAAAGTCGATTTGTTAAAGAAGAAAGTATGTCTCTCTTAATAAAGAAAGTAAATATACTCGTAAGGACGCAAAAACACCCCAAAAGAAAGTAAGGATACGCCAAAAGAGAAAGTAGTCTTGCAAAAATTAGAAAGTTACACCACATCCTTTCTTTTTCGTCCAGGCTATATCTCAGCTGTAACTATTCGAGTGTAAAGTGATTCAGTTAAGTGTTAGTTTAAGTGAGTCAGTTGAGTGCTACCTGAAGTGTTAAGTGAGTTAGTTAAGTATTAGCATCAGTGAGTCAGTTAAGTATTAGCATCAGTGAGTCAGTTAAGTGTCAGCATCAGTGAATCAATTTAGTGTTAGCATTAGTGAGTCAGTTAAACACGCTAACCTAAGTAGGAAAATTACAATGATCTTAAGCTGTAGGATGTGAGTAGTCTATGTATGTATATATGTATGTATGTACGTATGTAATGTATGTATCTATGTATGTATGTATGTATGTATGTATGTACGTATGTAATGAATGTACGTATGTAATGTAATTTATGTAATGTATGTATGCATGTATGTATGTTTCAGCATCACTAGTTATGAGGAAAATTTTGCGTAACTAGAACATCACGTACACAATGTCTCGTACCAACAGAGTTTCAACATTCACCCAGCAACTCTTCTTCAATATCATCCAGTAACTTGGCGCCTTGGAGAGTCAGTCACGTATAGTCTCTCTTCAGTACAGTCTCAGGTCGGGTTATTATCTGGTTATGTGATGGTATTTTTTAGGCCGGGGGGAGTTGTATAAATAGAAGCTTATGTGGTTATATTATGTGACTGTTATGTAGTCCTGGTATGTGGCTCTGTTATGTAGTCCTGGTATGTGGCTCTGTTATGAAGTCCTGGTATGTGGCTCTGTAATGCAGTCATGATATGTAGCTCTTGTTATGTAGTTCTAATATGTGGCTCTGTTATGTAGTCCTGATATGTGGCTCTGTTATGTAGTCCTGATATGTGGCTCTGTTATGTAATCATGATATGTGGCTCTGTTATGTAGTCCTAATATGTGGCTCTGTTATGTAGTCCTAATATGTGGCTCTGTTATGTAGTCATGATATGTGGCTCTGTTATGTTATGTCATGTTGGGTGATATAGTAGGTGTATCCTTTTTAATTGGTCTTTTGAGTTCATATTGTTGCTATACCGCTTTTGTTAACAGTTTCCTAAAAAAAAATATTATTCATAACAATAAAACACAAACCGCAATACTGTCTACCAAACAAAAGAATTAATAAATGAAACAATAAAACTTACGATAAATTAAGAATTGTGTTTCATATTAAAAGGTGTATAGTACAAAAAAAAAGTCTTAGTTAGGGCTTTCATGTATTTTATCTCTATGTCGATTTAGGGGGAGGGAGGGAGGAAAGGGCGTTCTTGGTAATCTCCCTGTTTTTATATTCAGTTTCGTCTCCCTCTTCCTCCTCTTTCACCTTTTCTCCCTCCTTCTACCTCCCTTTTTTCTTTTTCTTCTCCTCCTCCTGCTTCTCTTTCTCCTCCTCCTTGACCTTCTCTTCCTCTTTCTACTCTCCCTTCTTCTTCTTCTTCTCCTGCTTCTCCTTCTCTTCTTCGTTCGGCATTCTCCTCCTCCTCCTCCTCTTCCTCTTCCCCCTTTTCCTTCTCTTTCTCCTTCTCGTCCTTCTCCTTCTTACCCTCCTTTTACCGTTCCTCCTTCTCCTCTTCTTTCTCTCCATCTCTCCCTCCTCCTCCTCGCAAAAACCCCTTTCTGGTGGTCGGGGTGAAAGGGTATAAGACTTACATAATGAATTATAGGTAAACAAGAGCTTCTGGCGTCTCAGTAATACCTTCCACAATACGCACTACTACTTAACAATGGCTAGTCACACTTATACACTAGATTTCTAAGTATCTCTGGTGAAAGTTTAAATATAAGTGTGATTTTCCTGTTTAAGTAGTGCAGGGTTTTTTTTTTTTCTTCACGCGGTACTATTTCTGACAGTGTCTTTCAGGGGGTTGACGTGTTGCCGTAACTGTTGACGGCCCGCCAAAACAAGTGACAATTGTGTTATCCCCAAAATAACTCCGTCTTTTGTCAGGTTCTCGCAGCTATACAAACTTCCTTATACGTTCTCACAGAAATAACGAATCGTGTTTTTGCTTTCGTAACTGGCATCGAAGTATTTTTTTGTTTATAGCCTCACGTTTAAGAAGTTACCAACATAAAGCTAAATTCTTGGGAGTAAAAAAAAAAAATGAACTCTTGGGATAACCTGCCAGGGGAAATTGTATGAGCACAGGTGTGAGTTCCTTTAATGCGAGACTTGATCAATACAGATACATGTTCAGGTTTACATTGGAGAGACCGTACATGTTACTGCAGTTGTTGTCAAAAGTGGCCGCCCGACCGGCTACTGAGCTGACCAGTGGCGAAGACGATAAAGTAATAAAGGTTTTCATATTGGTCTGGCAGGGTCTGGTGTGTTGGCTAGTTTCACGTCGGTGTTCAGTACATTGTGGGTGTTTTTCTTTGTATCTGTGTCTTGATTTATTTATTTATCCGTGATGTCTATCTTTTCAATTGTCTGTCTGTGTGTATGCACCATCACAGACAGCCCTGTGACGTACATAGGGGCGATGATTCACACCAGTTGTAAGTTCCCCCCCTCATCGACCAAGGCTTACTTTGATGGCTGTGAACCTCTCAGAAAATATTAGTTTAGCTTTCATATATTCTGACCGTGTAGCAGCAGTTCACCTGAGCCTCTTAATACACCGCTCATGACCCACACAGGCCGCGTGCCACCCTGCATTAAGATGAGGCACCCGATTGTCAGATGTCCGTGAGTTTAATTTTCTCCTCAAGAGCAGCAACACGAACGCACCAAACTTGCTATCTTGTGCTAGAACATGAAGCTAACGTCCCATAAATGGATCCAGAAGCATAGTGAGACTCTACCTTAATTTAACATTTTTCACCAAACAGGAATAATACTGAAAATTTAGCTTAATTAGACAGGTAACACATATCAAAGTAAATCAATTAAGATTCAGGATGTTTGTGAATCCGGATTCTGACAAGGAACCGCCTGGAGGAGGTCCTGTAAACACAGATCCTACATCCGACTCAGTAATCCGGATGCAGGTGTTTACGAACGCATAGATGCATGTTTACATGAAGATATTGAAAGCATATCTCTCTCTCTCTCACACACACACACACACACACACACACACACACAACAGCAGCTTCTTTTGTGTTTTTGTTCAACCAGAGAGAACGACTTTGTAAACTTATTAAAGGAGATAAAACTAACTTAATATGTCTTTGTAACTCACATTTCCTATCACCCATGAAACGTCACTTCCACTAAGATGCTATGTCTCTCTCTGACTGAATTTTCTCAAGACTTATTGGAACAGCTTTTTGTAGTTGAAATAGCAACTAGTAGTAAAAGATAACAGTAGTAGTAATAGTAGTAGACACCTAGGCGCAGTAATAGGCACGACTGACTTCAAGACCGAGTACGTAACGGGAAAGGTGAATGAATGGGTTAGGGAAATCCAAGCTCTGTCTGAGATTGCTAACACAGAGCCACATGCGGCTTTTGCTGCATTCACCCATGGAGTCAAGCATCGTTGGAATTACCTGATGCGCACTGTCCCTGATATCGGACCCCTCCTTCATCCTCTGGAAGACGCTATCAGAGTCAATTTCATTCCCAAATTAGTGAAACACACTCACTTAACCCCAGCAGAAAGATCACTCCTTGCACTACCACCGAGAGGTGGGAGGGATGGGATTGACCAATCCAGAGGAGATTGCTGCCACCGTACATCAAAACTCAGTTAAGCTCACGGCAGCCCTCACGGACCACACAATAGCTCAGAACGCAACAGGGGAGGTGGATACGAGTGAAGTAAACAAGATTCGAAGGTCCATTACGACAGAACGACAGCACAGCCAAAGTGATAAGTTGCAGCAACTGTTGTTGCATGTACCAGAGAATTTGAAAAAAAAAGCTATTGCGCCGGAGGTGGGCGCCGCGAAGTGTTAACTACGTTACCGATAAGGGCAAACGGTTTCAGTCTCAATAAACAAGAATTTACAGATGCCAATGCTCTAAGGTACGGTAGGCCTGTGGAAGGTTTGCCCTCCCAATGCGAGTGTGGCTCATCCTACGAGATCGACCATGCCATGGTGTGTAAGAAAGGGGGCTTCGTATGCATGAGGCAAATATACAGCAAATATACAGAAGGAAGTCTGGCACGACATTATGGTGGAACCGCCCCGCCCCCCCTTGCAATGGACGGTGAGAACCTCCATCACAGGACTTCCAACGAAGCCCGTGTGTATATCAGTGTTCGAGGACTCTGGACGCGGGGACAGCGAGCCTTCTTTGACGTCAGGATATTTCGTGGCCGCATGTCACCGTAACCTGTCTGTCGAATAACACAGGAGAATTTACAGAGCTGCAACCTCTGATGTGCTCTAAGGTACGTCACGTTAGGCCTGTGGAAGGTTTGCCCTCCCAATGCGAGTGTGGCTCATCCTACGAGATCGACCATGCCATGGTGTGTAAGAAAGGGGGCTTCGTATGCATGAGGCAAATATACAGCAAATATACAGAAGGAAGTCTGGCACGACATTATGGTGGAACCGCCCCGCCCCCCCTTGCAATGGACGGTGAGAACCTCCATCACAGGACTTCCAACGAAGCCCGTGTGTATATCAGTGTTCGAGGACTCTGGACGCGGGGACAGCGAGCCTTCTTTGACGTCAGGATATTTCGTGGCCGCATGTCACCGTAACCTGTCTGTCGATGCTGCACACAGGAGGAACGAGAACAACAAGAACAGGACTTGTTCCAAGAGAATTCTGAATGTTGATGAGGGCAGCTTCACTCCTCTGGTGTTCACAACCTCTGATGTGGGATGGGACCAAGTGCAAGACGATTCTATGCAAGACTGGCCGAGGTGTTATCTGAACAGAAACAGCAGGCCAGAAGTCACGTTGCAGCCTGGTTGAGATGTTGCCTGTCTTTCTCTCTGCTTAGGTCTGCATTGCTTTGCCTCAGGGGAACGAGATCTTCGGCCCCAAAGCTAACAATCAAAGATATTAGCTATGAAGCAACAGTCACTGAATGCCGCTATTGGAGGAGGCTTGAGGCCTTTAAAAAAGGTAGTAGTAGTAGTAGTAGTAGTAATAGTACAGTAGTAATAATAAGAACAACTAGTAGTAAATAATAATGGTAACAGAAGTAATAGTAACAGTAGTAGTAGTAATGAACAGTCATATACCAAAACTGATTAATTTACTCCTCGCATATTATCATATTGGAGGCCACACACACACACACACACACACACACACACACACACACACACACTCCTTACACAACCAGCGTCCAATAATACCCATATTAGTCAAGGCTGCCATCTTTAAATAGTTTGGAGGGAATCACCGTCCATTCATGTTCTGATGACGCTTATATGTCTGTCCTGTTGTTGTTGTTGTTTGTTTGTTTGTTTGTTTGTTTGTTTGTGTTGTCGTCATGTGGGTTGGCAAGAGTCTCGTGGCTTCTAGTGGCCAAGACAACTGCGGTGATGACTCTAGCTGCGTGAATATTCGGTGTTGACTCACGTGTGATCTCTGGGAGCCTCCAATGGTGGTAGGGGGGGTGGTGGTGAATGGTGGTAGTAGTGGTTGATGATTGTGGTTGTTGTAGGCTCTTCCATGGGTATAGAGTTGAGGTGGTTGCTGGCGTGGTGGTGGTGGTGGTAGGTAGAGTTCTCCAGTGGTGTATGGTTGTGGTTGATGTGGTGGTAGTTGTTGCTGGGGGTCTCCATGAGTACATAGTTGTGGTGGTTGTTGTAGTTGTCGTGGTGGTGGTAGTGGTAGTGGTTGGTGGGATTTTCCATGGGTCCATAATTGTGGTTGACGGAGTGGTTTCAGTCGGGTGTTTTCAGTGGTTGATGATAGTGGTTGCGGTGATGACTGTGGTAGTTCCAAGTTTTCTTCGGTGATCCAAAATGGTGGTAGTTTAGGTTGTCTTTGGGTGGTTCGCGATGGTGGTAATAATCGTGGTTGTTGTGGTAGCTTCTGGCTCCTCCCAATGGTCCAATACAGTGACTGTGGTAGTACTTGTTGTGGCAGTTGTTGTTGTGGTAGCTTTTGTAGTCTTCCAATAATCCAACACAATGATGGTGGTAGTAATGATTGTGGTGGTGGTTGTGGTGGTAGTGGTGGTGGTTGAGTGCAGACCGTCATTTTAAATGCTTCTCTCCTGCCTCAGTTGGTTTGTTTATTTGTCCATCATCCTGCTCGTCTGGCTTCCGTCCACCCTCTTTATTTCTTCCTTGTTCCTCTCTTCGTCTTCTTCTTCCTCTTTCTCATCGTTTTTTATCTCCTTCATGAACATCTTTTTCTCTATGTATCTCTTTAATTTTTATTCTATTTCTCTGTGTATTTATTTATTTTCTTTACAAAGTTATCGTTTCTCAGATTTGTTCAAAGATCGACTTTCACTAGAACACAATTACTGAGATAATTCTGTTATTTGTGTTATTCACTACACTGATCTGTTATTATGACAACATTCACTTAAAAGAACAATACTCACAAAAACTCACGTACTCAAGTGTTACAGAGGAAATATACACTAAAAGTCAAAGGTCGACAGGAAACTGAGAGGCCGCCACGTCACCACTTCGTCACGGATATAGTGACGTAGCCATGACATCACCACCCTGGCCGCCCAGTGAACACACAGCTGATGTCGACGGTGCATGCGTTCTGATGTCGGTTAGGCAATTCCTTTACCAGTTAATGGATGGATGAATCCCGTTGCTCTTTCCCCGAACTTATGAATATTCTTTCTGGAGGATTCTGCTGTCTTCAAGTAATGAGACATATATGGGCGTCTAGGTTGCTTATGGGAGGGAAATTAAGCATCGAAAATTCGCAAGGTGGCAATGTAGCCCCTCCTCCATTTGTTTACTTTTTAAATAGTCTTGAACTTCACATCCTTGTCTGGCAAGTCGAGAAAATTCCGGCTCATGTATTTGTTTTCTCTTACTCTCTCTCTCTCTCTCTCTCAAGGTTTGTTATCACTCGTCAGTCTTTTTTAGGAGAGAAATTTAACAAAAAAACCTGATATATTTTAGAACTGCACAAGAACTTAGAGTTTTTTTTAGTTTTTCTTTCTGTTATAAATGAATCTACGGACGTCTTTAAGGTCACACATAATCATTTTTAATTATATTTTGTGTTGTTCGTTCATGAAACATTTTTTTCTTAAACTTAAACAATTATTAAATTTTTAAGGTATTGTTAATGTTCCAGAAATATTTTAAAATCGAGAATGTACAACCATATTTGTTTTAGTCTAGAATGTATGAACCAAGTCAAGGCCACATAAAACATCAATCTTAGTCAAACTTTTTCGATTATTTTCTTTTATTTATCGGTTATCTTGTTTCGTTCACCTGCCTTACATTAATCATTTATTTATTTCGTATAATTTTTCCTTATTTATTTACGTATTTTATTTTCCATATCTTATTTTATCTGTTTTTGTCTAGTTGTATAAAGAGTAATTTTTTTTTGTGACAGGAAACAAGTGATGACATTTGGAGTTTTGGACAGTTTCCCCATAATGGACAAAATCCCACTTGACCAATCCCTACTGGACAAAATCCCACTTGACACTTTCCCACCAGACAAAATCACATTAAATAATATCCCTTTGGACTAAACTATATAAAAATAATTCACTGGACAAAATCACACTGGACACTTCCCCACGTGACAAAATCCGGCAAAGCTATTTCTTTACTGGACAAAACCCCACTTGTTTAACTCTTTCAAGTCGTTTTAGCTTAGGTTAGGTTAGGTTTAGCTGTAGTTAACCTCCTCTAGCTTTTGATGACTCAGGAGAAGCTAGATTATTTTAACGTAGGTCAGGTCATGTTTGCTTAGATAAATTTTCCTAAGGTCATCTTTGGTAGGTAAGGTCGGGTCAAGTCAAGTTAGGTTAGGTTAGATAAGTTTTGCCCCAAGTTAACTTTGGATAGGTCAGGTCAGGTCAGGTCAGGTTTGCTTAGAAAATTTTCCGAGTTTATCTTTGGTAGGTCAGGTCGGATCAGGTCAAGTTAGGTCAGTTTAGGTCAGTTTTCCCCAGGGTAACTTTGGCTAGGTCAGGTCGGGTCAGGTCAAGTTAGGTCAGTTTAGGTCAGTTTTCCCCAGGGTAACTTTGGATAGGTCAGGTCAGGTCGGGTCAGGTCAAGTTAGGTCAGTTTTCCCCAGGGTAACTTTGGATAGGTCAGGTCAGGTCGGGTCAGGTCAAGTTAGGTTAGTTTAGATCAGTTTTCCTCAGGTTAACTTTGGGTGGGTCAGGTCAGGTCGGGTCAGGTCAAGTTAGGTTAGCTTAGATCAGTTTTCCTCAGGTTAACTTTGGATAGGTCAGGTCAGGTCAGGTCAAATTAGGTTAGCTTAAATCAGTTTTCCTCAGGTTAACTTTGGATAGGTCAGGTCAGGTCGGGTCAGGTCAAGTTAGGTTAGCTTAGATCAATTTCCCTTAGGTTAAATTTCGATAGGTGAGATCAAAACAGGTTAGGTTAGGTTAGCTTTGGATGCTGTAGCTGAGATACTGGACCGTGTAACAAGTACAAAAGCAGGTGTCTAGTGCATGTGTAGTGATATTACAGGTGTAGAGGTCAAATACACGTGTGGCCAGGTGCACATGGACGCAATTGACGTCAGGTTAGCCTAATATACAGGTGTCGGGTGCATGTGTACCTGAAATTACAAGTGTGCTCTAATACACAGATATTGAGTACAGGTGTTTAATGGCGGGTCTTGACGTCATAGTTCGGTAAATAGGTCAAATTGTTTATTGATAGGGTGATTGAGAGATAAGTGCTAGAGAGAGAGAGAGAGAGAGAGAGAGAGGAGCGGAGATGTGGGGAGATAATGAGAGATATGAGTGATTGGTAGAGACAAGGGAGAGATTAGGGAATGGAGAGATGAAAGGGAAAGTAGGGAAAGAGTTGGGGGATGATGAGAGACGGAATGAGCAGAGAGAGAGATAAACGAAAGAATTGAGAGATACAGACAGATAGAAGAGATAAAGAAGCGACTGAGAGATTGAGTGGGAAGATGAGGAGACAGGAGAGAGTCACGTAGAGTTAGGAAGAGAAAAAAGAGTCAGGTAGAGTCGGGTAGAGACAGGAGAGAGTCAGGTAGATTTATGTAGAGTTAAGTAGAGTCACGTAGAGTCAGGTAAAGTCAGGTAAAGTCAGGGAGAGTCAGGTAGAGCCAAGTAGAGTCAGGTAGAGAACAGATAGAGTCAAGTAGAACCACTTAATGATGACGTCACTTGTACGTAACCTCACGGTATTGTAAGTTACTTTTATTATAAGTCGATGTAAAGTTATTTTTTTCCTTAAGAAATTCATGAAAGACCTTGACTTGGAACTCTCTCTCAGGTGGTCACAGGTGGTTCAATAACAGTGTCACCACCTGTCTCATTATATAGGTATCACTATAGGTGGTGCACTGTACGACACACGCCGGCGTCACCATCTGTGTCTTATTTTAGGACACTGTAACACTCTCAGATGGTGTAGTCAGATGGTTCACTTCACTACACAACAAGAGGGGCGTCATCACCACCTGGTCACACACACAGCTTCTCTGATTCACTGGGGTCTGCCACCATCACCAGCTGGCTTTATAAGCTCTCTACCACAACATCTCCACCACCACCACACTCCACCACACTCCACCACCTGTGACACTTGCTCCCCCTCCCCTCCCTCACACCTCAGAGCTGGTTTAAAGGTACTACTACGCTGGGAGAGGGGGAGAAGGGGTGCAGGGAGAGGTTGGGGGGGGAAGAACCTGCTATATTTACTCCCCTACGAGCTAACCAGGTGCAGTCTCGAGGCTATATTTTGATCCTAGGTGAAGGTGCCAAGACCAGTGTTGTCACTACCTGGCACTCTGGTGGCTAGGAGAAGTAGGGGAGGGGAGGGGGTAGGGGGCTGAAGGGGGGAAGGGGTGGTTAGATAGGGGTGGGGAGAGGGAATGTTAGGAGGGGTTTTAAGGAGGTAAGGGGGGAGAAAGGATGACAAGATGGAGATTGTGTCCTTGGGAGGAGGAGGGGGGAGTGAGGGGAGGAGAGAAGTAAGGGGGGCGGAGGGTTGGTGCATCATGGGAAGAAGTTGAGTCTTATGTTTATTTGTGTGTGTGTGTGTGTGTGTGTGTGTGCGTGTGTGTGTGTGTGTGTGTGTGTGTGTGTGTGTGTGTGTGTGTGTGTGTGTGTGTGTGTGTGTGTGTGTGTGTGTGTGTGTGTGTGTGTGCGTGCGTGTGTGTGTGTGTGTGTGCTCTCTCTCTCTCTCTCCCTCCCCTCCTCCATACATCATCTCCTTATTGTCCTCCTCTTCAGTTACCTCACCTTTCTCCTCTCCCTCCTACACACACACTACGTCACGGGGCGGGGTGCAGGACTGGGTGACCTCGCATCCTACGCTCGGTAAAGGACCTCGGGGTTAGAAAATAGTACTGGATGGTGATTGTGGTTAATGTTGTCGATGTTGTTAGTAGTAGTAATAGTAGTAGTAGCAATAATAGCCGATGTTGAGGTTGGTAGTAGTGGTAGTAGAAGCTGTTGTTGTTGACAGTGGTAGGAGTGGTTGTTGTTAATTCTGAATGGTGGTTAGTGTTGATATTTGTTGTGGTGATGTAAGTAGTTGTTGTTGGTGTTTTTGTTTATAACCCCAAGTGTTGATGGTGGTTGTTGTGTTTATGGGGAACATTTCTGCTAGTTGTGGTAATGGTGGTGGAATGTTGTTAGTAATTGTGGTACTTTTGCAGCTGTTAAGATAATAATTGTTCTTGATGGTAAAAGTGGTTTTAGTGAGGGTGATGGTTGTAGTTTTTGTTGTTGTGGGTTGTTTTGATTGTAATAGTTGGGGGTGATGGTGGTAGTAGTAATTGTAGTGATGGTCGTGGTTGAGCTGTTAGTGGTAGTAATGGTATTGGTACAGTAATTAGTAAGGGTAGTGACAATTGTCCTTTTAATGTTATTGGTGAAATAGGTGTTAACATCATGGCTACTACTACCACCAGTCAACCTTGTATAGTATCAGTGTCAACACAAATAAATAAATAAACTGTTGTTCGTTATCAGATCCGCTTATCATCCAGTACTTCCCTCTGACAACCTGTACGAACAGCTCACACACACACACACACACACACACACACACACACAGACCCTTAACTATTACAGAGCATTATTGTTTATGTTACTTCATCGTAAAGTATATAAACAAAAGTCAGTGTTTAGTGATGTGTGTGTGTGTGTGTGTGTGTGTGTGTGTGTGTGTGTGTGTGTGTGTGTGTGTGTGTGTGTGTGTTACCTCTCATGGTCAATAAACTCACACTACTCGGAAACACAACTCAACCAGTGGCGTCTGTATACGGAAGTCATGGGAGAAGATTCCTCACTTGGACAGTCAGTGTTTTGGAGGAGGGAGTGAGGGAGCCCCAGCGTGTTACTGGTGTACACGGAAGTAAGGAAGTTAACTTTCCTCTCTTGGTCAATGTTTTGGTGGGTGAGCCTCGTCAGGCAGGTCCTGTGGTGGTGTGACCATAACAAGCGGGATAATGAAGGTGTTGCCGTGTTGCTAAGGACCTGGGAGCACCACCACCACCACCACCAGGAGGAGGAGGGAGTGAGGCACGCAGGGGGAGGGAGGGAGGGAGGGTGAAGTGAGATATTGGTGTTCGTCAGGTAGAAGGTCCTGACGGAGGGAGAGGTAGGGGTGCCCGAGGTGACGACGTTCACCCCTCAACAATGGCTGTGAATCACGAGAGTTACGCCTCTTAAGCTGTACCAAAATTAACTTGGTGGTAAATATAACCATTACAGGCCCGGTACTGCTTGCCAGACAAACAAAACTCTCTGGCAACTTGCCCGACTTTTTAACCCCCCGCCTGCATTCTGTCGTGTAGTGAACATTACGTTTGTTCTATAAATAGCCGCTAACATCACTCCCTGGCGGCCGTCCAGGACACTACACTCTGAGTTGGACAAAAACTTGTTTTGGCCCTTGGGTACCCCTGGTTAGCTGGCCGGGCCTGTTGGTGAGTTATAAGGATGTTGGGGGCACCTGAGGACTCCTGGGCCTCCTTCTGCCAGGTCTTTAGGTCTCTAAGACGCCCTCCGTCACCTCCCTACCCAGGATACCACAACAGCCGGCTGCGGTGAAGGGAAAACAAAGAGAGAAGGTCGGGTGTTCTCTCCCAGCCCACGCGCGAGGTCTTGGTTCTGCTTTTTTGACATGACAGTCGTGGGCACATCACTGCCCATACACATCACTCCACAATCAGGTTTAAGTGGGCAACGGGCCAGCTCAGTTCGCGGCAACGCCCAGCCAATCAGGGTGACGCCCTGCTCCGTCATACTTTGGAGGCGACCAATAGAGGGACACGCCCTAAACGTCACGGATGGGAGGCGGGACAGAGGCAACGTCACGGAAGGGAGGCGGAGCTTAAAATCGTGACTTCATCCATGACATCATCCTCGACGACCTTGTCAGTGACGCCCCACAACTAAGCAGATTCTCGAAGCGTGTGACTCTCACCTCTGAGATGATGACCACAGTGTTACCAGAGCCTTCTTCACGGCCATCCCTTCACCACCACCACTACCCATACCGATGCCCATGCCCCAACCCCTACCACCACTACCCTTACCCCTACAACCGCCACAACCAACAATACTACCCCTACCACCACTACCTCTACCACCACCATTACCCCTACCACCACCATTACCCCTACCACCACCATTACCCCTACCACCACCACTACCACCACCACCACCACTACCACCACCACTACCCTTTCCATCACCTCCCAACTCATCTTCCTCCTCACCCCACCACCCCTCCCCCAGGTTACTCGCCACCACACCACCACCTGTTCCTCCTTCATAGTAACATTCCAACATGCCCAACACTCAGTGCCCCAGAGACGTGCCTCGAAGTTCTAAGAATGGCGGTATTGACACCCTCTCCCCGTCCCTCACCCCAGGGCACTGCGGCATCCTACAGGATATCTCTAACCTCCTGAGGACGCTTCACAGTATCCTGCAGGTGGCTACACTGTTCCACCAACACACGTCACATCTCATTGATATTCACACTCAGTTTATGAAGAAACATTAACACAAGTATAGTAAGGTATAACTGGTGTGTGTTGACTGTACCGCCACTGCCAGTATAATTCTTTCTATAAGTACAGGTACAGTAATTTCCACACATTCAAGGTATCTATTCGAGGCGGCTGTTGGGTGTTGTTACCTACTCGGCCGCAGCCTCCCATGCCCAGATGATAGGGGAGAGAGAGAGAGAGAGAGAGAGAGAGAGACACGCCAGGAAGTCCGCCTCTCTCATCTGGGGTATGTGTGGCACGTCACTGAGAAGCGGATCACCATCACAGACACCCTGACCCCTCCTCCTCCTCCTCCACACACACACACACACACACACACACACACACACACACACACACACAATGGGTGAGACAGACAGGCACACGAAGGGAAAAGCCGAGAGATAAACAGATGAAATGAGAGATAAAGAGATAAACAAACGAAGGGAGAGATAGACAGACATAGAGAGATAGTCATAGAGAGAAGGAGAGGAAGAGAATGCGTATTAAGGGGAAAAGGAGAGAGAGAGAGAAGCATAGAGAAAGGGAGAGAGATAGGGAGACGTAGAAAGAGAAAGGGATAAAAACACAAACACACATTGACAAACAGACGAAGATCAACAGGCCACAGACACATCTCAACACGTCCCCTAACCACGTGTGTTTGTTATTGTTTTGACGACATCTGGCACGCTGATAGGCTGGTTTAAGGAAGACCTCACATGTGATTGGCTGTTGGTTGCCTTGGCTGACACAGGAAGGAAGAGAGAACGCTGGTTGGCTGTCGCTGCGGAGCATGGGATACGGTGATTGGCTGTTGCAAGGACAATACACACTGATTTGTAGTTTTTCTTACGGGGGAGTGAAGGGGCGTTGTTCTCTCTCTCTTATGCATATACTCGTATGTATAAGTCGTATGTACATAATTGTTGTGTGTGTGTGTCAAATTCTTGTATCATCCAGTGCAATGTGTTAGTTCAATTCCAGGTTAATTAGGTAGTTATACACCTTTCCGAGTTATTTAACCTCAACCAGGTGTTTGGGTGCCAACTCACACTCGGGATTCTCAAAAGATCAAATGTTGATTTTTTTCTCTTAACCGGATTTTAGAGAATACATTAACCGATTCTCTTAGGTTACGACACAACGATGGATTCTCAGTAAGTAGTAAGTTAAGGTTCCTTTATAACTTCAGCTACTTAAACACACCTACTTAACGACTTTTTAATTGTCTCCAGCACTTTAACGACTTAATTGACGACTTAGCAGGTACTTGATAATTACTTAACTGTCCCAATAGTGTAACTACTTATATGACTACTTAACAATCTTTTATCTATTACTTAACTGCTACATACTTATCCCCAGCACCACAAACACTAAAAACATAAACATACACATAAAACAAACAAAACAAACGGACAAAAACATTCCTTTCAATAAAATTCACACCCAAAGAAAAGGAAAAAAAAAAGTCCCATAACATCTCTTTCCAGACTTCATATAAAATTTCCCCCCCCCCCAATTAAAATTAAAATTATATTCATTTAAAACAAAAAAATAAGAAAAAAAAATACTTGGAATGGGTTATTGTGTCTTGAATGAACCATATCAACAATAGGTATTATTCTAGGTACCGAGTATTGTATAAACTAGGGCTTCATTTGGCAGATTTTGAACCATCGAGTATAATAAAGAAGTATTAATTTTTTGTTATCACCCCGATGCATTATTATACCCAACAATAATATGACCTGGGTTTAAAAGCATCTGAATTTGAAGCTCCGGTTAGGTTTAAAAAAAAAAGTATAAATGATATAATCAATCGAGTCTACATTTATACAGATCGGATTATAAGGTTTTGAATCTGATTTAATAACATCGTGGTATGGAATTAAATCCTTTATGTTTGGGTAAATAGAAATGTTTTCTTTTTGTGTCCTTATTTGTATCCTTTGTTGATGGGGTTACTTGTGTGTGTGTGTGTGTGTGTGTGTGTGTGTGTGTGTGTGTTTGTTTTTGTGTGTGTGTGTTTGTTTTTGTGTTGATGTTTGTTCTTGGGAAATGTTTTTGTTGTGTACTTTTCATTCGACTAAATTTATTAAGACAATTATTTTATGGAATAATATTTCGCAGGTTAATTTTCCCACTGGACAAAACTTTAGAGGTCATTTTTTTTCCAATGGACAAAAATTCAGTGGATAATTTGCCACTGGACATAACTCTAGGAGACAAATTTTCCAGGATACAACTTCCCACCAGGCAAAAGTAAATAATTGGACAAAAATTACATAATATCCTATAGCACAAAATCTCTCCCTTGGAACACAGTGGACAAAATTGTACCAATTCATATTGTATTCAGGTCTTAATATCTTTTAGGTCATGTTAAATTAGGTTAGCTTATTGTAGATTAGGTTAAGTTAGGTTAGATAAGGTAAATTGGATTAGGTTAAGTTAGGTTGTTAAGTTAATTTAGGTTAGCAGTCAGCATACTTACTCTGAACCCGTGTTCCTGACTCACTGAAGCCCCGAACTTGAATCAGATCTCGAACTTAACTTGCTTTTATACCGTAACCTTTAGTTTAATACAGTCGCTTGAGTTGTTCTGAATTGTCATCAGCTACTGAAGGAACACCCGAGAGCCTGTGTTACCATCGTCTCGTGTAGTGTAGTGTAGTGTATAGTGTAGTGTAGCGTTGTGTAGTATAGTGTAGAGTAGTGTAGTGTTGTATTTACATGAGGTTCTACGCGCGTGTCGTGAGTCTGCATAATCCCTGCACTAAAACACACATATAAGTCATGTTGCTTTTACGGTACCACGTGGGAGCTGTTTCACGAAGCTGATTCATCTTTCTTCAGGATGACTCTGGGTGCTATTAATTTCAAAGGCCGAGAGTGAGTGGTTCAATAAATCTTGAGTGCCTCGCTCAGTACCCGAACACAGTCGATGGCGCCTGCTTGTAAACAATCTGAAATTCAGGATATTTGCCCGGGAAATAAACTTCACAGCTGATACGACAACTTCCGGTTCCCAATTAATATTTATCCGTATTATGTTCGTATCTCATCATCATAATCTATTTTCGGGCCACAAGAATGTTCCAGTGATAAAACACATCCGGTGAGGTTTTGTGTACGTGACGAGATAAACATTGATAAGATATAAATAAGATTGTGACGAATGATTTGGCGGGAGAAACGCAGTGTCAGGAGTGCCAACCTTGACGGTGTTGTGATTGGCCAAACTTTCTGCAGCGGCAAGGTTGGCATGACTGATAAAATGGCGGGAGAGACTGTGAAGTTGAGATGCTTAAGAATGACTCAAGCAGGAAGTGAGGCGACGATCTTACTCAGAAGCTGCTTATGTATTTATCACCGTAATTGTTATTTTTCTTATTATAAACACAACTACGGATAAACACAACTACGGATAAACATAACTACGGATAAATATAACTACGCAGTCTTGAAAATAATAATAATACGCGTATCTCCAAATCTGTTCCCAGTAGTGTGGCTTCCACCTTGGCAGCGGCAGACTAAGAGTGTTTTGTTCCAGTGTGAAGAAACAATTAGACTACGACTATATTTACACCGACTTGGTGCTATATTTAAACGATAATTATTTCTCTTTGCTATCCACACGACCCCGAGATGACAGGCAAGAAGGAGGGAGGGAGGAGGAGGGAGGAGGCAGGAGGGGAGGAGGGGGGGGAGGCAGGAGGGAGGAAGGGATTGGGAAATGTGGTTTTATCATATTGTGTTACGTACAGTTTTTCCTATTCCTCTTCATTCTTTTTTATTTATCTGATTTTTTTACTATTTTCTCTCTCTCTCTCTCTCTCTCTCTCTCTCTCTCTCTCTCTCTCTCTCTCTCTCTCTCTCTCTCTCTCTCTTCCTTTTTTCATTTTCTCTTCCTTAATTCTACCCTTCCGGCTTTCCTTATTTTTAATACTTTTTAATCTTTTCCCTTTTGATCTCTTTCTCTCTTCCTTTCAGTATCTCATATCAGCATATCAGAATACTTACTTTCTCAGGCATATATTGTGTGTGTGTGTGTAGACACAAAATTGATGTATAACACACACACACACACACACACACACACACACACCAAACAACTAACCTTTTGGAGAAGAGTGTAGGCGTTGCTTTAAGTGATGTAATAAAATCTCTCTCTCTCTCTCTCTCTCTCTCTCTCTCTCTCTCTCTCTCTCTCTCTCTCTCTCTCTCTCTCTCTCTCTCTCTCTCTCTCAGGAGGAGGTAGCCGCTGGGTCAGGCCTCAGCACGGTCAGTATCCAGACACCGGAAATATTCACATACCTTCAACTCACTACTGGGCGGCCGCCATGTTGTATTGTGTAGAGACTTGGCCCAGTGCTTGATGACGCGTGAGGGAGAGAGAAGGTGTAGACAGTTGAAATAGAAGGAAAGAGAATGAGAGAGGAAAAGGAGGGACAGAAAGAGAGAGGGAGGGTGTGGTGGTGTATAGACTGTAGAGAGAGAGAGAGAGAGGTGCTTGGGGATCCTTCACGACAGGTGCTCGGGATCCTGAAGTACAGGTGTCACGTCTAATTATAGTGAGTTACCTGTCTCTCGCGATTACTTTTTGGGCTTCACCTCTCAAGTGTTTAGATAGTGTGTGTGTGTGTGTGTGTGTGTGTGTGTGTTTTCAGATTTTGGCTGCTATTGCATGTTCAAACACTGTGGTGTGTGTGTGTGTGTGTGTGTGTGTGTGTGTGTGTGTGCACACACACACACACACACACACACACACACACACACACCTCCTCCTCCCTCACCATCACCACCACCAGTATCACACATACATACACGTCGTCCTCCTCCTCCTCCCTCCTCCCCTCCTCCTCCCTCCTCCTCCTCCCTCCTCCTCCTCCTCCTCCTCCTCCTCCCCTCTCCTCCTCCCTCTCCTCCTCCTCCTCTCTCCTCCTCCTCCTCCTCCCTCTCCCTCTTCCTCCTCTCTCTCCTCCCTCTCCTCCTCTCCTCCTCCTCCTCCCCTCCCCCTCCTCCTCCTCATCCTCCTCCTCCTCCTCCTTCTCCTCCTCCCTCTCCCTCCTCCTCTCCTCCTCCTCCTCCTCCTCCACCACCCCTCCTCCCTCCTCCTCCCTCCTCCTCCTCCTCTCCCCTCCTACAGGCTGACACTCACACTTAGTCACTCAGCCAGGGTTGAGAAACAGCGAGGAGAGCAACAGTTTCTCCTCGTGGATACATTCACAACTCATTTACATATTGAATGTTTCGGTTTTGTGTTTGTTTTTGTTTTCTGGGGAAGTTTTTCGCGTTTGTTATTGAGTTTGTTGTTTATGTTTGTTTGTTCTGTTTTGTTAGCCGGTGTTTGGGATGGAGGGATCCATTCTTAGTGGCTAGGGATTGTTATTAATTTAGTAAACTTTATCCAACATAAATTCGTAGCTCATTTGCATTGTTTATTTGTTTATTTTTTGTGGGGTGGGCCTGTTTTGTGTGTGTGTGTGTGTGTGTGTGTGTGTGTGTGTGTGTGTGTGTGTGTGTGTGTGTGTGTGTGTGTGTGTGTGTGTGTGTGTGTGTGTGTGTGTGTATGTGTGTGTGTGTGTGTGTGTGTGTGTTACAGTCGAGATGGCTTTACCACACCGTCACTCAACAGCGGAAGTTCATTGCTCAGTACCGGTCACTCGGCATTCTTTAACTTATTCTCTAAATACATTTCCTTTTTAAGTAAGTAAGTAAGTAAGTAAGTAAGTAAGTAAGTCAAGTATCATATATGATTTAATATTTAATTACCTTATGTGTCTATAAGTTATCTTAATTAACCTGTGTGTAATTTTGATAGGAAGAAATTAATTGATTGTATTTTGTTTGAGTTGATTATTCAGGATGGTTTCTATATCATACGTACACACACACACACACACACACAGGCTTATCATTACCATTACCAACATGACTCTCTTCCACCACCACCATTCACTATCGCTGTAACTACCACTATTACCACCACCATCAAGTTTAACCACTATTACCACTACCACCATCACCAGTACCACCAGCGTCACCTCCACTACCACTTCCGCTTATAAGGTATTGTATGGTATTGGTATACGTGACTCAATGAGGTCCCTCCTTCCTTCCTTCCCTCCCTCCCTCCCTTCCTTCCCTACCTCCCTTCCTCCCTCCCTCCCTTCCTTCGTCCCTCCCTCCCTCCCTCCCTCCCTCCCTCCCCTCCCTCCTTCCTTCCTTCCTCTTTCCCTCCTCCCTCCCTCCCTCCTTCCTTCCTTCCTTCCTTCCTTCCTTCCTCCTCCCTCCCTCCCTCCCTCCCTCCCTCCCTCCCTCCCTCCCTCCCTCCCCTCCCTCCCTCTTTCCCTCCCTCCCTCCTCCCTCCTTCCTTCTTCCTTCCTTCCTTCCTTCCTTCCTTCCTTCCTCCCTCCCTCCCTCCCTCCTCCCTCCCTCCCTCCCTCCCTCCCTCCCTCCCTCCCTCCTCCTTCCTTCTCGATATGTGTCCTTCATCTCCCTCACACACACACACACACACTCACTAACTTAGGACCAATGGAAATGGTTTGACGTGTTGTTGTTATCCATTGGTACTGTGTCCTCTTTCAGTGATACCACAGTGGCCACACCTCCCTCAGTAGATAGTTATAGTGGCCACACCTCCCTCAGCAGATAGTTATAGTGGCCACACCTACCTCGGCAGAAAGTTACTGTATAGTGGCCACACCTCCCTCAGTTGCCACACCATCATCAGATAGTTATAATGGCCACACCTCCCTCAGCAGATATTTATAATGGCCACACCTCCCTCGGTTGCCACACCATTATCAGATAGTTATAATGGCCACACCTCCTTCAGCAGATAGTTATAATGGCCACACTTCCCTCAGCAGATAGTTATAATGGCCACACCTCCCTCAGCAGATAGTTATCGTGGCCACACCTACCTCAGCAGATAGTTATAATGGCCACCCCTCCCTCTTCAGATAATTATCGTGGCCACACCTACCTCAGCAGAAAGTTACTGTATAGTGGCCATACCTCCCTCAGTGGCCACACCTCGCCATTATTACACCACAAAGTAAAAACATTAATATCTTTTCCTCACAAACGTCAACAACCAGTTTATATCGTCATGTTTATTTTCAGTTTTTGCGTTGGAACACCTCACGATCTCACGAGTTTCACCTGGTCAAGCTGTAAATTAGATCACAGGTAAGCTTTACTCACGTTTTAAATGGTGTAATCTGGTGTAGGAATTCTTAAGTATTCTAAAAGTTGATATTTTTTTAGGGGGGGTTTTATTACTTTAGTCTTAATGAACTTTTGACGCCATTTTCTTTTTCCTCGTCGTATCTGTTTTTTTTTCTGGAGTTCAAGTCTTAATTGAACAGGTAAAATTCATTCTCACTATTTCCAATTAAGAGATTTTTTTTGTCTTATGAACATCTGTGAATCCGTCTTGGTGTCGTGGGTTGAGTTCAGATTATTTCTCACAATATCAACTTATAGTCGATTATTTCACGTAAGATCATTTAAGAAACAACCTACCCTCGTGTTACTGTGCTACTGTTGTATTATCTCTTTAGTTATGAGATATATCTGGTAAAACTTATGTACTGTATGTGTGTGTGTGTGTGTGTGTGTGTGTGTGTGTGTGGGGTTGGAGGTCGACTCAGGTGTATAGTGGGCGGTGGCGTCATCACCTGCGTCTGCGTGAGAGAGCTAGATGTTGTCGCTACTGTGTGTGTGTGTGTTGGATTGACGACAGGAGGAACGGATGCTCGAACGGAAAGACGCATATACACTTATACAGTATACACCACAGTATAAACGAAGTGGTAATGTTCACAATTGTATGAAGTTTGTATGTTTGTAGTTTTTTTTTCACGGTGATTAGCACACCCGGGCACAAGTCACTGACCCACACCAGGGTCTGGAGGGGGGCAAAATATAATAATAATAATAATAATAATAATAATAATAATAATAATAACTATTATTATTGTTATTATAATAATTCATAAAAAATAATAAAAAAATCCTAAAAATAAAAATAAAATACTAAAAATAATAATAACCATTAATAAATACAAAAGCGAAAAAAAATAAATCAAGAATGAGAAACGATACACAGTATGTATGTTGTGTTGTCAAATTAAGAGAAACAATTGAGACCTGCAATTGTGTGTAAATGAGGCAAAACGTCAGGTCAGCAACCTGGGACTTGGTCACAATTTTCGTGATGCCATATGGCAGCAGGGTCTACCATTAGACAACACATTATGCATCCAATATCTTCCCAGGCGGTAGTACCTCCCTGTTTGGTAGCTGCTTGCTACCTGTGTATGTATGTATGTGTGAAAAAATAAAATAATTAACGGTTTATTGAAAAAGTTCTGCAGCTCGAAGGCTGAAAATATACATTGGACATAAATGACTTATTACATACATTGGTGGTTTAACAAAAGCTTTCATTAGAGAAAGGTGAAGGAACATACAGTGAACATACAGATTAATGAAGGTGTTGAACAGCAAACACGTAGTGTAATAACTCCCTCACAGATGGTGCTAGGAGGGACCTGACGTGGTGTAGTAGCTCTCTCACAGATGTTTGTGTATATGTGTGTGTGTGTTTGTGTATGTGTGTGTGTGTGTGTGTGTATGATTGATCTGTCTCACAAGCAGCTTACAGGTTGTCGTTATAATGGCCCACGGAGCTTCAACAACTAAGGTTCTCGGGTCGTCATTGTTTCTTAGATGTCAACAATTAGTAAATACAAAAATACAGTTGACTGATTCTGTCCCGATTTATTGTCTTAATATAATTTTTTTAAGTTTTGTAAAAAATGGCAAAAATAATTAAAAATAACAAAGAGAAGGAAACAGGTTGACTGATATGTAAATTTAACATTATGTAAACGTAAATTGAGGCAAAAAAATAGTATTCTATATCTACACAATATTTTAAGAAACTTGTATAAATAATTGATTATAAGAAAATATTAATGAAAAAATCTATTTACACAGAAGAAAGCAAAGTTAAGAAATAATTACAAGAATCGAAACATGAATATTACATTGCCAATAATAATAATAATAATAATAATAATAATAATAATAATAATAATAATAATAATAATAATAATAATAATAACTACACCCTCAACAACAATACCACCAGCATCACAACACAACAACAGTTCATGATACAGAGTCTCGGGGTAACAGGATGAAGCACAGTGCAATAATTGACCTAAATACCCGATATTGTTCATTATTATCTTCCTTCTTCTTCTTTTTCTTCTTCTCCCTCTCCCTCTTCTTCCTTTCCTTCTCATCCTCCTCCCCCCCTCCTTCTTCTCCTTATATCCTTTCCCCCTCCTTTTTCTTCTTCGTCTTCGTTTATAAATATATTCCCCTCTTCCTCCTGCTGCCTCTCTTTCTTTCCCCCTCTTCCCTATCATCTTCATTTTCCTCTCTTACCCCTTTTATTATATTGGCTAAAAAATTACCTTTAACCTCTGTAAAAAAAATCTACCTTTAACATCTATAAAAATTCCACTAAAGTCTTGTTAAAAAAAAATCCCGCTTTGACGAATACATTTAACATTAACCTTTACGATTTAACAAAAAAAATCAATATTAACTTCGATTAAATACCTCAAATATCGAACCCTAACCTTTACTGTATAACAAAATATATATATAACTTTGACCTCTTATATATAAACACGTTATAACCTTTAACCTCAGTGTTATAACCCCCCAAAAAATACACATCTACGAAGACCAGGTCAGAATTACCTCTTGGGGGGGGGTGTGTATTTGACCTTTGACCTCATAAAAAGCCTCAGAAAAGGTCATCATTAAATAGAGAGATGATTTGGGAGTGTTTGACCTAAAGGCAAGATTAGGTCATGTTTTAAAGTAGTTTGTCTGACGTTAAAGAAAGTACCTGTTTAGTGTTTGTAGATAAACAAATACTGTAAACAACGTCTCCTTGCTGCCTCGACATAATAACAACAACAGAAATACGAAAACAATAATAATGTAAAAAATAGTAACAATAATAATAATAATAATAATAATAATAATAATAATAATAATAATAATAATAATAATAATAACAATAATAATAAAACAATAATAATAATACCCACTGGTGCACCCTATATCAAGTAATATTAAGAGGGCAGGGAACACACACACACCTGGCATCACTTCTTGCTAACATTATCATCACGTACAGACACAACATCTCTCTCACAGCACCTAAAAATAAAGCTATCTCCCTCTCTCTCTTTATATCAGCTAAGAAAACTAAAACCATTATATCGTAAAAAAAAAAAGACAAAATTAAAATACAAAATAGAAAAAACACAATACACTTTTGTTGAGTTCAGACTAAAGACACGTTTAGCACACGTGTTGTACCTGTAGACCAATGAGACGTGATCTGTTCGGTGATTGGCTCTGGCTTGAGATCACGCCCATCTTCCCCCGGCTCGCCCAATCATACGGCTTTAGAATGTTTAACTCTGTACTATGATTGGCTGGTTCTGACGTTGATTTTTCACATAAACATCGATCCCGACTTTACGCGCGTCTTGTAAGTAAATAAATATTCTAAGTAAAGTTGATTTAGTAAAGTTATTGATACTTTCTGTTACTTTGTAGGTATAGTATGTTTTGTGGTTATTAATATTTATAGGATTTAATGTAACTCTCTCTCTCTTTCTCTCTCTCTCTCTCTCTCTCTCTCTCTCACTTTCAACATAAGGAGGATGGAGGTCAGAGGAGAAAGAGATGAAAGCGATAATGCCAAAGAAAAAGGTGAATGAGATAGACGCAATAAAAGAGGGAAGTGAAAGACATGGTGAAAAGATAGGAATACGAAAGAGGAATGGATAAAAGACCAGGAAATGGAAGAGCAGGAAGAACATGGCAAGGAAGAGAAGGAGGAGGAGGTGGAAGGAAGAAAATGAATAAAGAGAGTATAAGAAGAAGAAGAAGGAGAAAATGAAGGAAGAAGAAGAAACGAGGGGTTGTGAATGGAGAGAGAGAGAGAGAGAGAGAGAGAGAGAGAGAGAGAGAGAGAGAGAGAGAGAGAGAGACTACGTTATGGCTTACGAACGTGACTTAAATTTGTTCAAAACCACCAATTAAAACACACACACACACACACACACACACACACGCACGCACGCACGCACACACCCAGTGACCCTATTAACGTGTTTTTGACGTGTTCCTGGAGTGGGCGTCGGAGGAGGAAGAGGAGGAAAAAGAAACGGAATAAAGAAATGAGAAATGAATGGAAGGAGGAGAGGTATAGGAGCGTGGGAGGAGGAGGAGGAGGAAAGGTGAGTTGAATGGAAGAAAGAGAAGTGGGGTAAGGAGAAGGAGGAAGAAGGAGAATGGAGAGACGAATGGAAAAGGGGGAAGTGGTGGAATGTGAATAAGTGAGGGAGTGGAGGAGGAATAAAAAGGTAGAGAGGGTAGGTAAAGAGGAGAGGAAGAGAGAAAAGGAGAAAGAAAAGATAATGATGATGATTGTGGGTGTGTGACAGACAGACAGGCAGACAGAGAGATAATTTCTACATCAAGGAGAAGGGTGAGGAAAGGAGAGAGGTGGAGAGGACGTCTAGAAGAGGAAGAATTCCAAAGTAGAAAGAAGGAAAGAGGAATGGGAAAGGAGGGGGAGAGGGGAAGGGAAGGGGAAGGTTCCAAAGAAGAAGAGGCTGGGAAGAGAGGAAGGGGAGTGAAAGAGAGGAAGGGGTGGGGGGGAAGAGAGAGGGGGGTGGGGTTGGGAGGGAATGGGGGAGGGGGAATCTCGCCCCATGACGTTCTGGACCTGGAATGCTGTGCCACCGCCTCTCCCTCCCCTCCCAGATGTCCCTCGCCTCTCCCGGGAGTGAGAGGGGGAGCTGGGACAGGAGGGAGAGCTGGGAGAGGAGGAGGAGATGGGAGAGGAGGAAGAGCTGGGAGAGGAGGAAGGTGGAAGTAAATTCCTTATGAGGAAGGGGAGACGAAGGCGAAGAGTGTAGGAAGATGAGAGGTTGAAGGAAGAGGGAGGGAAAGAGGAAGGAGGAAAGTAAAAGAAAAAAACGAGAAGGAAGAAATTATTGGGAGTAGGAATAGACACACACACACACACGCACACACACACACACATACACATACATATTATACACTCACACAGTTTCAACGCAGGGGTAGATAGATAGATAGATAGATAGATAAGTGATTAGACGTAACAATTAAACCAATGACTAAAACAAATACATAAACCAATCAGATTAAACCAGCGACTAGATAAACAAACACAAGCGAGGAGCTACAATCTAAACGACTCTTACAGAAACTACTTGATAGGCGAATCCGAATCTGAATCCAATAACAAAAGCAAAACATAGTTACGATAAGCCTCTGTAATTACGTCTTGATTCGTAGCCACTTATAAACTCTTATCTCTTGTGCACTCTTGAGGTCGTTATCTCTGTTATCTCTCTTCCGCTAGTCTCTTATCATCAAGAGAGAGAGAGAGAAGAGAGAGAGGGACTCGGTCTCGCCAACGCCACGATAGCGTATACTGAGAGAGTCTATATTCGACGGGATGTTAAGTTTAGCGACCTTGTGATTGTCGCTAAAAATGATAACAGAACAATTTAGATGTTTGAATAAGGTTTTGTGGTGTTTTGTTTTCTTTCGTTTGTGTTTTTTGTGTGTTTGTAATGCTATTTTTATTTATGTTTTTTTACTGGCTTGTCATTGTGTTTTTCACTTGTTTTGAACCTTTAAAATAATAATAACACCGAAATTTTTTTTAATTTCGTCGTCTTTCAATCGTAATGTTGTATAAATTTTGTGTTTATGTCTTATAATTATTAGTGTGGCTTAAATTGTATATTTTATTGTGTTTTATTTTTCGTATTTTTTCGGTTTTAAGTAGTGTGTGTGTGTGTGTGTGTGTGTGTGTGTGTGTGTGTGTGTGTGTGTGTGTGTGTGTGTGTCTTTTCGTTTATTTCTTTGTTTGGAGTAGATCTTGTTGAGTGATACGGTCGGGATATAGGGACCCATACCGAGAACTGATTACTGTTATCTGATGTTGTTAGTGATATTATAAAGATAACTCTCTCTTCTTGATGATTATTCTTTTTCTATGAGTATATCGTACAGTGACTAGCCCATTTTCTGTTAGTTACTGCAGGTCCCCGTTGTTAAGGAAATCGGTGTCCATGAGGTAAAACAGATTTCCTAATAATGGCTGATTTTTAATATTAATTTGTTGTTTTTCACAATAGCTCTATATGTGCTAGTATATATAATTTCCGATTACCAATAACACAGTTTCTGTAATGGGATTCTGTTAGCAGTCGGAAGAGACAGTGACCCCTCTTCCCTCCCTTTATCAATCCCTCCCACCCTTCCGTCATCAGTCCCTCCTCTTCCCTCCTCCCTCCCTCCCCCGCCCCCATTCTTCCTCCCACTGACCTCTGACTTCCGAGCCTCCCTTTCTTTCTCCCTTTCCTCCCCGTCCTAGTCCTCTCCTTCCCCCCACTCCCTCACCCCCTTCCTGCTCTGTCCTTTCCCACCTCCTCCCCCCACTGCCCGCAACATACTACCTGACAAGTACTGATGGTGTATAAGAAGGGGAAGGGGAGGTGAGGTTAGGCTAGGGCTAGGTTAGGTGAGGTGAGGTTAGGTGAGGTTAAGTGAGGTTAGGTTAGGTTAGGTGAGGTTAGGTTAGGTGAGGTTAGGTTAGGTGAGGTGAGGTTAGGTTAGGTTAGGTGAGGTTAGGTTAGGTTAGGTGATGTTAGGTGATGTTAGGTGAGGTGTATACTAACCCCTCGGTACATAAGGAGGCAGCGGGGTCGTCACTGCACTCGTCCACCTTCACCTCCGTATTTACATCTGGGTGGACTGGGAGTGCCCCGGGATCGAACCACCGATTCTTACGATAGGAGGCGAGCACTGTACCTTTTTCCCCTCCCTGAAGTACAACTCCTGCTCTTACGTCACCACCACCTCTGCCTCCTTACCAGGTAACTTTGAACCCCTAAGTTTATTATCATTATGAACCGCTGAGTCAGATACACGGTTCAGTTCAGTGGCTCAATTTTAGACTTCATGGGTAAACTGTGAACATCTCCTTTCTACTCTACACACACACACACACACACGCACACACACACACACGCACACACACACGCACACACACACACACACCTAAGCCTAACGCGTGACCACCACAACATCCACCTGTTGGGCGTACCTTTAAACCCCAAAACACCTTCATAATTACCGTCAGGACCCGCGTGTACGCTAGTTCCTTATATGGTCTGTTGAAATACGCATCTAGAGCAAGATAATCGCCCCTAATAACCTATGAGCCCTCCTCCAGGCCTCAGGAGAGTGGGCGGGGCTTAACATACCAAAACATAGATGATGTCATCACCACCTCCTCTCCGCCAATCAGCGCCCGTCTTTGGAACTCCACCAATAAAAATGACGCGGATGATTTACCTTACATTTTTTTCCTCAATAGCATCTCTCTCGTTGTAGTCTCGGGTGATGATATTTTGAAACCGTACGGATGATTTAGTAATTTTAAGATGATAGTTGTAAGATAAATGGGATTCTTTACAAAGAGGGTTAAGAAACATTACAGGCAGTCTCTCATCTTAGACACAACACTGGAACGTGCCGCACCATATCTGGACCGCTGGGGAGTGATTCTTATTGACTTCCAACGGTCCTAATGACCTTTTAAAACGTGTAATGCAAACTGAGGAGGTGAGTCAGTAGCCAATGGTGATTCGTAATGGTTCAGCTGGGCTACCTACCCTGCCTTCATGTGCTGAATCAATATTGACCCACCAAAAGAAGCTCTAAACTTGGCTTTGTTGATTTCGCCTTAGAGGGTGATGGCGGGAATGGAAGACGATGGCCCAGACAGCTACGGGGTCAAGGAACTTGTTCAGTCTCGGTTCACCTTTGTGTGGTAAATTTTAGGGATTATCGTCCATAGCTACAGGTGTGGTTTAGCATCTTATTGTCCCACTACTTGGTCGTGTAGGGTGATTCAGGTCTTGCCTTAATGAAAACGCGCGCTGAAAGAGACGGGAGATTTTGGCGGGAGATTTGTTTACCCGAATTAGAGAAACAAAGAGATACACAGTAGGACCGAGAGATGGAGAGGATGAGAAATACTGGAAATGAGAGATAAATGAAAGTGAAACAGGGAAGATCGAGAGACAGAGAGAATGAAAAATACTGGAGAGACAGATGAAAGTGAGGGAAAAGACAGATGGAGAGATATACTGGGGACGAGAGACAGAGAGGTGAGAGATAAGTGATGGTGATGGGAGATAATTCTAAGGCGATGTTGGACCTGTGTTGAGGGAGACAAGGGAGGAATGACGTCACGAATATTAATGACAATGTAACAACAAAAACTTTAAATATGATGATAATGACAATAATCATAATAAAGTCATATTCAATTTTTTACAAGTTGTGGTAAATTATAAATTGTATATATACAAGTTTTCCTTCCCTCTTAGAATATATATGTGTATAATAATGTACACATGTATACAGGTATGTATATATGACTGATGTGTGACTTTATGTTTAGATGTGTATGTATATAGTATGTGTATTAATTTATGTATACATGCGTGAATATATGACTGATATATTTTGAATGTATATGAATGTTTTTGTGTATGTATGTATGTATGTATAAGGCAACACCGGTTAAAATGGTTAACGCCCATTATGACCACCAATAATCTCTCTCTCTCTCTCTCTCTCTCTCTCTCTCTCAGATGCAGCTCCTTAAGGTCAGGGATTTTAATAATATGCAAATTATCACCTCACCTGCCCCAACACCTGTCGTAATCTGGACCCGTTTTTTGTTCACCTGAGTCTCCATTATCTACGCCTCCGCACTGATCTTTTTAACCCCAGGACGATCGACGGCTGGTCACACGTGGCCCTAGTTTTGAGTAACCTAACCTAACTGAATTAAAAGAACTCAACCTAACCTAACGTAACCTAACGTAACCTAACCTTACCTAACCTAACCTATCGTAACGTAAACTAACCTAACCTAACCTAACCTAACCTAACGTAACCTCAGACTCCCGGATTAGATGTTTCAGTATTACACATTAGGAATAAAATTCTCGTCTCCCAGCTGATTTAAATAGGTGACGTAACACTCTAGTTTATCTAACCTCTACTACTACTATTACTACTACTATTATTATCTATATACTTTCTACTACTACTATTACTACTACTTTTATTATCTATATACTTTCTACTACTACTATTACTACTACTATTATTATCTATATACTTTCTACTACTACTATTACTACTACTTTTATTATCTATATACTTTCTACTACTACTATTATTATCTATATACTTTCTACTATTACTACTACTACTACTACTTTTATTATCTTGCTACTTTCTACTATCACTAATACCTACTTTCCACCACGCTACATTTATCAACATTCGTTACTCGCTTATTTGCTTATTTATTTAGTCTGACTGACTGACTAATTGGCTGACTAACTGACTGACTTACTAATTGGCTGACTAACTGACTGACTTACTAATTGGCTGACTGACTAATTGACTGACTGACTTACTAATTGACTGACTGACTGACTGACTAATTGACTGACTGATTGGCTGACTGACTAGTTGACTGACTGACTGACTGACTTACTAATTGACTGACTGATTGGCTGACTGACTAATTGACTGACTGACTGACTGACTGACTGATTGGCTGACTGATTGGCTGACTGACTAATTGACTGACTGACTGAATAACTGACTGACTGACTAGTTGACTGACTGACTTATTAATTGATTGACTGACTCACTCATTGACTGACTGACTGACTGATTTATGTATGTATTTTAATCCATAAATGGGATTAAATTCGGTAATCGAAGTGGATTTAATACATAATAAAATCAGGATTTATACAGTTGTGATGATATGTGTTTAGGAGAGAGAGAGAGAGAGAGAGAGAGAGAGAGAGAGAGAGAGAGACTAACTTGATATCCACCAGCTAATCGAAACCTCTCTCTCTCTCTCTCTCTCTCTCTCTCTCTCTCTGCCCTTGACCCTTCACCATACCACCTAACATTATTGTCCTCACCATAGCCAGCATCATCATAACCACCAACTAACGCCATCAAACACCATCACCATACTCAGCATCATTATAACTGCCATCACTACCCTCATCCGCTACCGCTAACACCATCACCACCACTATCACCATCACCACATATCCTAACTATCAACTGTACTACACTAACCAGACACAACAACCAGCCATTACCTCCATGCTAACTACCACAATTAGCGATCACCACAGACAGCTACCACCACCACCACCACCACTACTACCAGCCATCACCGTAATGACATACAAGAATGGTGGTGATGTCATACACTAAAACAGATTCTCATATCATCCAAAGAAAGTTGTAACCCAAAAATGGTGGTGGTGGTGGTAGGGGTAGTGGTGGTAGGGGTAGTGGTAACGCCCATGCCCGAGGGTATGGTGGAGCCCGCTAAAACCTTGCCCGCCCTGGTAGGTATGTGTGTGTGTGTGTGTGTGTGTGTGTGTGTGTGTGTGTGGGGTACACAGATAACGCTCACTATGGCATTGGAAATTCCCACAGGAGAGAGGTAGAGAGGAGGAAGAGAAGAGGAAGGAAGGAAGGAAGAGCGAGGAAGAGATAAACATGGATGAGAGAGGGAGGAAGGGTGGGTGAGGGACAAATCAGGTAGGGATAGGGAAAGGCGGATGAGAGAGAGAGAAAGAGAGAGAGGCAGGTGAGGGGGGAGAGAGAGAGAGAGGGAAAGAAAGTGAAAAAAGAGGGAAGGTCGGAAGGAGGCAGAATGAGGGAGAAAAAGAGACAAGAGAGGGAGTGAGAGAAAGAAACAGGTGAAGGAAAGAGGAGGTAGGGGGGTAAGGGAAGGAGGGAAGGTTAAGGAAGCGAGAGAGAGAGAGGAAGGATGTTAAGGAAGGTTAGGGAGGGAAAGACAGGCAAGAGGAGGGAGGGAGAGATGGAGGGAAGGAGAAAGGGAGGGAGGGAGAGAAGGCGAGAGAGACAGACAATGTAATTAAAAGAAAGAGAGCGAGAGAGTAAACCTGAGACAGACAGACAGACAGACGGACAGACGGACAGACAGACAGACAGACAATAAGGTAAAGAAACCTCAGAACTTTAGTGACTACCAAATACGATGCGAAGGAGTTGACACCCTGTTGACACCCTCCTACCATCTGTTGACACCCCGTTGACACCCTGTTGACACCCTCCTACCATCTGTTGACACCCCATTGACACCCTGTTGACACCCTTCTACCATCTGCCGACACTCCCCATTGACACCTCTGTTGACACCCTCCTAACATCTGTTGACACCCCATTGACACCCTGCTGACACCCTCCTACCATCTATTGACACTCTTACTGACACCTCACCATCTGTTGACACCCCCTGTTGACACACTTCTGCTTTTTCGACACCTCCTGTTCATCTGACTCATTGACACCCTCCCTACCATCTGTTGATTCTCATTGACACCTCCTCACCATCTGTTGACACTCGTTGACACCCTGTTGACACCCTCCTACCATCTGTTGACACCCCGTTGACACCCTGTTGACACCCTCCTACCATCTGTTGACACCCCATTGACACCCTGTTGACACCCTCCTACTATCTGTTGACACCCCATTGACACCCCATTGACACCCTGTTGACACCCTCCTATCATCTGTTGACACTGTTCCTATATATATCTACACGTGTCTGTTTTAGCTGGGTTAGGTTAGGTTAGGTTTATTCCGATTCGTGATTGGTGGATTCATACCCGTTTAACATGTCGAAACTGTGGTTGTGATTGGCTTATCGTTACAAAAGGGGTCGGATTTTGCTTTGTTTATATTCCAGTTTGTATATTTGTTTGTTTGTTTCCGTCCTCAGCCACAAAGCTGGACTGTTTATATATTCATGATGACGTCATTCACCCGTTGGGCCAATAAGAGACGAACTAGAAACGTATTGCTTTCTATTGTTTCCCAACCTGGAGATAAATAACTCCCTGGGGATGTTGTTTACGTCTCTCGTGGGTCAAAGGTCAGTCAGGTAATTTGCTGAGGTGGACGATATTTTTCCCCATCTATACAAGGTCAGGTGTAGGTGTACAAGGTCAGGTGTAGGTGTACAAGGTCAGGTGTAGGTGTACAAGGTCAGGTGTAGGTGTATAAGGTCAGGTGTAGGTGTACAAGGTCATGTGTAGGTGTACAAGGTCAGGTGTAGGTGTACAAGGTCAGGTGTAGGTGTACAAGGTCAGGTGTAGGTGTACAAGGTCAGGTGTAGGTGTACAAGGTCAGGTGTAGGTGTACAAGGTCAGGTGTAGGTGTACAAGGTCATGTGTAAGTGTACAAGGTCAGGTGTAGATGTACAAGGTCATGTGTAAGTGTACAAGGTCAGGTGTAGGTGTACAAGGTCAGGTGTAGATGTACAAGGTCATGTGTAAGTGTACAAGGTCAGGTGTAGGTGTACAAGGTCAGGTGTAGGTGTACAAGGTCAGGTGTAGGTGTACAAGGTCAGATGTAGATGTACAAGGTCATGTGTAAGTGTACAAGGTCAGGTGTAGGTGTACAAGGTCAGGTGTAGGTGTACAAGATCAGGTGTAGATGTACAAGGTCAGGTGAGAGAACTTAGTTCTGTTCTCTGAGAGAACTTAGTTCTGTTCTCTGAGAGAACTTGGTTATGTTCTCTGAGAGAACTTGGTTATGCTCGACGTACAGGCGACATTGCTGATCAACAGTAAACGTCGACGTACAGATCAACGTGACGACGACGTCGGTCATACCGTATTCAAGAACAGTCATGGGGTGCACGACGCCATTTACGATGACCTTCTTGCCCTGATCTTGTTTCAGGAATACCATCTTTTCGAAGCTCTGGAGAGATCTCGAAGTTTCGATATCTTGAGTACTACTAGCTAATAATTCCCACCAGGAAACTTGCTTCGAGACTCCTCCAAAGCTTCGGAAAGTGCAGAGTTCCATGTGTTAAAGGCGATATTGCTGAAAAAAAGATCAGGGCAAGAAGGTCATCGTCAATGGCGCCGTGCACCCCATGACTGTTCTTGAATACGGCCAGTCAGGAGGAAAAGTTTCCTCTCCCATAAGATGAGTCAACGGAAGCGTCATCCTGTGTCCAGCTTGTGGGTCACCTTCACGTTGACTCTTGAGTGAAGCTGTTGAGAAGAGTCGCTCTTTCCTGGTCCAAGTGTCAACACCATGGTGGCTAAGACTCCATCCACCCTCATGCAGCAACACAACTCAAACATCTTTTTACTCGTCGTCTTATTCATCAATACACCTTGGCGTTAAAGGATCCTCCACCTCAGCTGGAAGTTGTCACTGGCTCATGGTTATTCCCCAATCCATAATTAATTATTGTTTACTTTTTATGTTAGTGTGTATTACGTCACTATTAAGCTCCTGTGATGTTCTAATGCCAGTTGTCATATGATGTGTTAATTCTTTTATGAGTCATAGTCAGTGTCGTTTGTCTGTGTTTTGTATTGTCGTAATTATATACCCGGTAACCTTTTTGCTCTACTCCCACGGAAATTCATAATATATGGGCAATATTTTGCATTATACCACTGCGTCATAACCTTTGACACCATCTCATTATAATTCGACAATCCATTAGATTACTTCGACAGACACCGACAGATCCCCAAAACACAGTCATATTAAATTATCTAGGACAAAGTCACCTTCTATGGTACTGCTGGTGTTTCGTTATCGTAGGTGCCAACCGTAGGTATGACTATGGGTGTCTTATGGTATTCGAACCCATAAAGCTCCCAGTCTTCTAGCAGCACGGCATTTCGTTTTCGATAATGTTACCGTGTATATATTGTAATATTATCAGTGTTTAATATTTACCCTTTTGACTCACATATTTTTATAAAAGGTCTGTACAAACACACTTTGTCCACCTGTTATGAAGCGTGTCTCGAGTATTGTTTCATTGATATTCCTCTTTATGAAACTGATTCGAATGATATTTAAATGTTTCGAGTTTTGAACTCTGTTCAAAATAAACTGAAAAGTAGTGAGAGTAAAGTGCAAAAGGGGGCAGTATTTTGAGGCAGGCGCTGGAGGAAATAATGATAACACACTGTACTCCTCTGTCTGGTCAGCAGGTCGCACGAGAATGGGTCGTCAGCTTGTTTGCTCGTTCCAGCTGAGACTCCGTACACCTTGCATTATACCCCTTTTTAATGTTACCTTCCAGCTCTGCCTTTGGTCTATAGTACATTGTGTTTAGATAATCTAATCATACAATTTTGGTACCCTGTCTTATTTTTAATGTCCATATTAGTTTAGCCAGAGTAGTTTATTCGACTCCTGTGGTAGAGTCTGTGACCTAGCTCTCCACTCGTCTTGGTGTCTGGTGGTCACTGTTGGCAAGGTTTGTCTTTTTCTTCCTAGGTTAGCTGTAGGGGTGCGAGATCTAAGCCTTTATTACTTCCCTCACGTAGGCAGGAGTGTTCAATCAAGTGTTTAATTTATGACTTATGTCTATATTTAAACTAAACTTATGTGTCCGATGTATATATTTAAACTGGCAATAAATTATAGCTACTGAACCTAACACCCGCTTTTTGGTGCGTTTAGTCTCGTGGCTCAGTCAATCATTATGTAGTGGAAACGTGTGTACTCGTAAGGTATTTCTTGTCTGGCCATTAATTAAGGAATGCTCTGGCGGTTAAATAGTAAGGGAGAAAAGACGAATCAGAACTGAACAACAGTCTAAGTTAACCTTATTTACCCTAACTTATTATACCTTAACCTTATTAAACCTTAACCTTAACTTTATTATACCTTTACTTTATTAAACCTGACCTTATTAAACCTGACCTTATTAAACATAACCTTTTTAAACCTGACCTAAACTTTATTGAATATGACCTTATCAAACATGACATTTTTAAACCTGACTTCATTTTACCTGACCTTGAACTTATAAAACTTGACTTATTATAGTTAACTGCTGCCTCCCCCGCATTCCTTCAGCTTCAAAATGGACTGCAAATCTACAGATGTTCTTTGTGGGTCGTGTTTTCTTTCTAAAATTATGATACACGAAGAGAACCCAGAAGGTCCTCGTACCACTCCCGGCCACGTAATACCGCGAGGCAGGTATTTCAACGCTCCTCCACTTCAAAACGAAAACCAAAAACCACTTGGATGCGACTGATGACATTAGTGTAGTCATTGTGAAGAAAGTTCTTTGTTCCATGACCATCATCGAACAGAAGCAAGAACAAGAGCCAATGTGTGTTAGTGTGGAGTGTGGCTGTACCGTATTGTAAACCACTCGGTGTGTAGTGTGGCTGTACCTATTGTAAACCACTCGGTGTGTAGTGTGGCTGTACCGTATTGTAAACCACTCGGTGTGTAGTGTGGCTGTACCGTATTGTAAACCACTCAGAGTGTAGTGTGGCTGTACCTATTGTAAACCACTCGGTGTGTAGTGTGGCTGTACCTATTGTAAACCACTCGGTGTGTAGTGTGGCTGTACCTATTGTAAACCACTCGGTGTGTAGTGTGGCTGTACCTATTGTAAACCACTCGGTGTGTCTCCATAGTTGGCTGTTCTGATCCATTACCTACTGTAGTGTGTTGTTGTTGTTGTTGTTGTTGTTGTTGTTGTTGTTGTTGTGCTATTTCGGTCGTATTTATGGTTTTGCTTCGAAAATAAAGGAGCGCTAAGTCTTTAATTCTAAGACATTGTCCTAAGACACAGGCAGAAGCAGTAAATATTGGGGAAGTAGCGGGAATAACGAGGTGATAAGAGAAGAAAGGAGAATCACTGAAAAGGAAAACAGCGTTAACACTGATAGGAGAACACCGTTAACGGGGAGGCGAGAACATTTTTAACGGGAACACGAGAACACCGTTAACGGGGAGGCGAGAACACCGTTAACGGGGAGGCGAGAACGCCGTTAACAGGGACACAGGAAATAAAAGAGGCCTAGAAAAAAAGTTGATGGATAACATATTAGGTTAAATTAGTAAGGTTAAATTAGTAAGGTTAAATTAGTAAGGTTAAATTAGTAAGGTTAAGTTAGTAAGGTTAAGTTAGTAAGGTTAAATTAGTAAGGTTAAGTTAGTAAGGTTAAATTTGATTAGTTGTAGATTACGTTTATGTAGGTTAGATTAGTTCACCTTAAGTTAGAATAGTTAGGTTAAGTTCGATTTGAGTCAGGTTAGATTAAGCTAAATTAGGTAACTATAAGTAAAATTGTCTTAGGGTGTTTCACATACGTCCCCTAGCCCGCTCGTTCGTCCGCCCCCGCTCGTCCTCGTCTCCGCCGCCGCTCGTCCTTCTGTCCCGCCCGCCCGCCCGCTCGCTCGTCTTCTGTCCGTCCCCGCCCGCTAGCCCTTCTGTCCGTCCGTCAATCCGTCCCTACTCTACAAACACTCACGGTACCTCAAGGAATACATCATCCATTAAACTGATAGTCTCGAGAGCCTTGTGGGTCCTAACCTCAACCCTAACCCTAACCTAACCTATCTAATTTAACCTAATCTAGTCAGAAATAAGAATAATTAGAAAAGTTGTTAAAACGATTGCAATAGTAAAATTAATGATAATGGTGACGTTACTAGCAAATGAAATGGAACAGAAGTAACAATAATAATAGTAGTGATAATAGTACCAGCTTCTAACTATTACTGGCGATGAGGTCAGAGCGTCGCCCCAGACTTGACCCCGCGGGGCCAGTCTGAGGTCAACATCTGCATGGGCGGGGAACGTCTGGGGCGGCGGCTAATCTAGGAGGGGGGATAAGGGGAGGGGGAGAGAGGAGGGTTAGTGGGGGGTGGAAAGTGTTAGGTAGGTGTTAGGGGAGGTGAGAGGGCGGGAGGGAGGGAGAGAGGGAATGCATCTTACAGTTAGTTATGGTAAGTCATTTTAACTTGTTCTTCTGTAATTAGACGTTTGTTTTTATTCACTAACTTTTCTTTTCTTTCTTTTTTTTCCTTTTATTCTTTCAATCTTTATTTCCTCCTTTCTATTTATTTTCTTTATTTTTCTTTCTTTTCTTATCGTTCTTTTTTTATTATTTCCACCTTTTTTTTATTTCTCTCCTTCTTGTCTTCTTATTTTTATGTTCTTCTCGATATTCTTCTAATTTGTATTCTCCTCCTTCTCCTCCTCCTCTCATCTCTTCTTCTTCTTCTTCTTCCTCCTCCTCCTCCTCCTCCTCCTCCTCCTCCTCCTCTTCCTCCTCCTCCTCCTCCTCCTCCTCCACACGTAGTCGTTCCTGGGCTTAACACACCCATCGCCTATTTTTAATTACATCGTTTTAACCACTTTAAGGACTTTTTAGGTTAAAGGTCAACCCCTCCCCCTATACTTCAGGCAGGAGTTCGCTTATTCTTACAGTAATTAGAATAATAGTTGGTACAGATACAACTTGTTCCGGAGAATTATTTAAGAAGAAAACGGTGAGATTTGGCCCAATTTCGTGGGGTTAGAGGTCAGAGTAATGCCCAATTAGGTCAGGTATTTTTGTTTTTTTATCATTTTTGAGGAGGTCATTTTACAGAGGTCAGGGTCAGAGTTATTATGTTTTGGGTCTTTTACGCCGAGGTCATAGTTCACTAAAACATTTAATTTGGGTTTCTTTCTCTCCATTACGATGCCATAATTAAATCACTACTCATTAAAGAAATTCAGTAACATGAAGCCTTAATAAATAATTAAAACGACAACAATATAATTTGATTTTTTTTACCATTTTAACAGAAGTCTAAAATTTACTCAAAATATACAATGCTGTTTTATATTTCAGTGGCATATTAAACACCTGGGACTGTACTTAAGTGCTTGGGACTGTACTAAAGCGCTTGTGACTGTGTAGCGCTTGTGACTGTACTTAAGCGCTTGTGACTGTGCTTAAGCGCTTGTGACTGTACTTAAGCGCTTGTGACTGTACCTAGCGCTTGTGACTGTTAAACACCGGTGACTGCACTAAGCGCTTGTGACTGTATTAAGCGCCTGGAACTGTACTTAAGCGCTTGGGACTGTACTTAAGCGCCTGTGACTGTACTTAAGCGCCTGTGACTGTACCAAGCGCCTGTAACTGTACTTAAGCGCCTGTAACTACCTTAAGCGCCTGTGACTGTACTTAAGCGCCTGTAACTGTACTTAAGCGCCTGTAACTGTGTAGCGCCTGTAACTGTACTTAAGCACCTGCGACTGTATTAAGCACCTGTAAAGCACCTGTATCTGCACTTAAACACCTGAGATTGAACTAAAATGCGTGTTGAACTGAATGTAATGGGAGACACAAGTTAACACATGTTGTATAAGTTTGTGAACGATTAACACCTGTTTGACTAACACCTGTCGTCACATATTAACTGTGATACATTTTAGTAAGCATGACTTGTAAACACTTGTAATTATCGTTGTAGAAATAATGGCTGTTTTAACACCTATTAAAGCAAATATAAGCAATAATGGCTGCTGTTTTAACACATATTTAGGAACATATTAGCGGTAATGGCTTATTTAACACCTGTTTAGGCGTATTTTAGCGGTAATGGCTGTTTTAACACCTGTTTAGGCATATATTAGCGGCAATGGCTGATTTAACACCTGTTCAGGTATATATTAGCGGTAATGGCTGATTTAACACCTGTTTAGGCACATATTAGCGGAATGGTATGGTTAACATCTGTTTATTTATTTAGCGGTAATGGCTGTTTTAACACCTGTTCAGGCACATATTAGCGGTAACTGTCATCACGTGTACTCACCACTGAGGAGATACTCCAGGAATTTTTTATCTTCTTCGTCCATCTTGAGCGCGCGTGCGGAACACCTGTAACCCACCTGTGCGAGAGATATGGGATATGTGGGACACGTGTGGGACATGTGGGACACGTGTGAGAGACATGTTGGCTATGTGGAACACGTCTTGGAGATGTGACATACGTGTTGGGTATGTGGGACATGTTTGAGACACGTGTTTGACTTGTGGAACACGTGTTTGGCACGTGTTGGACATGTGAAATACGTGAAACATGTGTTAGACACGAGGAACACGAGCTTGACATGTGGGACTCATGTTCGGCACGTGGGACACGCTTGGAACATGCAGGACACGTATTAGACATGTGGATTATACGTTGGCCATGTGGAACACGTATTGCACATGTGACACACCAGTTGCACATGTGGAACACAATTAGGGTGAATAAGACGTCAACTGAATATATGCGAATACCTGCTGGACATATGTTACATATATGAATCCATATGTTAGGACACTCGTTGAACATGGGAGAACATCTGTTTTTTTTTTTAGAATATGTGTAGGTATGTGTTGGACATGTGCAAAAATGCAATCAGATATTTTGGGATGTGTAGTGGCTATTGTAAATATCTGATAGGTACGTCTGTTGAACATGTGTGAACGCCTGTAAGACACATTCTGCATACCGGAAGCATCCATCCATCCATTTATCCATCCACTCATCCATCCATCCACACATCCGTCCACTCATCCACCCCCCATCCAACCATATACTCATCCATCCACCCATCTACTCATCCATCCATCCATCCATCCATCCATCCATCCATCCATCCAGGGTATGACACAAGTCTTTGCTTTCTAAACTTCCCTTTAATGGTTTCTCTCCCTCACTTTGTTCTCTAATTCCTAGCCTCCTTGAGAACCGATCCACGGCAGTTGTTGTCGAGGGATTGCTCTCTCGCTCTTTCTCTACCAATAGTGGTGTCCCACAGGGCTCTGTTCTTTCACCTACTCTCTTCCATCTTTTTATCAATAATTTACTCCACACTACGACTGATTCTATCCATTCTTACGCTGATGACTCTACTCTTCACTCTTCATTTTCCTTCCTCCTAATTCTCAAACTAGATCTGTTTCTAGAGCTGATATCATTAATTCTATCAATGCGGATCTGTGCAGCATCTCCGAATGGGGAGGTAGAAACTTGGTGATTCAAAAGTAATAAAACTCAGTATTTACCAATTACACTTTCCAAATTATATGATCTCCCACCAATCACATTTCAGGACGCAATCATTCTGCCAACTTCTAAAATAGATATGCTAGGTCTCACCATTTCCTCTAATATGTCATGGAAGCCACACATCCACGACATTGCTAAAGCTGCCTCCCGAAAGCTGGGAATGCTGTACAGATGCCGTAGCTACTTAACTCCTGAGCAGTTGCTTCAAGTTTATATGCGATTCATTCGTCCTAACTTGGAGTACTGCTCTCATATCTGGGGTGGCTCTTCTGTCCAACTGTTAGATAGGGTGGAATCAAAGGCATTTCGTCTTATTGACTTTCCTTCTTTAGTTGATAATCTTTCTTCCCTTCCTCTTTGCCGCGATGTTGCTTCACTCTCTCTCTTTTACAGGTACTTTAACGGGCAATGGTCGGTGGATTTGGCATCCTGTGTACCGCCGGCGAGGCCGTGGGCTCGTAACACTCGTCTTGCCCGCGGTGCCCACTGTTTCTCTGTGGATGTCGGTCACACGAGAATAACCCGTTATAGTACCTCCTTCTTTCCTCACACAGCCAAACTGTGGAATGCTCTGCCTTCTGTGTTTCCACACTCATACAATCTGTCTCGCTTTAAAAAGCTGGTTTTCCGGCATCTTCGAGGTGTAGATTAATATGTTTTTCTTTTCTTTTAATTTATTTTTACTCTTTTTTTCGCCCCTCGGCCCCGTTGTGAGTGATGGCCGACGCCCGGGTGATGGCTCTTCCCCGGGAGAAAATATAAAAATCATCTACTCATCCAATCATCCGTCTCCATCCATTCACTCATCCATTCATCCTTCCATCCACTCATCCACCAATAAGGTCATCATCATAGGCTCACAGTGTACATTGCTCCACCACAGGTAAAGGGAGCGGTACAGACTCAGCACACTTGGACGCCATGTTGCTTCAGTACCCCGCGAAACTGGCCACCGGATGATGATGATGACATGATTTTGAAAGGTATTTTTTCTTAAGAATTTTAAATTTGCTTTTAATCTTACCTGCTTCAGCTAGCTCCATGAATGTTAACCCTGATTCACTGATTCACTGGGATTTTTTTTATAGCCGAGCAGTCCGCGGTAACGCAGCTTATTGTTTTTTATTCTTACTTTTGATTATTTCTTGTTATTGGTTCATTGTATATTACCATTTATGGTTTGTTGTCATGGGAAGTTAAATTTACATACATCACATGAACGTACATTTTAATGTAGATCACACACACACACACACACACACACACACACAGTCAAAATTAGAACAACAACATTATAACATCAATAAGAACAAAATACAACAAAAACACTAGAAAACGGCCCAGTACAAACAAAAACAACAACAAAGACAATCACTTACCACGAACACACACAATAAGAACTTAAGTGAAGGCAGACAAGGTCGGGGTCACTGAACCAACCCGCCGCTGGTGCCAAAAACAACAACAACAGCAACATGAGTCAAGGGCAGGATTCAACGACCTAACAACAACAAAAATAACATCAAATACAACGACATCTACAAAACTACATCAGGTACAACAACAAAAACAACTACAATCACAACAGGTACTACAACAACAACAACAACTACAACCCTAAATCAAAAACAAAAAGTAGTGATACTGTCTTTACTAAATCAACAACAACAACCACCAACGTTACAGAAACTCCCACAATCCCGATAATAATAACAACAACAATCACAACATTCATAATAATTATCACAAATAGCGACAATCACAACAACGACAACCACTTTAATAACAACCTTTACCACAACAAGGACTACAACAACTCCCATCACATCATTTACAGGAACCATTTTAACAACCATTACAACATTAATAACCACAACATCAACCGTCACAACATCCAATACATAACTCGACTAACACAACAACTCACAGCTCTCTACATATTAAAAAAAATATATTACAACCAAAGTTACAATAACCACCTTCACAACCATAACAAGTCAGGGTCAGAAGGCCACATGTTCACACCAACAACTACCAAAGTCACAAAAACACAACCATAACGGGTTATAACAACCATAACGAGGCACAATGATCACAAGACATAACAACCACAACAACTCACAAGTCACAACTCACAACAATACACAACAACTACAACAATAGACTAACTACAACCATAGACAACAACTACAACAACCACCCCCACAACCACAACAACAGGTTCACAACAAGGAGAAGGGTTGGGTAGGGTGGGTGGTGGTGGCGGGGTCGGTGCCCGGGTAGCTGTAAGCGGGTCGGCCACAATACTAACCTAACCTACTCCTCCTCTGACGGTTTCTGGCTAATAGTTCCCACCCACGGACTCTTCAGACCCAGATACTAGTGCGCATGCGTCGTCTGCCACCTTCCTAATGTAAAATTACGCATGCGTCGTCTGCCCCGGTTAAAAGTGCGCATTTGTTAATTTCCCCTACTCGTATATGACAGCAAAAATTACTGTTTTATCATAATTTTCTTCTGTTTTCTTGAGTAAATACAGATCGATTTACTATTTTATCATGCCATAGATCAGTTTATTTGTGTATCATGAGATTGGAAACAAAGAAACAATGGAATCTCAAAAGATTCGTAAGTTACCTCCCAACTTTGCATGAGACGTGTTTCAGTGCAAATTTGACGCCATTTTGGCCGATTTCTTTGTGCTGTAGTAGCCAAGTGACTCTATATTGACTTGTGTTTAGAGGAATATTTAAACTTACAAACTTTTAAGAAGCCTGAAACACTAGATGTTGACAACCATTCAGGAATACTGTGGAAATCTCGTCGTCTCAGTATTGTGTAAGTTTGTCTAAAAGATATTGTATGCGTCGTAAGGTAATAATATATATTTGTCCTTCTAAAGTTGGGAGGTGAGACAACATACAGCTTCTCAAATGCCCCGACGTAAAATTTCTTCTCCCCCCTTCTGCCCCATCCCCTACCCACCCCTTCAACGCCTTACCGAGGATGTAACAAAGTATCTAATTGGCTGGTTTTAAGCTACGTCACTAAGGTGGATCCTCAAAGGTTTCCCCCAACTGGTGATGACAACCCACCATATCCAACTGACTCTCACAAGTCTTAAGTATAATACGAATAACAAATTCCCAAGAAAAATGTCACAAACACGTGACGGCTTTTTAGAAATTAAATAGAAAATAATGATGTCATTGATGTTATAATGTTACAACTGAGGTTCAACAGCTAGGTTTTTTAATTAATTATATCATTGTCTATCAGCAATGGAAAATTATGAGGTAAAACTCTTATAAAGTTGCTACAAATTTGTTTCTGTGTTTAAATGGCTATGGCTGCGCGAACTGTTTCCATACGTTAGTTATACAGAAACAACTTCATATTACCACATTTAGTCCCCGTGACCCTCTGTTAGTATTCATTCCTTAGGCCAGTTTCGGAGATTTTTGTTTATGTATTCTCTATGTTAAAATAACTCTGCGAAAAACAAGAATTTCAACTGTTTATTCATTTGATGAAGCCGACCTTATTGCTGAGAGAAGTTCCTACGTTAGATTTTACGTCTCGTTGATGTTGTAAGAAAACCTCTGACTAACTGACTCAATCTACGACTCAAAGATGTATTCCTAAGGGTTAGTACGCTTTATGTTTTCTACTAAATGAAAGTAAACAAACAGCTCTAGTCCGGGTGAAGTCTGGAGAGTCTGGCCGTCATCTTTGTGCCTTAGTTTAAATGAGCCAGGTACAGGTAGACACTTCTTCACGTCTCCAATAAGGGTGTGGGTCAACATAAGCAATCCCTGGGAGGTCATGCCTTGTGACACACTGTTATTGTTGTGCTGGGAGGTGAGTGTCGCCAAAGCCGGGGGTTTGTGCCGTCCTGGAGGTTGAAAAGTTGTTTGTAATTAAGAAACGAAGACTTGTGGTCGTTGGTTAATGACTCTGGCAATTAAAACACTTAAATATACAACAACAACAAGAGCTAGTGTAGTGTTGTTAGTGGTTGTTGTGGGTGGGTCAGTGTTGCCAGCCCCAACACCTCGCCAGGCCGTGCACCGACTCCTCCTTCGTCCTCCTCCCGCCAGGCTGCCTGCCTCGCCTGCCTACCGACCGCAGTGTCAGTTCAACTACCGTCGAGGGTGGTTGTGCTCCTCTCCGTACCCTGAACTTTCACTCCACACCACCTTATCGACAATAATACCATTACATATATTACTGTGGCCCAGAGCTCTCTGTATCCGGATTTTCCACCAAATATATGACATTACTGGACCTGAAACCGCCTTGTTTGTTGATATACACCATGACCATATATAGCGACTACAGCTTCGTTGCCAAGAAATATTGTCGGTCTGTCGGAAAAAAAAACCACTTTGTTTTTGCCAGTGATGATGAGTCTTATTAATACGATACATAAGTTGACTGAAAAATATACCATTATTCGCTACACAATAAAACCGAGGAATACGTGTTCGTTGCTCACTTGTCCTCGATATATTGACTTAGTTGTATATTAATTTAAGAAGCTTTCAACACCCATAACAAGAATTTCACCCAAGATGGTGTTAATAATTAGTTAAACAAGAATTATTGTTTCCAGGTTTACTTATCAAATGTGAATCTATTTTTCTCTATCAGTTCTTACGTTCATACTTGTTTATTTTTATCTTAACCCTTGCAAAGTAACGTAGTCGTTTGAGCTGTATTTTTTGTACTTATTAAACAACAATATACCAAATTTCGATAAAAAACTGAACGTTATTTTATCTTCAGCCCTTAACAAATATTTCCTTAATTAAAACAAAATTAATTACCAATAAAGCCTTTGAGTATTTACATCAATATTTCTTAAAAGGGATGTAGTATAATTTATACCTGGCAGCGCATGATAAGATGGACTTTAATGACTATTACAAATGAGCAGAAGTTGCTGATCATTCATTCAAGAGAGGCAGACATTGAGCTCACTAACGCAGGTATACATATCGAGGAGACAATAGTGTGTGTGTGAAGAATTGTGTATAGTGTATGATAGAAGAGAGATGGAAGATGGTAGGAAGGAGCGAGGTTAGGTAGGTGGGATAGAGAAAGAGGATGGTAGGAGAGAGAGGGGGTGGGTGGGGTAGAAAAGGGGGGGATAGGAAGGGGGGAAGATGGAAGTGAGAGAGGAGAGGGGGAAATTGAGAGGAAAGAGAGAGGGAGGGGGAATGTGGAAAAGACAGAAAGAAAAGGGTGGGAGAAAGAGATAGAGAGAGAAAGGGTGTGGTAGAGAAAAAGGAGAAAGACGTTTTCTCTGTTGTCTTCACCAAGATTCTGATTTATTTTAGTTAGTCTTTAAGGAGAAACAGTTCCCATTTATCCACTGAAGTGTACTTGGAGTATTTCCATCTAAACGTTGACTTGCAAATGAAGGAAGAGATGATAACATGAGGTGGGAAAGATAATTACCTTGAAGGACAAATGAAAGTAATTTGATAATTCTTCTGTTTTTCTTCTCAAGGGGTAACTATTATAACTATGATAACAACACAACACACTACAGTTAAAGTCTTTCTGTGGCTTCTCTCTTAACTCTTAATTTATAACCAACATCCAGACTGTTCTATATATGTGGTTTAACAGAATAACGAATGAAATGTCGATACTCACGTTGGTGGTGCAATTACCAGAGGTTGCCGCCGCCGCCGCCAGTGAGACCGAATGTGTAATGAAGTATTTGAAATGTATGTTTTGAGGCAGCCAGTGATATATGATCCTCCTACCCGTCCGAAGGGTTTTTGTCATCTGTTATTCCGTAAACGTGGTTGTTTTTGAGGTCAGGGAAAAGGTCACGGGGTTAGTTAGTCAGAAATAGCTGTATCCTAGCCTAGCCTTGCTGAACATCCGGGTTGACTAACATTTGGGTATTATATAAGGGTTGGGGAAAAAAGTCAGAGGACAATTAAAAGTACAGGAAGATTAATTGACTTTTTACTTGAGACTAGAGCTATTATTCTTAAAAAAAAAGAATCGGCACTCAAAGTCTTCCCTAAAAATTGATATCCCTTTAATCCCTTAAATTGGAATACCTTTAAACACTCACTACAGTCGTTTAGCCTTAAAGGAGCTCTTACTGCTGCGCCCATAAACACCACACATACACCTTCCCTCACGATACCTGGAAATGACGCCATAAAAAATCTCAGGTAAAATAGTAATAGTACCGTCATCAACAAAATGGTGGCGGCGCTGTGCTTCTGTTTATCGCTCGCTGTCATGGTGATATTTCCCAATATAAATGACGCTATTAGAGAGAGAGAGAGAGAGAGTAAACATAGCCTAGGTAAAGAAATGGATCAAAGGAGAAAGAGATAGCTTTAAAAACCTCTCCACCAACGCTCCCATTATATTCACGTAAACAAAACAATAATAAAATGCGAGAAAATCAAGTCTTGTTGTTCGCGGGTGTAAAGAATCTAATTTTAACTCATTATTGTTGTTGTGGTGATGGTTGTTGTGGTGATGGTTGCTGTGGTGATGGTTGTTGTGGTGATGGTTGTTGTGGTGATGTTGGTGTTGTTGTGGTGATGTTGGTGTTGTTGTTTTCAGAAGACAAAAGACAAGGTAGCAATGGCGAGCGTTAATTTTAGCTCATCAATGTTGTTAGGAAAGACGAAAGTTAATTTTTTTGTTATTTTCTCTCGTGAGGCGTACTAAAGATTTTTGGGGAGAATCAATGATATAGAAAATAATAATCTCAAGTTAAGGTGAATCTGTTTTATCGTAGGAGTTTATTAACAATATATACAGCCGTTATTTTTCTTGAGTTATATATATGTTTTTAATATTGGAAAGCACTCTTTTTTTTCATCTTGCCCCACCATGAAAACATCCTGAAAGTCTGGAAAAATATAATAGAAGTTTAGAAAAATAAGATGAGTGTCGGGAGATGCTGCGTTACTCTAGAGATTTATATTACGGTAATCTTACGTAAATCCCGTCAGTCCAGTTAATTGAAATGAAAGGAAATGAATATCTGTTAACTGTAGCCTCGATAAATCTGTTTCATTTGACCAGGAGCCTTGATTAATCCTTTTCGATTTACTGCCTTAAACAAATTCAATTTTCGGTTAGCTGAGGACTACGGTTAACTGGAATATAAATAAATCCTTTTAGCTTAACTACAGCGTAATTGAATCAGCTTTGGTTACCCTGACTCAAGATAAATTATTCTCTGTTACTGAAGATGCGAAAAATCCAATACGGTTAAAAAAGGACTAGATATACTGTATATTTTACGGTTAACTTGGAACCTAGATCAATTCTACACGGTTAATTACCAATAAAAAAACTACATCCTATTCTGTTATCTAATATACAAAGAAAAATTTTGTTCGGTAACTGAGTCATAAATAAACTCATATTTGGTTAATTTAGACTTAAATCCCAACCACAGAACCAACCACCCCCTTCAGGACCCCAACCTCCCTCCACACCCTACTCCCCCTAACCACTCACCCTTCACCACCCCAACACCACCCCTAGCACCCCCTCACCACCCTAGCACCCACTCACACCACCCCATCCCCCTCACCACCCCATCCCCCTCACCACCCCAATACCCCCTCACCACCCCATCCCCCCTCACCACCCCATCCCCTCACCACCCCATCCCCCTCACCACCCCAATACCCCACTCACCCCCATCCCCCTCACCACCCCAATACCCCACTCACCACCCCCATCCCCCCTCACCACCCCAATCCCACTCACCACCCCATCCCCCCTCACCACCCCAATACCCCACTCCACCACCCCAATACCCCACTCACCACCCCCATACCCCCTCACCACCCCCCATCCCCCCTCACCACCCCAATACCCACTCACCACCCCTCACCACCCCAATACCCCCACTCACCACACCCCAATACCCCACTCACCACCCCAATACCCCTCACCACCCCCATCCCCGTCACCACCCCAATACCCACTCACCACCCCATCCTCTCACCACCCCAGCCGGATAATCAGTGGGTGTAACAGGTGTCGGCGTTCACCTGTTGAATTAATGCTTTAAATGGTAGTGGTTGACCTGACTCAAATTAAATGACTGGACAGGTGTGTCTGTGGCGTGTGGGTGTGGTAGGAGTGTGTCTGTGGCGTGTGGGTGTGAGATGTGTGTCTGTGGCGTGTGGGTGTGAGTAAACGTGTGTTTATGGCGTGTGGGTGTGAGTAGAGTGTGTGTCTGTCGTGTGGGTGTGAGTAGGCGTGTGTCTGTGGCGTGTGGGTGTGGTAGGTGTGTGTGTGGCGTGTGAGTAGGCGTGTGTTTGTGGCGTGTGGGTGTGAGTAGGTTGTGTCTGTGGCGTTGGGTGTGTGGTAGGTGTGTGTCTGTGGCGTGTGGGTGTGAGTAGGTGTGTGTCTGTGGCGTGTGGGTGTGAGTAGGCGTGTGTTTATGGCGTGTGGGTGTGAGTAGGTGTGTGTCTGTGGCGTGTGGGTGTGGTAGGCGTGTGTCTGTGGCGTGTGGGTGTGGTAGGTGTGTGTCTGTGGCGTGTGAGTAGGCGTGTGTTTGTGGCGTGTGGGTGTGGTAGGTGTGTGTCTGTGGCGTGTGGGTGTGAGTAGGCGTGTGTTTATGGCGTGTGGGTGTGAGTAGGCGTGTGTTTATGGCGTGTGGGTGTGAGTAGGTGTGTGTCTGTGGCGTGTGGGTGTGAGTAGGCGTGTGTTTGTCCTGTGTGGGGTGTGAGTAGGTGTGTGTCTGTGGCGTGTGGGTGTGAGTAGGTGTGTGTTTGTGGTGTGTGGGTGTGAGTAGGTGTGTGTGTTTGTGGTGTGTGGGTGTGAGTAGGGTGTGTGTTTATGGCGTGTGGGTGTGAGTAGGTGTGTGTCTGTGGCGTGTGGGTGTAGTAGGTGTGTGTTTATGGCGTGTGGGTGAGTAGGTGTGTGTCTGTGGCGTGTGGGTGTGAGTAGGTGTGTGTCTGTGGCGTGTGGGTGTGAGTAGGGTGTGTGTCTGTGGCGTGTGGGTGTGAGTAGGTGTGTGTCTGTGGCGTGTGGGTGTGAGTAGGTGTGTGTCTGTGGCGTGTGGGTGTGAGTAGGCGTGTGTCTGTGGCGTGTGGGTGTGAGTAGGGTGTGTGTCTGTGGCGTGTGGGTGTGAGTAGGTGTGTGTCTGTGGCGTGTGGGTGTGAGTAGGTGTGTGTCTGTGGCGTGTGGGTGTGAGTAGGCGTGTGTTTATGGCGTGTGGGTGTGTGAGTAGGCGTGTCTGTGGCGTGTGGGTGTGAGTAGGTGTGTGTCTGTGGCGTGTGGGTGTGAGTAGGCGTGTGTCTGTGGCGTGTGGGTGTGAGTAGGCGTGTGTCTGTGGCGTGTGGGTGTGAGTAGGTGTGTGTCTGTGGCGTGTGGTGTAGTAGGTGTGTGTCTGTGGCGTGTGGGTGTGAGTAGGCGTGTGTCTGTGGTGTGTGTGGGTGTGAGTAGGCGTGTGTGTTTGTGGCGTGTGGGTGTGAGTAGGCGTGTGTTTGTGGTGTGTGGGTGTGAGTAGGTGTGTGTTTGTGGCGTGTGGGTGTGAGTAGGTGTGTGTTTGTCGTGTGTGGGTGTGTGAGTAGGCGTGTGTTTGTGGCGTGTGGGTGTGAGTAGGCGTGTGTTTGTGGCGTGTGGGTGTGAGTAGGTGTGTCTGTGGCGTGTGGGTGTGAGTAGGGTGTGTGTCTGTGGCGTGTGGGTGTGAGTAGGCGTGTGTTTATGGCGTGTGGGTGTGAGTAGGCGTGTGTTTATGGCGTGTGGGTGTGAGTAGGTGTGTGTCTGTGGCGTGTGGGTGTGAGTAGGCGTGTGTTTGTCGTGTGTGGGTGTGTGAGTAGGTGTGTGTCTGTGGCGTGTGGGTGTGAGTAGGTGTGTGTCTGTGGCGTGTGGGTGTGAGTAGGCGTGTGTCTGTGGTGTGTGGGTGTGGAGTAGGCGTGTGTTTGTGGCGTGTGGGTGTGAGTAGGTGTGTGTTTGTCGTGTGTGGGTGTGAGTAGGTGTGTGTCTGTGGCGTGTGGGTGTGAGTAGGCGTGTGTTTGTGGCGTGTGGGTGTGAGTAGGTGTGTGTCTGTGGCGTGTGGGTGTGAGTAGGGTGTGTGGGTGTGAGTAGGCGTGTGTTTATGGCGTGTGGGTGTGAGTAGGCGTGTGTTTATGGCGTGTGGGTGTGAGTAGGTGTGTGTCTGTGGCGTGTGGGTGTGAGTAGGCGTGTGTTTGTCGTGTGTGGGTGTGAGTAGGGTGTGTGTCTGTGGCGTGTGGGTGTGAGTAGGTGTGTGTCTGTGGCGTGTGGGTGTGAGTAGGCGTGTGTCTGTGGTGTGTGGGTGTGAGTAGGCGTGTGTTTGTGGCGTGTGGGTGTGGTAGGCGTGTGTTTGTGGTGTGTGGGTGTGAGTGGGTGTGTCTGTGGCGTGTGGGTGTGAGTAGGCGTGTGTTTGTGGCGGTGTGGGTGTGAGTAGGCGTGTGTTTGTGGCGTGTGGGTGTGAGTAGGTGTGTGTCTGTGGCGTGTGGGTGTGAGTAGGTGTGTGTCTGTGGCGTGTGGGTGTGGTAGGCGTGTGTTTGTGGCGTGTGGGTGTGAGTAGGTGTGTGTCTGTGGCGTGTGGGTGTGAGTAGGTGTGTGTTTGTGGTGTGTGGGTGTGAGTAGGTGTGTGTCTGTGGCGTGTGGGTGTGAGTAGGTGTGTGTTTGTGGTGTGTGGGTGTGAGTAGGCGTGTGTCTGTGGCGTGTGGGTGTGAGTAGGCGTGTGTTTGTGGCGTGTGGGTGTGAGTAGGTGTGTCTGTGGCGTGTGGGTGTGAGTAGGCGTGTGTTTGTGGGTGTGGGTGTGAGGTAGGTGTGCGTCTGTGGCGTGTGGGTGTGAGTAGGTGTGTGTCTGTGGCGTGTGGGTGAGTAGGTGTGTGTTTGTGGAGTGTGGTGTGAGGTGGCGTGTGGTAGGCGTGTGCTTGAAGTGGAAGTGAGTAGGCATGTGTTTGCAGTGTGAGTGTGTGAGTGTGTGGTGGACGAGTGGAACAAGCTTAGCAACTTTGTAGTAAGTGCTGGAACGCTGGAAAGTTTTAAAAGGAGGCTAGATAGATTCATGGATGATAGAGAGTGGTAGTAACTCTCGACAGGAGCTGCCATGCACAGGCCAACCGGCCTATTGCAGACTCCTTATTTTCTTATGTTCTTATGTTCTTATGTATGTAGTGTATGTGGGCGTGTTTGTTTGTAGATGGATAAAATGAGAGGGCTTGTTTGTGTGTGTGTGTGTGTGTGTGAGGTATTGCTGTTGTTGGTGTGGACGTGTGGTGTACTGTTGGTGTGGGCGCGCGGTGTTATTGTTGGTGTGGGCGTGGTGTAAGGAAGCGAGGTTGTATAAGCAAGTTCGTAAAAGTTTAAAGTTTACTCCGTCAACAAACCTATAATGTCACGTAAAAAAAATATAATAGAAGAATGAAAAACTTAAGCAAACTAGATCCGGGTTTCTTCGTCAGCTTCCTCTCCCAGAACGAGTGAAGAAAGAAAGACAAAGAATCCGGTTCATAATTATAACTAAATACAGTGCAATACAGACGTGAGTTATACGGAAATATAAAAGAGCAAGAAACTGACCGGATTAGGGTTCTCCTAAGATTCGTACTTGTAATTGGGTTGAATTGGGTCTTCAGTCTACGATATTAAGGTTAAGGGGTAATTAGCGTTGAGAATTACACATACTTTTTATTACCTGTGAACTTACGGTTATCTACACACTACCAAGCGAAAAATTATCCGAACCTAACCTAACCTACCAAGCAAAAAATTATCCTAACTTAACCTACCAAGCGAAAAATTATCCTAACCTAACCTAACCTAACCTAACGTTAATCTAGACTAAATTTAAGCTTTATGACACTAGAAATATTCGTATCAAATTAATAATAAAATATGATATAGTGAAGAATTTTAAAGAGTATAGGTGTTCCTACATGAGTTAGGTGAGTGTCAGGTGAGTGTCAGGGGAGTGTCAGGTGAGTGTCAGGGGAGTATCAGGTGAGTGTCAGGGGAGGTGTTGTGAGGCAGGTGTACACAATAGGCTTGAATCAGTATGTTATATCACCTGACATCATAAATTTCTGTCAGTGAAAGATTAACAGACACACGGACGAATAGACAGACAGACAGACAGACAGACAGCCAGAGACGGTAGCTGTGAGATAACCAACAACCTCCATTACGTGGGTGAGGATTAAGGTCGATGTATAAGGATAATATAATAACAAGAGTCGCCCCTATGATGACTCGGTGGTAAGATAAGCGTACACAGCACCTCTCCCCCTTCCCTCTCTCCTTCCCTCCCTCCCCCTTCCCTCCCTCCCTCCCCCCTTCCCTCCCTCCTTTCCCTCCCATCATCCCCGTTTTCTTTAAGACTTATGTAGTGATTTATTTGTTTGTTTGTTTGTTTGTTTGTATTATCAGTTTATTAATTATTTTTCGTTTGTATTAATATCGATATTCAATTCAGCAAGTGATATAATTTCTATTTTTCTTCATTTTATTGTATCCTTTTATTTTTGTTATCAGATGTTGATGTAATTATAAAATTCGTTAAATTTTATGATTTGTTTATTTCTATTTATTGTGTATTAAGAATTTTTTGTGTTTAGTGAGGGCAAGTATTGATGTGGGCGTGTGTGTTGATGTGGGCGTGTGTGTTGATGTGGGCGTGTGTGTGTGTGTTGATGTGGGTGTGTGTGTTGATGTGGGAGTGTGTGTTGATGTGGGCGTGTGTGTGTTGAGTGTGGGCGTGTGTGTGTGTTGATGTGGGGTGTGTGTGTGGGCGTGTGTGTGTGTGTGTGTTGATGTGGGCGTGTGTGTGTGTGTGTGTGTGTTGATGTGGGTGTGTGTGTTGATGTGTGGGTGTGTGTGTGTGTTGATGTGGGCGTGTGTGTGTGTGTGTGTTGATGTGGGTGTGTGTGTGTGTGTGTTGATGTAGGTGTGTGTGTTGATGTGGGTGTGTGTGTTGATGTAGATTGTAAGTGTTGATGTGGACCTGCGTTTATGTGGGTGTGTATGTACTGGAAGGGCTAAGTGTAGTAGGGGGCGTGTGGATTGGTGTGGGCGTAATGGAGGCGTATATGTCAATGTGGGCGTAATGGAGGCGTATATGTCAATGTGGGCGTAATGGAGGCGTATATGTCAATGTGGGCGTATTTGGTGTGAACACTTTTAACGAAGACACAGGCATAAGTGTTTAAAGTGTTCATATTTTTATAGTGATGCCGTGGGCGTGTTTGTGTTGTTATGGTGGGCGCGGTTGGAACCCTTAAGAGTTAATTAGGCTATGTTTTCGGGTGCGGGTGTGGGCGTGGAGTTGAGACTAGATGGGCTCTTGATATGGGGCGTATAGATGACATGATCATATAAAGTGGTATGCGTCACTATGCGGGCGTGGTGACGTTGCGTGGGCGGGGTTACGCTGTGGTGTTCTGCGGTGTGGGCGTATGTAAGGCAGCACAGTGTTGGGCGTAAGCACTCGTGGACGCGTTTAATATTCCATAGACTTGAAGCGTGGGAATGGGTTCGCGTCGGCCTTTAAAAGACAACATCAACTCGGGCGTGGGTATAAGCACGTGTGTAGGACTGTACATTGCTGAGCGTGGGCGCGGGCGTGTGTGGGCGGCAGGGCCTCGTGTGCACGCCCACCACTTGGCTACCGGCTCTACCTGTTGTCTCATCTCCCGTAAAAGGACCTAATTTCCCCGATTCCTATTTTTTCCTATTATATTCCCTATTTCTCAACTGTTACCATAATTTCCCCTAATCTTGGCAACTTTACTAAAAATATCCCTTTAATCAGACTATTTTCTTTCCATTTAGAGTTTTCCCTGAACCACGTATTTTCCCCTTAATTACATTCTTTTTTCCCTAACGAGTATATTTCCCCCTAACACTCCACACTCCCTCTCCTCCCTTCCTCCTCTTCCATCTGTGGTTTTCATTCTTCATTTATATCTTCTTTCCTTATACCCGTCCTTATTTCCCCCTTCCCATCGTCCATTCTCCTTTTTCCCCATCACTCATCCCTCTTTATCCTTCCTATCCCTGCTTCTTATTTCATCCTACCTTCCTTCCCTTCTTTCTTTCTATCATGTTTCCTTCTTCCCCTCACAACTTTCTTCTTTTTTTCCCTCTTTCCTTCGCTCAATTTCCCCCCTTTACTTCATCCCTACTTTCCTTCCTTTCTTTCCATCACTCTCTTTACCTCCTCTTCCTCCTCTCATTCCCCTTTCCCCCAGAATGGCATGGCGTGGTATGCGCGGCACGGCGTGGACGTGTGGGCGTGTAGGCGTGGTGTACCTGTTCCCCCACGCCCGTCCCCGTACACTCGGGTCAATGCTTCTCTCCAACACCCGGACGGTCGCCTGCTAGCTAGATGCGCCGTAATGTTGACCCACTTAACCGAACATATCATCACCTAACCGAATATAATCCCATTACTCAACTTATTATACTATCTCTTAACCGAATATATTACCAGTTAACCAAACAAATAATTACTTAACCCAATTATCTCGAGCTTTCAGTGACTATAATGCCCAAAATTAAATATATATTTTATTTAATCGAATATTTCTTCCATTATGCTAATATTGTTCCAGGTAACCGAATATTTGAGTTATTAGTTGTCAATTGTTGTATAAGTTGTATGAATTTATTTGTTATATATGGGTATAAATCTTTGTTGTTGTTTTTTTATTGTTTATGAAAGTATTATGATTTTTTGTTAAGTTTTGCATCAATATGTAACCTTTTTAACGTATGTCAATTTTAATGTGACTTTGTGAATTTATTTTTTAAGGGAGATGGTCTACTAAACACTTTTGTGATTTACTTTAAAAATATTGAACCTCAAAGAAAGTTGAACCTGTCTGTACATAATGAACTTGGGATATGTGAACCACTGTAAGGACTTTCCATGTTTGAACCTCTGGGCGGAGTGAACCTTTTTGTTAGACTGAACCTTGGATTAAATTAAGTAAACCACGAGAAATAAATCTCTTAAGTGTGTGAATATATCAACCAGGTAAATATTTATAAGTGAACCTATAATAAGTCCGTCAACTATTTATAAGTGACCCTTAACGAGTAAACCTTTTGTAAGTGACTTGATAAATAAACTTTCTATAAATGAACCTTTAAATATGAAGACAAAAAAAAATAATATATAATAAATGTTGGAAAAAGAAAACTTGTGTGTTTGTGTTCCATTTTCTCTTGTTCTTACACCTCTCGTCTCGTCTTTCCACCCTCCTCTTTATTTGCATTTCTTTGTTTTATTTAATCTCTCCAGTTTGTTCTTTCTTTTGTTTGTGTTAATAGTTTTTTTGTTAAATTATACGTGCGTCAATTTTTTGTTTTAATTCTCTCAGGTCTGTTGTTTCATTATTTATTTGTTTTTTATTTATTTATTATTGGGAAAAGGAGAGGGGGCTACCAAAAGTGTGTCAGCAGTGTCAGAAGTATGTCAGCAGTGTCAGAAGTATGTCAACAGTGTCAGAAGTGTGTCAGCAGTGTCAGAAGTATGTCAGCAGTGTCAAAAGTATGTCAGCAGTGTCAGAAGTATGTCAGCAGTGTCAGAAGTATGTCAGCAGTGTCAGAAGTATGTCAGCAGTGTCAGAAGTATGTCAGCAGTGTCAGAAGTATGTCAGCAGTGTCAGAAGTATGTCAGCAGTGTCAAAAATGTGTCAAAGGCGTGTCGGAAGCGCTTGACTAAATTAATACATTGTAAACATCAACACGACACGAGCCCTCAGTACACACACACACACACACACACACACACACACACACACACACAGAAAGCGATGGATGGAACTCAGACCTTGACAATAACAACGTCAGTACGAGCAGTTAGCATCGCCTGACGTCTGTTGTTCTCAACCCCCCACCGTCAAAGAGCACCCACCCTTATGAACACTTCGCCAGACGATCGTTCTCCTGCCTTCACCCTACACTGGCACTCTGTTCATTCTAATAACATCAGTGAACAGAATATTCCACCAAGAGCTCCTGCATTGACTTAAATAACACTGAGGACATTGCCGCCTGAACCGACTTAAGTTATGGATGTTTTACTCGTGTGAGGGTATAGCTTTCGACCCTATCTGTCCAGCTAAATAACCCAAGAACAGTTTTATGGATTACCACCAAATTTTGTAGGATTTAATCAACATACGACAAGATCCACGTGATAAAATATTGATACAAATCGAGCCGAAATTAACCAAGATTTTCCATGGGTAATTATTCATATTAAAGAAAACGATGATATAAGACAGTTTCCAGCGGTGACTCTGTTAAAAAAAACAGTACCAGGCGTCACTAGTTCGATATTTATCTTGCCATGGTAACGGTTCGAAGGGGCAGGGTTTGTATCCACTCTGGTGATGTATATTTTCTTTCACCAACCATATATATAACTGCCTTGGTCCCTACCTGGGCGGACACGACTCACTGTATAAGGCAAACAGTAGTGACGGATTGACGTACTGACGCTGAGCTGTGAATTGAGTCTGATTTATGTACTGGGGAGAGAGGGGGAGGGGTGTGATGGAAGGAGGGAAAGGAGGAAATTAAGATAAAAAGGGGGAAGAGGAAAAGGTGGAAGGATGACAAAGGAGGAAAGGATGGAAAGAAGGAATGATGAATGGAGGGAGGAAGGAAGGATGAAAAGGGTGAAGGAAAGGAGGAAGGAAAGATGGATGGGAAAGAAAGTAGGAAAGGAAGTCACACTTTCTCCCTCTTTTTATTTTATTGCCAGTCTCCTTTCTCTAGTTGTTTGTTCTCTCCCTCCTATTCATCTTCCTCTCTCTTACTCTTTTCTCCTCTTCTCTTCCCTTTTCTCCTCTACTACCTCTCTTCCTCTCCCCTACTCCATCTTTCCCCTCATATCCTCTCCTTTCCTCATCTATATCTTCTCTTCCCCCCTCTTCTTTTCCTTTCCTCTTCCATCTCTCCTCTTCCCCCTTCCACCTCCTGCATTCATACCCTTCCCTTCACCCCCTCCCCTTCCTCACATCCTCTTTTCCAGGCGATATTCAAGGGGCAGTGTCCTATCATAATACCAGTGACTTTTTTAGGGCATGATCGATATAGTAGTAGTAGTAGTAGTAGTAGTAGTAAAAATAGTAAAGTATTATAGGGCAGTATCTTGACTACAGTATACACTGAGTTTGGTATTGTTAAAATGTTTGTCAAGGGATTACTCCACCGGTCCAGTATGGGCGATAATTATAGGGCAGTGTCTGGGTAACTCACCATTGGCTGTATTTATAGAACAGCGCCACCACGATTCTTATATTGATCATTCATATTTACGTGCTGTTAATATTTACGTGCTGTTAATATTTACGTGCTGTTTATATTTACGTGCTGTTTGTATTTACGTGCTGTTTATATTTACGTGCTGTTTATATTTACGTGTTCTTATTTACTTGTTGCCATTCATATTTACGTGACGTCATTTATAGACCTGCCAGCTGTGTTCGTCACTATTACGTCACTCATGTTTACTCCGCCTGTCACTTAACTTCAGTTGCCGCGTCACTTATTAGTCTCTCTTAAATACAGTTGAGCGTCACTATTTCTTTTCACCATTCGTCAATATTTTCTTTCTTTTTTATCAATATATTCTCAATTTATTAGTTTAATAAATATATACAAATTATAATATATTTGTTTTAATAATTTGTAGTTAAACCCAGTGCCGGATTAACCATGAGGCACTTGAGGCACTGGCTTCAGGCTCCCATTAAGCTTAATCAGCCCTGGTTAAACCGATAAAACAGTAGAATAAATTTGAATAGATATACGATAATTATGGTAATTATATGGTAACTGCAACGTAAATTATTGAGTATAAATTAAAAGTAATTATTGAGGAAAGATATGAAATAATTATATAAAAAAAACACCCATAATAATTTTTTTTCCAAGACGAACATACTAATTAATAAATAATTTTAAAGGGGATAAGAGATAATACACAAAGTAGAAAAAAATATATTAGGCCCGTTGTTATCGGCACAATATACGATAATTACAGAGAAAAACAATGATGAAGATGTACAAGAAATTGATAGATAGATAGATAGATGAAGAGAGAAAAGAAATAAGCAGAAAGAAAAAACATTGAGAGAAATATAAAGAAAGAGAAAGGAAAAAGAAACGACGACAGAAAAAGAGAGGAACAAAGAGAGAGGAAGAAACAGAAAGAGAAAGAGAGAAACAAACAAAGAGATATGTAAATAAAGAGAGAGGGGAGAAAAGGGGAACAGAGAAAAAGAAAGAAAAATAGAAACAAAGAGAGAAAGAAACAGAAAAACAGAGAGACAGAAACAGAAAGAGAAAGAAACAGAGAGTTAAAGAAAGAGAGAAACAGAGAGAAATAATCAGCGAGAGAAAAAAAGAGAGAAAGAAAGAAAGCAACAGAGAGAGAAAGAAACAGAGAAATAAACAAACAGAGAAATAAACCAAGAAAGAGAGAGACGGGCGTGTGTAAGAACTGATTCACCTGCCATAGATGGATGATGAGTTGCGCCCTGACGGATAGTCCTAACTCACCTCACCCCCGCCCTGCCCTCCTTCCCTCCTTCTCTCCCTCCCCCTTAACTTCCCTCCTTCTCTCCCTCCCTCTTTCCTTCCCTCCTTCTCTCCCTCCTTTTCTCCATCCCTCCTTCGCACCCTAACTAACCTCACCCCCCCCTGCCCTGCCCTCCTTCCCTCACTCCTGCTCTCTGCTCTCACTCCCTACTGCTCTCTGCTCTCACTCACTCTTGCTCTCTGCTTTCCTTCCCTTCTGCTCTCTGCTCTCCTTCCCTTCTGCTCTCTGCTCTCTCCCACTCCTGCTCTCTACTCTCACCCACTCCTGCTCTCACTCCCTCCTGCTCTCTGCTCTCACTCACCTCCTGCTCTCTCTACTCCCTCCTGCTCTCTGCTCTCACTCACCTCCTCCTCTGCTCTCTGCTCTCCACTCCCTCCTGCTCTAGTTCTCACTCCCTACTGCCTCTCTGCTCTCACTCACTTTTGCTCTCTGCTTCCTTCTTTCCCTTCTACTCTCTGCTCTCCCACTCCTGTCTCTGCTCTCCCTCCACTCCTGCTCTGCTCTCACTCCCTCCTGCTCTCTGTCCTCACTCCCTCCTGCTCTCTGCTTTCCTTCCCTTCTGCTCTCTGCTCTCCTCTTTCCTTCTGCTCTCTGCTCTCTACCCTAACTCTCTGCTCTCACTCACCCTGCCCCTGTTCTACCCACTACTGCTCTCTGCTCTCATTCCTCCTGCCTCTGCTCTCACTCACCCATTCCTGCTCTCACCCACCCCTGCTCTCTGCTCTCATTCCCTCCTGCTCTCTGCTCTCACTCCCTCCTGCTCTCTGCTCTCACTCACTCACTCCTGCTCTATGCTCTCGCTCCCTACTGCTCTCTGCTCTCACCCACTCCTGCTCTCTGCTCTCACCCACTCTTGCTCTTTGCTCTCACTCCCTCCTGCTCTTTGCTTTCACCCACTCCTGCTCTCTGCTCTCACTCCCTCCTGCTTTCTGCTCTCACTCCACGTTTCTCCCTCTTGCTCTCTCTACCTCGCTCTTGCTGTCTCTACCTCCTCCCTGTTCTCTCTACCTTTCTTCTGCCTTATCACTCTCTTTCACTCTCCTTCTCACCCTCTGTCCCACTCGTTCACTCTCTCTCCTCCTCTCCTACTTCCCCTCACCCTCTCTCACTTTACCTGGGCCTCATTTACTCTCAGCCTCTCCCAGCGCTACGGTTGTCTCTCCCTATTCTTCCAGCACTCTTCCAGACTCTTTAAGATATCCCTCACGCTCTCAGCCTCTCCCAACTCTCACTCGACCTCCTCTGTACCTCCCACACCCTCCCTGGCCTCAGCTCCTACTGTGTCCACGATGTTTTTCTCACTTCAGGATGGACCATGTAGAGACCTCTGACTGCTCCCTTCCTACTCTCTCTCACCAAACTCTCCCAGTCTTTCCCTCCCTCTCCCTAGTTCTCCCAGCTTTTCCCAACCCTCACCCTCCTTCCCCCCCCCCTTCCTCCTCCCTCAGCCTTTCCCAATCTCCCTCTCCTTCTCCCCTTCCTTCCTTCCTTCCCCCTCAGTCTTCCTCAATCTCCCTCTCCTCACTCTTACCCTTCCTGGTCCTCAGTCACTCGAGTCACCCAAGTGAGAAAAAGACACGGGTATTCACGTCATGGCGGCCGAACGATGCTAAGACTCGACTCATCCCCCCCTCTTCCACCTCCTGTCTCTCTTCCCCTCTTTCTTCCCTCCACCCCCAGCCTCTCCCTCCATCCACCCTACCGTCCCTCACCCTCCCTGGCCCTCAGGTATTCATGCACAGGTGAGGAAGGTAGTAGTACTCACGTCATGAAGGCAGGACTGTGCTGGGAGGTGACGGCGCTGAGAGCATCTTCACACACGTCGCTGACTCCACTGTCTCTCCTACGAGCCGTCGTCACCAGGAGGAAGATGGAGGAGGAGGAGGAGGAGGAGGGGAAAGAAAAAGAAAATGGAGAAGAAATGAGAAGATGGAGGAGAAAGAATACGATAGATGATAAAGGATACCCAGAAAGAGGGAGGAAGGTCGACGTGAAGGTTAAAGACTTGAGAGAGAGAGAGAGAGAGAGAGAGAGAGAGAGAGAGAGAGAGAGAGAGACTTACTACACAATGACAGAACAGCAAGAAATGAAGAAAGTTGTCGTAAAATAGAACAAGAGCAGAAAGGATGTGAAGATAAGAGACGGAGATGGAGAATTAATCGGAAAGAAATAAAAAAGAAAGAAAATGGTGATACAAAGAGCAGAAAGGAGAGGAATAGAAAATTGTTTATATGAATCAAGGAAAAACACCTGCAGGAACTGATATAATCTGAGTTGAAGCTGTGAGATACGGAAGTCCAGTTGGACAGAGTACGGGGAGGAGGAGGAGGAGAGAAGGACAGTAGACAGTAAGAGACGGCAGCAGACGGTAAGGCTGAATTGAACGGCGCTGAGGAGAAGGCGTGTTGTTGTTGTCCTTAGGTGAAGACGTGGCCCCGTTGGTCGTGTTGTGTCGTCCAGGGCCACTGTGTCATACTCCTCAGTGTTGGGACCCCGTACAGGTGGCCTTTCGGGGACCAGATGGCACCCCCCTGTGAAGCCACACACAGACAGGGAGGATGATGGTCCCGTTAACAAGGTCTCTCTCGAGCCTCACAGAGACCCTGATGGTCCCAGTGTCCAGACCCGAGTCTTTCTGGACCGCACGAAGTTTAAGGCCTGTGGATAGGATGTGTCTAGGACCGGGTGGAGACTCCTGACCACCACTAAGAACACACAGGCAAGTCCTGGTGGATCCTCATCTTGGCAGACACACCTAAACTACTCATCCACGCGGCGGAGAGTCATCTTGACGAAAATATATATTTTTTATTTCACTCACACACAGTTACTGGAGGACAGACAGTCGTCCACTATTCACACTATTGTGTAAAAAAGACAAACGAACGACTGACTGTAGTAACAAAATATTCAAGCCACTTTTTTGTTTTGTAGCCTGGGAAAAAATCACTACGTATGGGAATTTAAACAATTTTTCTATTTTGTTTACACTTATCACTATTGTACAAAAATAGGCATTTCCAGGCACACTATCCTGCACTTCATTGAGGGTCCCTCAGGACTTGGTCAACTAATTCTCAAAGCACATGTGTATCACAGCACTTGTGTACCGACCGACTCCTGTGTGGCGTCACGGCAGACAGAGGCAACACATCACTGGTAGTTGTGATGAAGATAAGGCTTTTCTCTCTTATATTTACCACCACTGGTCATCGTCCTGGTCTTTCTCTCGTGTTCCTTGTTCATTTCTCTTAAATGTTTGTAAAGATTGTGATCCATAGCTATCATCTCTTCCGTCGAGTCATCACTCTGTTTCAACACATGAGCTCTCTCATAACCTGTAAATGGCTGAAATTTTATAATCTGTAAAGAAAAACAAGAAGATATTAATCGTGTTGTAGATGGTTAGCTGCAGCCACGACCCAGACCCCGAAGAAGGTAGTAGTGAAGTCCTACACGGGAGGCACATTGAGTTTAACATAATCTGGCGGCCAGTGAGCTGTGGCGACAAACATCCTCTTACAATGATAGTTAAGATACAATTAAAGGTCCCACGTTAATCTCTGCTGTAGTAACTCCACACACACACACACACCCTTGACCACCGGAGGGTCAAGGCCTATCAGGCGCTGCTCCTGCTGTGCAGCGGCCCCCCTTGGCCAATGTTCGGCCCATTCCTCAAATCCTTCTCCCCGACCCATCCTCACCACCGGGATATCAACACAAACAAAAATGACAATTTCGTTTCGGAAAGAAGTGGGACCAGTGTTGAACAGTGATGAACAGTGTTTAAGCCAGTGAATTCAGCACTAGACAGTACCAGTGAGAGCCGTGACCCACCAGTGAGATAAGCACCCCTGGGAACCGAACACCATCTTCTGACCAGGCGGTGTTAATCAGCCCATCCTGGGAACAACAGTGGGTCGGCTTTACACTTGACTACGAGATAACACAGCACCACCTAGCAGAGAGTGAGGTACTGTGACACCACCCCACACCACCCGGTGTCGCCATGACCACGTGAACACCACACCACCCGATGTCTCATGACCACAAGAGGTCCTTCATATCAACATCTACGGACGAGTTACTGCACCAAGTGGCCCACGTGATCTCACACAGTAAGGCAAGAGACCAACCTGGGCCATCAACTGTAAACTATAATAATTTGTCTGTTCAATTCATGTTCCTTCTCCTTTCAGTAATTTAAGCTTTTGTTAAACGACCCACCCACCCCATGTGTTTGTATGTGATAAGTCATTTTTGTCTAATGTATATTTTCAGCCTTCGGGCTGCAGAACTTTTTCAGTAAACCGTTTATTATTATTATTATTATTATTATTATTATTATTATTATTATTATTATTATTACATACACACACACACACACACACACACACACACACACACACACACACACACACACACACACACACACACACGGTCACTTGTAGGTCGAGTACTGGGGCGTGTTCGGTCAAGGCCCCTGTTGGTGGGGGAAGACACCGCCCTGGCTGGGATCGAACCCTTGATCTTGAATTCAATAACCATCCCCAAAGCACGACAACCAAGCGTCCAGAAGAGCGAGTGTTTATTTAAGGACTGTATTAGTAACATAAAGACAGGATTACGTCACAAACAGTGTAATTTATTATTTATGTAAATTCATTTCGTTTCTTTACAATACATGAACTGATAACGTAATTATTTTAGTTATCACTGGTCAAGACTGTAACCAATCAGTGACGTTCATAATCAAAAGGGTTGTCATTGGTCATCCCTGTAACGCCACGGCCAATCAGCGATGTTTATAATCAAGAGAGTTATCATTGGTCATCCCTATAACACCACAGCCAATCTATTTACAGACGAACATTCGCCAGTCTTTCGCCCGTGTTATTGTTGATTACATTAGTCGATAAGTGTGTGTGTGTGTGTGTGTGTGTGTTAATCGTCGGTCATTCACACACTAATTAATATAGGATTAATCTCTTCGTCTACACACTTATTAACGTTTATCTATTTATCTAACGATTAATATTGATTGTATTTTACATTATAATTTATTCATTTTATTTATGGCCAGTTTATGTATTAACATATTCATTAACTGTATTTTTTATTATTTGTATTCTTGTTTTTTTATTACGTTTATGTTATAATGGTCGTCGTGTTCCAGCTGCTTGGCTCACAACAAAAAACTCATAAAACTTCCTATAATACATCAACTGTATATCTATATCATACACCACATACAACAGCTGTATTATTAACAACAAGGATTAGTATAATATCCCTCAAATGCGACACTAATCCACCACTTGGTTAGGTTAAATTTGATTAAGACTGGATTAGGTTAGGTTAGGTTAAGGGTTATGGTGGGAGGTGGTGGTGTATGGTGGGAGGTGATGGTGTGTGTTGGTAGATGGTGTACATGTATTGTATGTGTGAACCGGCAGCTGAATGAATAGATTGACTGACAGACAAACAGACAAACACGCGGACGGACGGACGGACGGAGAGACAGGCAAGCACCCCCCCCCCCCATCCCTCACCAAGAACTTGCCTCAACACAACACGTACACTGAGGAAGGTCAGTGTCGCCGACGGTGCCCCTCAGCCCACACCTCCACCACTTTCCTCCTCCTCCTGCTGCTGTTGCTCCTCCTCCTGGCGAGCTGACAGAAGGTGGGGGCGTGGCTGGTCGGGGCGAAGGGGTTGCCTGGCTGGGATCCGGGGCTCAGGAAGGGGTAGGAGGGGTAGGGACTAGAGGGCCGAGCAGGAAGGTCTCGTAAGGTCGGAAATACAGGCAGGGTGAGGGCAGCGGTGAGCTCTACAGGTCCCCGCGGCTGTCACATCCCAGGGCACCACGGCGTCTGCTTCTTCGCTTTCGGGTTCCGTGGTGACGAGCTCCGGGAGGCGGTGATGACCATCCCATCAAACTTTACCCTCCACCGATGATTCAGGTCCCAACAGCGGCCGTGTGGGCGTGATGGGCGGGCTTTGGCGGCGCATGGAGGCGGCAGGTGTGAGGATGGGTGGCCAGGTGTAAGAGGCGGCAGCTGGGGGTAGAAGCGGCGCCCCGCCCGATATGGAACCACATTGGCTCCCATAGTGCCTTGACCCGGCCACCACAGGGGTACACCCGCCCTCACCTTACGTCACCCCAGGCTGTCACGCCCCCCGTCCCCCCACACCTAGTTTTTACGCCCCTCTTCCTCTTACCTCCTCACATCATCAACTCCCTCATCACCACTCACACTCCTCATGTCACTCTCTCACACCCTCACTGAGGAGATCTAAGCTAAGTTACTGACGTTCACTTGTTCTCATATACTAAGAACCCCAGGACCACCCCCTTAACTCTCCCCCCGTAACACCATCCTTCCTTGCCACACTCCTCCTTCCCTTGCAACACCAGAACTAGACGTACGGTAGAATTATACCTTGTACTGTACTGTACTGTACTGTACTGTACTGTACTGTACTGTACTGTACTGTACATAACACCTTCAGTTTTGATAGTTGCAGTCTAGTGTAGTGACCAACTTAATGTGCGAGCTGAAAGACCTTAGTTGTTGAGAGAGAATTACTGTACAGTACATGGAAACAACAGTGTCTTGTAAAGTTTGTGTTAAAGAGCTGTCTGTAGGTACAGTACAGTACAGTACAGTACAGTACAGTACAGTACAGTACATCACAGTACAGTACAGTACAGTACAGTACAGCACAGTACAGTACAGTACATCACAGCACAGTACAGTACAGTACAGCACAGCACAGTACAGTACAGTACAGTACAGTACAGTACAGTACAGCACAGCACAGCACAGCATAGTGCACAGTACAGCATACAGTACAGCATAGCATACATCACAGCACAGTACAGCACAGCACACAGCACAGCACAGCACAGCATAGCATGTACAGCAGCACAGGGCACAGCATAGCACAGCACAGTACAGTACAGTACAGTACAGCACAGTAGCACAGCACAGCACAGCACAGCAGGTAGTGCAGTACAGCACAGCACAGCACACAGTACAGCACAGCACAGTACAGCATAGTACAGTACAGCACAGCATAGCATATAGCACATCACAGTATAGCACAGTACAGTACAGCACAGCACAGTACATCACAGTACAGCATAGTACAGTACAGTACAGCACAGCACAGCACAGCATAGCAGTGTAGTAGTACAGCACAGTACAGCACAGTAGTACAGTAGCAGTACAGAGAACAGTACAGTACAGCACAGTACAGCATATGCCAGTACAGTACAGCACAGTACAGTACAGCACAGCACAGCACAGGCTAGCATAGTACAGCACAGTACAGCACAGCACAGTACAGTGCAGTACAGTACAGTACAGTACAGTACAGCACAGTACAGTACAGTACAGCACAGTACAGCACAGCACAGTACAGTACAGTACAGCACAGTACAGTACAGTACAGTACATCACAGTATGTGATGGAGTCAATACGTTGGATGAAATACTGACAAATGATTGAAATTTTTTAATGACTGCAGACCTCCGACTTACTACTACTACTACTACTACTACTACTACTACTACTACTACTACTACTACTACTACTACTACTAGAGAGAGAGAGAGAGAGGGGAAGCAAGGAAGAGGGGAAATAAATGATGTAAAAGGTGAATAGACAGATGAGGATAGAATAGGGACTCGAAGACAGACGAAAAAGACAAGCAGAGTTTGAGATTCGAGTAGAAAGACGGAGAGATATGTAGAGACAGAAGAAACAGAAACAGAGACAGAGAGACAGAAAAAGAGACAGAGAGAAAGGGACAAAAAAAGAACGAGAGAAAGAAAACAAATCGAGACTTAGAAGACGGAAACAGATAAAAGAAATAAAAAGACAGGAAAAAAAGAGTTAGAGCTAGAGACAAAGAAACGGTGAGATAGACAGAAAAAATAGTTAGAACGCAGGGAGACAGACAGAGAACAATAAAATAGAGTCAGACAGAGAGGTACAGAGACAAACAGACAGTAAAAAAAAACCCAATGAAACAGGATCAGAGAAAGAGACAGAGAGAAAGAGAGAGAAAGAGACAGACAACGAAAGAGAGAGAAAGAGAGAGATATAGAGAGAGATAGAACAATGGGTTAGTGTTAAACAGAGAAACAGCGAGAACAATGAAGTAAGGGTGGAGTGTGTTGACGTATATGGTATAATGATATGAGGGGACATTGGGTGGTGTTGACATGGTTGGGGGGAGCCCGTGGCGTACTTCAGGGCGGTGTACTTTCTCCTGATTTCTTTATATTGTTTTAGTTGCTTTCTCTCTTGCATTCTTATTGTGATTTCTCCTGATTTATTTATTTATATATATATATATATAATTTGCTGACTTGTTTTTGTTTTCTTTTACTGCTTTTTATTTTATCTTCTTTATTCTATCCTCTCTCTCACTCTCTCTATCTCTGTTTCAAAATACAAACACAGATACAATTGCAACCAAAAATAACATGTCTTATTTCTTTTTATTTCCCTTTACCTCATTACCACCTCCCTCCCTCCCTCTCCCCTCTTCCCCATTCTATAAATAACCAGCCAACTGTGAAGAAACAACATCTCCCACACACACTCTTTCTCTCCTTCTGTTTCTCTTCTTATCTTCGTGCTTCGCAAAGTGGAGAAAAAAAACAAGGGAGGATTTTATGAGTGGCTACCGTGTTCAATGTTGTATACTGCCCTCGCTCAGGAAAATGTTATGGTCTCATTCCCACGCTCAGGAAAATATTGTGATCTCACCCCCACGCTCAGGAAAATATTGTGATTTCACCCCCACGCTCAGGAAAATATTGTGATCTCACCCCCACGCCCAGGAAAATATTGTGATCTCACCCCCACGCCCAGGAAAATATTGTGATCTCACCCCCCCACGCTCAGGAAAATATTGTGATCTCACCCCCACGTTCAGAAAATATTGTGATCTCACCCCACGTTCAGGGAAAATATTGTGATCTCACCCCACGCTCAGGAAAATATTGTGATCTCACCCCCACGTTCAGGAAAATATTGATCCCACCCCACGCTCAGGAAAATATTGTGATCTCACCCCACGTTCAGGAAAATATTGTGATCTCACCCCCACGCTCAGGAAAATATTGTGATCTCACCCCCACGCTCAGGAAAATATTGTGATCCCACCCCACGTTCAGGAAAATATTGTGATCTCACCCCCACGCCCAGGAAAATATTGTGATCTCACCCCACACTCAGGAAAATATTGTGATCTCACCCCCACGTTCAGGAAAATATTGTGATCTCACCCCCCACGCTCAGGAAAACCTTTAGATTTCTGACTATTGTTGAGTATATACACATATGCTGTGGATAGTTGGTTCGATCTGTTGTAACGATACCTCTCGCTGACGCTGGGGATATTGTATTGAGTTCCTTTACCTGCTGTTGTGGAGTATTGTAGCAGAGAGAGAGAGGGGAAGAGAGAGAGAGAGGGGAAGAGAGAGAGAGAGAGAGAGAGAGAGAGAGAGAGAGAGAGAGAGAGAGAATAATATTATATTATATTGTACAAACAACCATTAGGAAACAAGCACTAAAAGATCCCAACTGTCGCGTGACTCTACACTTCATCTGGCAGTACAGTTACTCTCTTAACTGTGTTGGTGCTCCCTCATGATGTGTAGTCACGCCAACCCTGAGTGAGGTAGTGCTTGTTTCCTAATGGTTACCTGTATAGCTAATGTGTGTGTGTGTGTGTGTGTGTGTGTGTGTGTGTGTGTGTAATTTTTGCTATTTTGTTTAATTATGCAACGTTCTTTTTTCTTATTGTTTATCGCATTTATTTGTATATTTCTTTCAAAGAACCAGAAAACCAGCCCTAATTGTTGTCTCCTCTCGTTCCTCCTCCTCCTCCTCCTCCCCGTCCTGCCACAGTAGGTCAGGTGTACGAGCACTCAGTGGGCCTTGACGAGACAAGGTTCAGGTGTGTCAGTAATTACACACACCTGTACACTATTAACTCTTCTCTTATTATTGATTAATTTGTAGCCACACGTTACCACCAGCTGCTGTAAGTGTCCTTGTCTCTTATTCACTAATTAAAGTAAGGTTTAAGTTTTTCTTATAATAATATGAAAATCGTGTCGTTTTTGTGATACCATTTTCTTTGTTGAAAATATTAAGTAGTTATAGACGCTTGGCTTTATCGTCACACGCAGTAAGTAGTAACCTTTCACTACACTAGTTTTATTATATTATTAAACCAGCGCCAGTGTTCATCAGAGACACGAGGGGTCACTAAAACATTCCTGACCTAACAAGCCACATTATAACCCTGAGACAGCTTCACCATACACCACCAAGCTACCCTGTAACCTGACAGTCTAGTCTGACTCTGACACCGTATATTTAGGCCAAAATTTACAGGTGTACACTGATCACCTGTTTGGAGGATCACAGTCCACACACCTCGACCTGCCGCTCACTGACCACCGTACGTTTATTTTGGTCTGTGGCCGAACTTGACGCTGAGTGAACGTCTCATTGGAATTGTTAAAGGATTATCGTCTACTAAATTATCCTTTGTTCTTAATATTCATACATTCATTTTGGTGCATAACCTAGTGAGTCTAACTTGGTGTTAAGTATGTGCATATAAACGTTGAGTCTCAGTGCAGTTGTCAATCATTCTAAACGTTGTTTTAATTTATGCTATAAGTTAAGTGAGTAAATCCTGTCTTACGTCTTCAGTGTTATGGGAACAAAATAATCGTAGTAACGTTTGAGACACTTGAAGACTGTGAAGGATCGCTCCCATCACTAGTGGTTCCTGGGCATATATGTATATTTTTATCAGTATACAGTATGTATTGTCCTTTGTGTATATGTATGTGTATAAAGACAAGCCGGTAATTTTGTAAAATAACCGATTTCGCAAAAAACACGTAACATATATATACACGTTATAGACATTAAGATTTGACTGTATTAATTTATTTCACCAAAAATATTTCGTTTGTCGTCTGTATCGCTCAAAGTGCTCATTAAAATGAAGGGTCAGGCTATTTCACACACACACACACACACACACACACACACACTCACTCACTCACACACACACACACACACACACACACACACACTCACACACACACACACACACACACACACACACTTAGCAAATGAAACATATATTCTAATTTGAAGCACATTTCCTGAGTGACAAACAATAGATAGACAAACACGGACTTAGACAGACAGAACCAATAAAGAGGACATAGGCGTAACCTCTCCAAGTGACAATGATTTAATGTATCGAGAATAAGAAGATAAATAACCAAATAAATAAAGACAGACAAAATACCATTAACTACAGGTAAATAGATACAGTAATTAGCTGATGGCCAAAGGTGTAGAACAGAAGAGGGTGGGGATGGGAAGGGAAAGAAGAAATGGGGAGTAGGGAGGAAGAGATGGGTGATGTGAGGAGTAAATGGGAGGAAGAGGTAATAGAGTGAGTGATGGGGGATGAGTGAAGGGAGGGAGGGAAGGAGGCGAGGGAAGAGAGAAGGTAGAAAAGAAGAGAGAGAGAGAGTGGAGGAGACGAAGGGAGGAATGATAGGGTAGGAGAGGGGTCCAAAGGAGAGATAAGATAAGAGAAGATGTAAGAGGGATGAAAAACAGAAAAAGAGACGAAAGAAGAGTTATGAATAGAGAGAAATGCGAAAGAAGGAAGAAAGAGAGAGAAGAAGACGAAGAGAAGACACAGGAGAGAGGACTGAGGACCCCAGGGCGCCTCACGGGGGTACACTACTCTAAACTGAAGGTCCCGCAGGTAACGTGGTGCTGTAGCGAATTGACAGTAAGATATTTAGACCCTAGCGAGACGGCCACTCACCTTCTCTACCTCACCCTCCCACACCTGGCCAATCACCGGCCGTTTCCCACCCACACACGCAGCCAATCGGTTCGCTGATCAATTAAACACCACTAAAAATACATCAATGGGTTAACTGAACGATGTGTTGTGTTTTGTCAAAGTGGTTACTGTGTGATGGAGGTTTGTTTTGTAAGCGTGGGAAGAAGGGTATTGAAGGACCCCGTCGCGAGCTGTCCAGAGCAGAGCAATAACTTAGAGACCCCCGCAATGATACCATCAGACGAGTGTTTGGAGGCCGCTTGGACAAACACCCGACACCCGGGACAACATTATCTCAGGTCCTGAAACACAGGTACATATGAACCAATTAGCGAGGGAACACAGCTGCGCCCCATCACGTGACCCTCAACACTACGCTGTGTCGGTCACCAAGAGGGCGTAGTAACCTGTTTCTTGGTAATGGCGTTCAGAGCGACTTTAAACTCTCTGAAACTTACCAAGCAAGATTGACAGCCTTTAAACAGGTGTCAGTTCCCTAGTATGTGTGTGTGGGGGGGGGGGGGGGTCATAGATCTAAAGTAACACATCAAGTATGGCCCACAAGGTGCTGAAGGCGTACCCTCACATGACGCCTGGGTGTAAACAACATTGGGGGCAGGTGAGGGGAGCTGCTACCACCACCACCATCACCACCATCACCACCATCACCACCACCACCACCACCACCATCACCATCACCACCATCATCATCATCATCATCACCATCACCACCACCACCACCACCACCACCACCACACCACCATCACCACATCACCACCATCACCATCACCACCACCACCACCACCACCACCACCACCATCACCACCACCACCACCACCACCACCACCACCACCACCACCACCACCACCACCACCACCCACCACCATCACCACCACCACCATCTCAGTGATGTAGACATACCAAGGAAAACAACCCCAAGAAGTTTTCCTCTTTTATAAACCCTCTTGCTACAATGCTACACTTGCCCCATGTACTACACCCCCCTCTACACCCCCATGTACCTACACCCCCATGTACACTCACTCTACACTCACTACACCCCATGTACACCATGTACACTCACTTACACCCCCATGTACACTCACCCCACACATGTACACACCCACACCCCATGTACACTCACCTACACCCCCATGTACACTCACTTACACCCCATCTACCTACACCCCATCCCCCACACCTCCTTACACACACACCCCCACTCCCTACACCCCATGTACACTCACCTACACCCCCATGTACACCACTCCTACACCCCATGTACACACTCTACACCCCATGTACACTCACTCCCCACACCCCACTACACTCCACACCCCCCATGTACACTCACTCCCTACACCCCATCACACTCCTCCACACCCCCATGCACACTACACCCCATGTACACTCACTCCCACACCCCCACTCATCCACACCCCCATGTACACTCCCCTACACCCCCATCTTACACCTACACCTCCTACACCCCCATGTACACTCACTCCTACACCCCCATGTACACCACCCCACACCCCCATCCTACACCACACTCCACACCCCATGCACACCACCCCACACCCCCATGTACACCACTCCACACCCCCATGCACACTCACTCCTACACCCCATGTACACTCACTCCCACACATCTACACTCACTCCTACACCCCATGTCACTCCTACACCCCCATGTACACTCCTACACCCCCCATGTACACCACCCCCACCCCATACACCCCATGTACACCCCCACACCCCATCTACCTGCACCCCACCTCACCCCACACCCCATGTACACCCCATGTACACCACTCCCCACACCCCATCACTCCTACACCCCCATGCACACCCCTCACTCACACCCCCATGTACACTACACTACCCCCATGTACACTCACTCCTACCACACCCATGTCCTACACATCCTCCACCCACCCCATGTACCTCCCTACACCCCCATACACCCCCATGCACTCACTCCTCTCCCCCCATGCACTACACCCCCATGTGTACACACTCTTACACCCCCATGTACACTCACTACACCCCCATGCACTCACTCCACTCCATGTTCACTACACCCCCATGTACACTCATCTACACCCCCACTCCTACACCCCATGTACACCCCCATGTCCTACACCCCCATGTACACTCACTCCTACACAGCCCTTCCCGTACCTACCTGACGCCAAGCCAGAGACAAAACAAACTACATCATCTCAACGGAAGGTTCTTAGACGATCAAGAAGACGAACAGTGAAATAAAACTTCCCAACTTTGACTCGAGTGGTGTGTAGGCCACGAGCGGCAGTCTACCCACATGACACCCACAACACACACACACACACAACACACACACACACACACACACACACACACACACACACACACACACACACATACACACACACACACACACACACACACACACACACCATGAATCACCACATCCAGATACACAAACTTCTCACCTTCACTGCCTTAAAGAGACATCTTAAGAGACAGTTTGTCCCTCACCCTGACGCCAAGAAAGTGTCCGGGGGAACAAGGCAGTTGGGCCATTAAACTAATTAGGGACGGCTGGTGGAGAGGTGTGTTGGTGAGGGACCTGGTCCACACGGTGGGGGGAGGGAGGGAGGGAGGGAGAGAGGTCGAGTTAAAGGGTTTTAGTGTTGGTGTGGGAGAGAAGTAGGAAGAGGTGTACAGAAATGGAGATAGACAGAGACAACCATTAGACAGGTAAATTATCACCCATTAAACAGTTAGACAAGAAGCTCTCATTAGTTAGACAGACAGAGAGACATTCACTACCAGTGATGGGCAACCTAGGCCAGTGAGGCCCGCATGAGTGGCCCTCCATCATCTCAGTGGCCCGTATGAGTGGCCCTTCACCAAATCAGTGGCCCACGTGAGTGCACCCCATCATTTCAGTGGCCCGCACGAATGGCCCTCCATCACCTCAGTGGCCCTCCATCATCTCAGTGGCCCGCTAGAGCGGCCCTCCACCACCTCAGTGGCCCGCACGAGTGGCCCTCCATCACCTCTTGACCCACGGAGAACCATAAACACATTTAAATTAGGACGAAGGTTTCATAATGAGTTATATCAAATATTTATCTATTAATACTATCGTCATCAACTTAAAATAATAATAACAAAATAAACAAGTCACTCGTTCACTACACCTCCCGTGTTGTGTGACTCCTGAAGGCGAAACTGGGGAGGTGGAGGAGGTGTACAATATATATTTTCGGTTTCCTTCAGGTGAGCACAACCTTCCACAACCACTGACAGTAGAACATAGTAAATCATAGTGTTGCCAGATCAACAAATAAATATATCTGCTTTATGTGTGAATCTAAATCTAATAAGGAGTTAAGTTTAGTAATTAATATTGTCAGGGAAATTATCGAAGTAATAACAAGTCCCACCAAATTATATGAATATTTAATAATTTCGACAAGTCAAATAATTAATTGGTCAAATCAGTGCCGCCTCTGACTCTGCCACGTGTGTGTGTGTGTGTGTGTGTGTGTGTGTGTGTGTGTGTGTGGACGATGGTCAACCGTATGTCTTGTGGACTAATCTCAGAAACAGGTTCCTCACCACTGCACTAGACAATTACAAACACTCATTAGGCAGACAGATATAGACAGACAGACAGACAGACAAAGAGAGACAAACATTAAACACACACACACACACACACACACACACACACACACACACACAAGACATCACAAAAATCTCATATATATATATAATCATTAATCACTTGAACGACACTTGAAAAAAATCCCTCGAAAACGACTTTGATTTCTTTTAATGTTTCGATGTTTCAGTGAATCCCTTGATGTTTCACTCAATTCCTTGAACACTTGAATTACTGTTTCATTCTCCCTGTTTTGGGGGGGGGGGAGGGGGTCGTACGATAGTCGAGGCTTTACTTGGTTGAGGTATTACTTGGTCGAAAAACTAATAGGTACGGGAACTAATAGGTAGAGACACTAATAGGTAGACACACTAATAGGTAGACACACTAATAGGTAGAGAAGCTAATAGGTAGTGGCTGGTGGCCAAATTGGTTGCGCCTCGGATTAATATTCTGAAATGGAACCGGGCGTGTCGGGTCCGAATCCGGGACCGAGATAAAGAAAGTTTATAGATAAATAGATAGATAGATAGATAAAGAAAGTTAAGAATAAAAGTGAACACAAATGATGATAATAGTAGAGGAAAGAAAATGATAGTGAGAGATGAAATAAGACAATGTAGGAGGAGGAGGAGAGGGAGTAATAATGGTGCGATGAATGGTGAATTAAACCACGGAGTACCTGAGGGAGAGAATGAAAGAGAGAGAGAGAGAGAGAGAGAGAGAGAGAGAGAGAGAGAGAGAGAGAAAGTCTTACAAGAAAAGACAAACAGGGGGTTAAATTCACAGTCAGAAACACAAACTCTGGCAGATGTGAAGCAATGCTGGTGTGTGAGGCATTAATGTGTGTGTGTGTGTTGATGAATAACGCGTAGAAGATAATACAAAAAATACAGAAAATAAGGGAATATGGAGGAGGTGTAAGAATTATCTGACGGAAAGTGGGTCAGGGTCGGCGTTAGTGTGGACATGTTGAAAGAATGGGGGAAGAATGGTGGAAGAATGGGGGAAGAAGAAGTGCAGGGAACATCATTATGAGGGAATGGGGCGGATAGATTGACGGCGTCTACTGTTATCTTGGGTAAGGAACGTGCTGTTGGTTTGTATGAGTCGACAGGGGCGAACCAGGGAGACGCGTGAGGCTGGGAGAACAACAGGAGAAAACAGTTATTACGTCTGTGAGAATAAATGAAGGATAAATGTGTGTGTGTGTGTGTGTGTTCGCTCTTGAGTCCAACCCTCTGCAATATTAAGCAACAAAATAGAAAATTACTCACTTTGATCTTGTCCAATTTATTATTTTGGTGGTGAGATTTTTCCCAGGTGAGAATTTACCTGCACTGAGAGACAGATATTGAAACTTAACTCAGGGTGTATTTTAGTCTTGATTGACGTCATTAATATAGAGATAATAATCACAACAGGACTCAGCCGTTGTCTTTACACCCTGATAACACGTCACACGTCTGTCTCACAACACCTAGTACGGGGGAACCATCCGACAGTCCCCAGATAGTGAGTCTCAAAGTGTTTTGTTTTTGGGTTTGTATGGCGTTCACGAGCCAGAGTCGGATTTTTATTTCTTTTTTTTTTTTGGACTGCGTTCGTGAAACAGGGAGTCGGATTTCTTATCTCATAGTAGGTAAGTTTAAAGCGCCTCTTCTCATGGTAACTAGAGTTCATGACAGACCCGTCCATGGTAGACCAATTCTGTCAGCTCTTTCTTGTTATGTTCATGATCATTACCAGGACCTCATGGTAGTACCGGAGGTCATTATACTCACTAACATTAATGGAGACTAATAATAGCTTTATGGTATCTACATTACATTAATCAATTATAGCTTATCTCTGCCACAGCTAAGATTATTATCCACACGGGTCTAGAGATGTTATCGCCTCTGTGTAACTCGTGATCATTTATTTACCTTGTCTCTATATGGGCGGTTCCTGACCAGTCTCTCTTGTTCACTCAATCACACACTCACTTATACACCTTCGTTACCAGTCAGATTGATCCCCAGTTATAATAGATTCCACTCATAATAGGTTCCAGTTTAAACAGGCCCCTGATGTAAAAGGTTCCAAATCAAATAGGTTCAAACCCTATTAGGCCCCAAATAGGACTTAGCTTAAACTAACCTAACCTAAACAAACCATCAAATGGACTGGGACCCACTAGGACCAAACACTGACCGTATGGACAGACCCTCAATGATAATGCTAATACTCCCTAACTCACTAATTGGACAGGTAAGAATATTTTTAGCTGCTTCACCTGTAGCAACGATACGATAATGGTGGAGAAACTACACTGAGATTCTACAGTAGTCAGTTATGGTGAGTGAGAGGAAGAAGACGAGGGAGATTGAGTATACGTGTGTGTGTGATTCAACCATTTGGGGGGGGGGGGGATTCGTAATATGAGTAGGTTGATAGTGTTTTCTGTTGCTAGGATAGGAGTGGGTACGGTAGAGGTGTTTAAGGTAGAGTCATGATGTAATTTGGAGGCCATTTTTATTTTTTTATCATTGTAGTTTAATCAGGTAAGGTTAAGTGAGTTTGTTTTCTACTTGTGGGGGAAAAAATTAACGTATGAACCTTTCAGACACACACACACACACACACACACACACACACACACACACACACACACACACACACACACACACACACACACACACACACACACACACACACATATATACACACACACACACACATATGAGGACACAATACCCAGCCAACCAGCCAACCATCAAGCCAGCCAACCATCAAACCAGCCAACCAGTCCCCATGTATCAAGTCTGCTATATACGGCTGGTTCTGGCCAGACACACACTCTGACACCCACCAAATTATCATAATGAAGCCAGGATCAACACACCTGTCAGGGCAGGTGATCTTAGGCCGCGGAGATGACCCACCGCTTCTACTCTCTCTCTCTCTCTCTCTCTCTCTCTCTCTCTCTCTCTCTCTCTCTCTTCATAAATGTACAGTTAGGTGCACGTTGGTTTAATATCTCTCTCTCGTGATGGTTCAGGATTATATTTTCCTACTGTATGAAATTAGGTTTTATATACGATATTAAGGTATTGCTTTTTCCAGTAACTGGTTTATTTTTTCCGTTATTTATGGTTTAATATTTTGTGATGGGTTTATATTTAAATACTGTTGTTAATAATAAATTGAATAATAAAGTTTTCTTTAGGTTTTAAGTATAACTGGATTTTGTTTGTTAGATTATAGGCGAAGTTTTTTTAATAATTTGTCTATAATTACATGGTGAACGATATAGGTATTATATATTATTAATTAAATAGGTTGGATTTAACACTTAATTACCTGCATGTACTAGTTAATTGATATACCTCGTGTTAATTTTTCTAAGTTATTTAATTATTACTGGTTTGTGTAATGTATAGGTTAAATAATGTTAAATTGAGAGTTAATTAGTAGTGTTAATGTTAGTAGTATCATTATACAGGTGTTAAATACAGGTAAGATCGTTTTCATGATAGTTGATTATATTGCAGGTGAAAGTGTTATTCATTGATATAATGTAACGATTATATCATTATATGACTCAAAGGATATGCTGTCAAGTTGTTATTTAGCGCCATTTATATTGTACCGTGTCTACAGGTGGTCACATACAGGTGGTCACATACAGGTGGTCACATACAGGTAGTTACATACAGGTAGTCACATACAGGTAGTAACATACAGGTAGTTACATACAGGTAATCACATACAGGTAGTCACATACAGGTAGCTAGCGAAGACAATTCCACCAGTTTTTATGAATCAATTATAATAATAGGATAGAGAATATAAATAACAGAAGTGGTTCTTATTTTCAACAATCCTTCAAACTAATGTTAAGTTAATATTACAGTACAGACGTTGATAAGTGTTCGGGGCCGCTAAATTGGTCACGAGACTCTTGAAGTTTTCACCTGTTGACCTATAACACTCTCTTACAGTACAGGCCTTAGTTGTTGAAGCAGTGTAGTGCATTATGACGGTAACATCTGAAGAGCTTTGAATTGGTTACGACTTGAAGTAAAGGTGATGATAATAACAACGATGACAATAATAATAATAATAATAATAATAATAATAATAATAATAATAATAATAATAATAATAATAATAATAATAATAAATAACTAGGTACAATTACAAAGCATTTAACGTAGTAGACTGTTAAAAATAAATGGATGAAACCTTTAGTGGTTTATTTAAAAGTTCAATGAGGTTAACTTAGTTGTTAATTGTCGTAGATATCTTAGTTGAGAATGAACTGGAGGTCATTTGTCAATATTACTTCTTATTTTTCATTTTTTTTTAATGCAAATGAGGTTAAAATGATGTTATTGACCTTTTATAATGGTGCTTTACGTGTTTGTTTTATTAGCGCTGTGTGTAAAGGTTGTTGGAGATCCTGGTGTCTGGGCGGGAAGGGAATGGGTGATTATTTGGCTATGTAAAGGTCACCCATAATTAATGACCATTGGTAAAAATTGCACCTCTCCCACACCTTCTCCTCACCCCCCCCTACCTGCCCCTCCTCCTACCTGCCCCTCCTTCTACCTGCCTCACCCCCCCACCACACCCCATGCACACCTCTTCACAGCCACCCCACGCCTTCTACCACGCCACCCACGCCCACCCACGCACCTCTACCACGCCACCCACGCACCTCTACCACGCCACCCACGCACCTCTACCACGCCACCCACGCACCTCTACCACGCCACCCACGCACCTTTCTGTTTACCATCATAACGCCTGATGCAAGTCCTTTACGATGAGGATGTATACCTGCTGATGTCACACACACACACACACACACACTACGCTGCCTCCAAGGTGGAATGTATATATTATAAAATTCTTATAGAAGTTATTAATGGAATTGAATGAAATACACTAATGATGTATTCTGAAAAGTTAGGTTGAGTCAGGTCAAAGTTGGTACGTGAGAGGTAACAGGTTAAATTTAATTGGGTAATATTTGTTTTTGTTTTGTTTTGGTAAACTGTCGCCTTATGATTAATATTACGTCATTTTCGATACAAAGCGTTTATTGGTTGACTTTCCCTGACGTCATTTTCAACATCGAGAGTTCATTGGTTGATTCTACATCCGTCCCTGTAACCATAGATATGTTGTGTCACCACTCACTGGTGTGTCCCCACTCACTTGTGTGTCCCTACTCACTTGTGTGTCCCCACTCACTTGTGTGTCCCTACTCACTTGTGTGTCCCCACTCACTTGTGTGTCCCCACTCACTTGTGTGTCCCCACTCACTTGTGTGTCCCCACTCACTTGTGTGTCCCCACTCACTTGTGTGTCCCCACTCACTTGTGTGTCCCCACTCACTTGTGTGTCCCCACTCACTTGTGTGTCCCTACCTCTTGAGTGTCCCTACTCTCTTGTGTGTCCCTCACCTCTGGTGTGTCCCCACTCACTCTGTGTGTCCTCACTCTTTTGTGTGTCCCCACCACTTGTGTGTCCCCACTCTTGTGTGTCCCCTACTCCTCTTGCGTGTCCCCACTCACTTGTGTGTCCCCACCTCTGTGTCCCCACTCACTTGTGTGTCCCCCTCACTTGTGTGTGTCCCTACCTCTTGTATGTCCCCACCTCACTCTGTGTGTGTCCCCACCACTCTGTGTGTGTCCCTACTCTCTTGTATGTCCCTTACTCACTTGTGTGTCCTCATTCCTCACTTGTGTGTCCCCACTCCCCTTGCGTGTCCCCACTTCAGTGTGTCCCCACTCACTTGTGTGTCCCCACTCTCTTGCGTGTCCCCACCCACTTGTGTGTGTCCCTACTTTGGTGTGTCCCTACTCTGTATGTCCCTTGACTCACTTGTGTGTGTCCCCACTCTCTTGGTGTGTCCCCACTCTTGTGTGTCCCCACTCTCTTGTGTTTCCCCACTCCCTTGTGTGTCCCCACTCTCTTGTAGCCTCAGGTAATTAAGGAAAGGACTGCAGCAACGAGTGGGATTATTGATGATTATAATTATGTATTAAAGGGATTATATTGCGCCGTGTGTGTGTGTGTGTGTTAAGGATACAACCTTTCCTCCCCCTTTTCTTTCCTCAATCCCATCTCTCCCACTCACTCCCTCTCCTCATCTACCTCCCCCCTTCTCCCTCATCTACCTCCCTTACCTCACCCCTCCCACTCACCACTCCTCCCCTCCTCATTCACTCCCTTCCCTCCTCCCCCAGTTGCTTCCCACACGTAGTTAGCATGTGACCAGACAGTTGTGAGCCGCCTTGTGAAACAATGACCAAGACACGGAAAGATGCCAGGGAGATAGTGTGTTGGGGGGAGACGGACGAATAGACGAACAGACAGACAAAAAGTCTGAGAAACAGATACAGAGACAGACAGACAGACAGACAGACAGACAGACAGATGTGTTAATAATAAAAGATGTACAATATATACGGTAACCAAAATAGATGTCCGATACTAGAGAGAGATGTACGATAATAGAGACAGATGTACGATAATAGAGATAGATGTACGATGATAGAGATAGATGTTAGATAATAGAGATGTATGATAATAGCGATAGATGTATGACAATAGAGACAGATGTATGACAATAGATAGATGTACGATAATAGAGACAGATGTACGATAATAGAGATAGATGTACGATAATAGAGATAGATGTACGATAATAGAGATAGATGTTAGATAATAGAGATAGATGTACGATAATAGAGATAGATGTATGATAATAGCGATAGATGTATGACAATAGAGACAGATGTACGATAATAGATAGATGTACGATAATAGAGATAGATGTACGATAATAGAGATAGATGTACGATAATAGAGATAGATGTACGATAATCTACAACACAACAACATCACCCACAAGATGTCTGATAAATCGACTAAAATCATTCCCACAAGATGTATGATAATGTACAAGATAACCCGCTGTACTGGTGTCCTTGGGAGCGACATGATGGAGGCTGTGTTGTCGGAGCCGAGACATGATGGACGACAGGTCAGGTACCACGACAAGTCTTCATGTGTCATAACAGCGCGAGATCAGTGGCGGACAAGGTTGGTTGTAAAAGTGTTGCCGGCAAGCCTCCAATCCCCCCCCCCTCTCTCACTATGCTCCACCGCTGGCAGTAAAGGTGGGCAAGTCTCCACTCCACCTCCCTCACTATGCTCCACCGTTGACAGTAAACGTGGGCAAGTCTCTACATCCCCTCCCTCACTATGCTCCACCGTTGTCAGACAGAGATCCATTACCCGAGACAGTTCGTGACAGAATTTTCTTATGTTTTGAACTGTTCTGAGATCTTTCTGAAATATATAAACACTAAGCTTGGTTTAATATCCATTGTTATTTAAGTACTGTATTTTCGTTCATAATTGACAGACGGACGGATGAAAATTATATACTCCTGTTCGGCGGAGAAAAACAATTGATGATGGTCCCGTAAAGCACCCTTGGGAACTCCTGTGACAAAGATCTCGTTAAATTTCTCGTCTTTAATTACGAACAGAAGGATTTGTATCGATAAATTACAGTACAGTCTTAAGGCAATTTTGGTGCCATCTCGGCCTTTGAGTCGTTCATTAAATATCCAGGAGGAGGAACATTCATACAGGAACCTTTGACTACGAGGGGGACCTGTACCTTGTGTGTGTGTTTACTGGGAGGTGGACCAGCTGTGTTGTGTCCTGTAGTGTGGGGAGGGGCGAGGAGGTGAAGGGGAGAGACGAGGGGGAGGAGGAGGGGTTGGTGTGGGTGGGGGTGGTAAGATGGGTGGGTGTGAGGGGGTGGTAAGATGGGTGGGTGAGGGGGAGGTGAGTGGGTGAGGGGGTGGCGAAAATTACTCCCTTAATAGGTGTGAGAGTCAGCGGAAGAGGGAGCAGGGGAGCAGCAGGAGGGCTGAAGGAGACGAGGTGGGTGGGTGGGTGGGTGGATGGCCAGTGAGCGAGTGGGTTAGTGGGTGGGCAATCAAGTGGAATAGGTGGATGGGTTAGGAGGGATGATGAAGGTTAACTAGGTGGGCAGATGGTCAAGGATGGGTAGGAGGTAAAGGGTGAGCGCCGGGCGAGCAACAGGTTGGGAGGATAGCTGGTAAGCAGATGGGCGAGTTTGTGGGCTGGCGAGTGGGCGGATGGGTGGTTGGGTGGTTGGGTGGGTAGCTGGTGATGGTAGACCAGTGTGTGTGTGTGTGTGTGTGTGTTACCATAATCACCCAGGGCCACATAAGGCGGTGTGGACGGTATTTGGATCACAGAGTCATTATCTCCCCGACGTGTCCACCATCGCTGGTTAAGGCAAGATGAGATTTAAAAGGCAGTGTTTCCCCCCATGATGCGCCATTAAGATAAGGTGCCATTAAGTAGTGGCTGTCTGCTTCAACTTAACATCAAGAACACACCCGCACACACACACACACGCATCCACAAAATACACACACAAACACACACACACATAAATGTACATACGTGAGCGTTAAGACACACACACTGTCACCTTGGCCGGCTGCCTGGGGAGGTTCATCAAGCAGCCGCTACCTTGACTTGTGACTCGCACCTCGGTCTTTATTATTTGTCTTATTAATAATACCAACACGTGTGTCTACGGATCACGTCATGAAGTCTTAACGTTGCGTCGCGGTGGCAGCGGGAGGAGGAACACCTTCATCACAGGTGGTATAGAAATAATGATCTCCCGCTGCAGAAGCTGTCTTAAGTGACTACCAGCCACAAGTTGTTGACGGGATACTGAAGACTAACACAGCAGCCTCCCTCAGTACTCCTGGCTGTCCTCAGTACCCCTGTGTGTGTGTGTGTGTGTGTGTGTGTGTGTGTTGACAAATTCTTATAAAATATAAACATCTGCGCTTTTCTACAATATATACAGTTTATATTGTATATTGGGCTGGCAGTGTGTTGTCATTTGCATAGTAACGGCATTGGTTTATAAATATATTATATTGTAAAAATGAACTACTACTTTTAACTGTTGAAAAAATGTAAAAGTCTTAAGATGCTGAGAGATAAACAAACGTTTCTTCCAGACCAGAGATAATAATTCCCGGCCCGAACCATAACTTGTGCATATCATGTAGTTGTGTTAACAGGTTCTGCCTCATTATAGATGTTTGGCTTGTTCACTTTGTTTGACTTACACCCGACGACTGATTCTTGGGTACACAGCAAGACACGGAGTACACTTGGTTGTGAGTGAACGCTTACGACTGATTCTTGGGTACACAACAAGAGATGGGTGTATTAGAGTACACTTGGGTGTAAGTGAACGCTTACGACTGATTCTTGGGTACACAACAAAAGATGGGTGTATTAGAGTACACTTGGGTGTAAGTGAACGCTTACGACTGATTCTTGGGTACACAACAAGAGATGGGTGTATTAGAGTACACTTGGGTGTGAGTGAACGCTTACGACTGATTCTTGGGTACACAACAAGGTGATGGGTGTATTAGAGTACACTTGGGTGTGAGTGAACGCTTACGACTGATTCTTGGGTACACAACAAAAGATGGGTGTATTAGAGTACACTTGGGTGTGAGTGAACGCTTACGACTGATTCTTGGGTACACAACAAGGTGATGGGTGTATTAGAGTACACTTGGGTGTGAGTGAACACTGACAGGCAGGTCTTAGGTACACAGAAGAGCCGTTACTAAACACACAGTCATATATACGACAATCCGTCATGCACGACTCTCATGTAAAGGTACGATACTTTCTTCAACATGTACGATACTTTTGTAAACAAGGAAAATATAAGATGTTTTATAGAGAAAAAAATATGCGAATATTTGTCGAAATGTAAAGGTTTATTTATCACTGAATTGTATATTGTGGTTTGGTCTCTCTCTCTCTCTCTCTCTCTCTCTCTCATACAGTTAACTATCTATCTATCTATCTATCTATCTATCTATCTATCTGTCTATCTATCTATCCCTGTAAGACTTGGCGTGCTACAGCGAGGTGCGGGTGGGAGGGAAGTTGAAGGGGGAGGTTGTAGGGGGAGGTTGTAGGGGGAATAGGGGTGGCATGGAAGAGAAAGAGGATGGATGAAGACAGTCCTAAGTTCCCTGCGCGCGCTCGTGTGTGTGTGGGCGAAGGTACAAGTCATTTTCTTCCTCTTTAAGCCCTTAAGAGAACACGGTTGCCCTTCTCTCATATGGGCAGCTGAACCACTACCCTGAGTCTCTTAGAAACCTGAATGTATGAATTTTCAGTCGGTCTTGATCTTAGTGGGTTTAAAGATAATCTCTCTCTCTCTCTCTCTCTCTCTCTCTCTCTCTCTCTCTCTCTCTCTCTCTCTCAGCAGCAACATGGAGCAGTGGGGCTTCCTTTACCCCTAATAACGACCGACGACCAGCGAAGAACACTCCTGGCGAACACTCCCCCAGTCTCCCCTCAAACACCCTGAGTTCTTCCCAGCACAACCCGGCGCCGTATCCATACACTAAATAATTGATAAATGAACTAATAAAAGGAATAATGTGATAGATAGAAAGTAAATAAAGGAATAAATATAATAGGTAAATATGAAATAAAAGAATACCTAACATCCCGATAGGTATGTGAGTAGATAGTTTATTTGTGGTAATGGATCCGTTCTGTTGTTGTTGTAGTGTATTTATGTTTCAACAGGTAAGGTCTTTTAAGTGTGCCGTCCATATATCCGAGGGTTGGCGACCACAGTCCTCCACTCTAATCATTTTTACCAATCCTCTAAGGTTTTGTATCTCTCTCAGGACCCAGTTTTTAATTTCATTCATCCTTCTCGGTCTCTGCCTCCCCCTGGCCCTCCTACCCTCAACTTTGCCCAGTAATATTTGTGTTATTATCCCCTCATCCCTGTACCTTTCAAGTATGTCTCTTGAAGTTTTTGATAACTTAAGTACGTTTTTATTTGTATTCCTGTCTTTGTACCTCACTTTTAATATTCGTCTACAACACAACATTCCAGAGGCCTCCAACCTCTTCCTGGTGTCTGCTGAAAGTGTCCACGCTTCTGACCCAAACATCAGTCCTGATCATATGTAGCCTTTCAGCGGCTTTTTTCTTAGATTGAAGTTAATGTTCCTTTTCATCAGGTCTTTTAGATTATTAAATGCACTTGTTTAAGTTCCCTGTTGCCTCCCATAATTTTTATTTTAGGATTTATTATCAATTAAGAAACAACCATTACTTTAGTCCTAACAGCATTAACTCTTAAACCATATTGTCACGTTTTTTCACTAAACTGTTAACAAGTTTTTGTAACGCCTCTTCACTATCCTTGATAAGAGCAGTATCATCTGCAAAACGTGTAGTTGATATTACTTTACCATTAACTTCTAGTCCTTCATTATCATTTAATACTTCTCTCATTAAGAATTCTAAACATATATTACACAATGTTGGAGATAGAATAGTGCCTTGTCTTACTCCCTATCTAACTGTGAACCAATTAGTAAGTTCATTATTTACTAACACTTCAGCCTCCTGTTGCCAGTAAAGATATTTTAGAATTCTAAAATCTCCTTTATTAATGATTATTTTTTTCCCAAAACCTCTATAAGTTTATTGTGTTTTACCTTATCAAAAACTTTTCCAGAGTTAACAAAACAGATCTTTAATTTCTTGGGACCTCTAAAGCCATTTCACACAGTCTTCTCAAACCAAATAGTTTAACTAATTTGTTTCCCCCTGTCTTAAGTCATTCCGCTCTAAAGATGACCCACTTTCTATTCTAAACGTTATTATACTTGAAATTATGTTTAATGAAAGTTTACAGGCATGACTAATTAAGCTTATTGTTCTAAGCTGGGTGCACTCTAAGGCTCCTCTTGTTTTAGATAATAATACAACTACAGAATTACAGTATTTAGATCACTGGGATGGTCTGCATTGACATATATAGAATTACATATTTTAGTCAAGTACTGTAGATGATCACATTCTTCTGGAAACTGATCAACCTCACAAGCTTTATCATTTTACCTTTTGATCACAGGTTCCCTCAACTTCTGTTTCCAGTATTGGCAGTTTGACCTTTATTTCCTCACTCTCATCTTGTCTTAGTAGTAACACGCAATCCTTATCGCAACACATTTTATTATCGTTAGAATATTAATGAATAATATCAGTAATAAGGCAATAATACCATCATTTATCGTTAAAATATAATAATAATAATAATAATTTTTAGCACTACAAAAACAATGTTAACTCAGTATCCGACTTGTTAGCATGTTGGGTGTACAGCCACGACACGACACAACACAACACGCAAGTAACTTTTCAATATTCGTATTTGGGGAGATGGAGGGAGGACGGGAGGAGGAGGAGGAGGAGGAGGAGGAGGAGGAGGAGGTAGAGACAAATATAGAGAGACACAACCAGAGAGACAGACATAAATACTTTGGACAAATAAACCCTACACACACACACACACACACACACACACACACACACACACACACGAGGTCCCCCCCCCAGGTGTGATGGATGGTAATCTCTCATGCTGAGGTCATTACCAAGGGCGTCTCCACTACCCAGCCTTCCCCTTTCTTTCCGTACCTCGGCCTCTCCCAACCGCTCCCTACCCCCTTGGCCTCCCCTACCTCTCCCCCCCACCTCCCCCCAGCCTCTCCTCCTCCTCCCCTCACCTCTCCCTCCACCTCTCCCCTACACACTCCCCCCAGCCTCCTCCTCCTCTCCCTACCTCTCCTCCCTCTCCCCTACACACTCTCTCCCTCACCTCTCCCTACCTCTCCTCACCTCTCCTACCTCCCCCCAGCCTCTCCCCTACCTCTCCTCCACCTCTCCCCTCTCCTCCAGCCTCTCCTCACCTCTCCCTACCTCTCCCTACCTCTCCTCACCTCTCCCTACCTCCCCAGCCTCTCCTACCTCTCCTCACCTCTCCCTACCTCCCCCCAGCCTCTCTCACCTCTCCCTACCTCTCCCTACCTCTCCTCACCTCTCCCCTGCCTCTCCTCACCTCTCCCTACCTCCCTCACACTCTCCCTACCTCTCTTGCCTCTCCCCTGCCTCCCCTACCTCTCCCCTCACCTCTCCCCTACCTCTCCTCCCCTCTCCCCTGCCTCTCCTCCTCTCCCCTACCTCCCCCAGCCTCTCCCCTACCTCTCCTCCCTCCTCCCCTACCTCCTCAGCCTCTCCTCCACCTCTCCCCTGCCTCCCCTACCTCCCCTCACCTCTCCTACCTCCCCCAGCCTCTCCTCCACCTCCCCTACCTCCCCCAGCCACCTCCTCACCTCTCCCTACCTCTCCTCACCTCTCCCTACCTCTCCTCTTTTTATCTCCCCTACCTCTCCTCACCTCTCCCTACCTCCCCCCCAGCAGCCTCTCCCCTACTCTCCCTCACCTCTCCCTACCTCCTCCCAGCCTCCTCACCTCTCCCCTACCTCTCCCTACCTCTCCCCTACCTCCCCTCACCTCTCCCCTACCTCCCCCCAGCCTCTCCTCCACCTCTCCCTACCTCCCCCAGCCTCTCCTCACCTCCTCCCTACCTCCCCCAACCTCTCCTCACCTCTCCCTACCTCCCCCAGCCTCTCCTCACCTCTCCCTACCTCCCCAACCTCTCCTCAGCACCCCCCCCATTATACCTGACAGTTTGTACACTTAATTGCTCCTCTCAATAACCTGTTTATGATGCTCCGTCAGGCAGCTCTATGGATGCATGGTCTGATTGACTGACTGGTCGTACCTACTAACTGACTGACTGGTCGTACCCACTGACTGACTGACTGGTCGTACCCACTAACTGACTGACTGGCCGTACCCACTAACTGACTGATTGGCTGTACCCACTAACTGACTGACTGGCCGTACCCACTAACTGACTGATTGGCCGTACCCACTAACTGACTGATTGGCCGTACCCACTAACTGACTGACTGGCCGTATCCACTAACTGACTGATTGGCCGTACCCACTGACTGAATGACTGGTCGTTAGGTTAGGTTAGGTCAGGTCAAAAGTCAAATACCTCAGTCAAATATAATTGTTTACCTAGTGTACGGTGTAAGTCCAGCGTGTCACATTACCTTGACAGTGTTATGGTGACAGAAATAGCTTACCTGTGCTATTTAAACCTGCCCAATAGCTTACCTGTGCTATTTAAACCTGTAATAGCTTACCTGTTGCTATTAAACCCTGCCCAATAGCTTACCTGTGCTATTTAAACCTGCCCAATAGCTTACCTGTGCTATTTAAACCTGCCCAATAGCTTACCTGTGCTATTTAAACCTGCCCAATAGCTTACCTGTTCCATCTAAAACTGCCCAAGAGGGAGACAAAATTAATTGATTCCACTTAAACGAGATCTATCAGTTTTATTGGAGTTGAAGGAGGGGGTGTTGGAGTTGAAGGAGGGGGTGTTGGAGTTGAAGGAGGTGTTGGAGATAAGGAGGATGTTTGGAGTTGAAGGGGTAGTTGGGATGAAGGGGGGTGCTGCTGGAGTTGAGGAGGTGTTGGGGATGAAGGAGGGGGTGTTGGGATGAAGGGGAGGTGTTGGAGATAAGGGAGAGTGCTGGAGTTAAGGAGGGATGTTGGAGTTGAAGGGGGAGGTGTTGGAGTTGAAGGTGCTGGGATGGGGAGGGTGTTGGAGATTAGGGAGGGTGTTGGAGTTAAGGAGGTGCTGGAGTTAAAGGAGGTGTTGGGATTGAAGGGGGTTGTTGGAGCCAGAGGGAGGTGTTGAGTTAAGGAGGGTGTTGGAGATGAAGGGGTTGTTGGAGTTGAAGGTGTTGGAGATAAGGAAGTGCTGGAGTTAAGGAGAGGTGTTGGAGATTGAAGAGGTTGTTGGAGTTGAAGGGGAGGTGTTGGAGTTGAAGGAGGGGGTGTTGGAGTTAAAGGAGGGGGTGTTGGAGTTGAAGGGGGGTGTTGTCATCACCATCATCAGCATCATCGACAGTAATTATCATCATCAACAGTAATTATCATCATCAACAGTAATTATCATCATCAATAGTAATTATCATGATCAATATTAATTATCATCAACAGTAATTATCATCATCAACAGTAATTATCATCATCAATAGTAATTATCATCATCAACAGTAATTATCCTCATTAACAGTTATTATCCTCATTAACAGTTTTTATCATCAACAGTAATTATCATCAACAGTAATTATCATCATCAACAGTAATTATCATCATCAACAGTAATTATCCTCATTAACAGTTTTTATCATCAACAGTAATTATCATCATCAACGGTAGATATCATCATCAACAGTAATTATCATGATCAAAGTAATTACCATCAACAGTAATTATCCTCATTAACAGTAATTGTCATGATTAATAGGAGCTTAGCAAGGAAATCCTCTACCTGTTACCATGACAACCTTTCACTAAAATGGACACATCATGAACAGGTATGAGAGGTGACTGAGAGAGGTGACTGTGAGAGGTGACTGTGAGAGGTGACTGTGAGAGGTGACTGTGAGAGATGACTGTGATAGGTGACTGTGAGAGGTGACTGTAAGAGGTGACTGTGAGAGGTGACTGTGAGAGGTGACTGAGAGAGGTGACTGTGAGAGGTGACTGTGAGAGGTGACTGTGAGAGGTGACTGTGAGAGATGACTGTGATAGGTGACTGTGAGAGGTGACTGTATAAGAGTATGATGATTTTTAAAGGTGCAAACGTAAGTATGAAAGATTGCGAGAAGTTAAGAGTGGGAAGGTGTGGCTGTTGAGAGAAAGTGTGGCTAAAACACCTCAAATACACACCCTCCGACTCCCCCCACCTCACCCTCCCCTCCCCCACTCCACCTCCCCCTCCCACCCTCCCCTCCCCGCTCCACCCTCCCCCCCTCCGCCCTTCCTTCCCCGCTCCACCCTCCCCCCACCTCCACCCTCCCCTCCCCTCCACCCCTCCCCTCCCCCGCTCCACCCTCCCTCCCCCCTCCACCCCTCCCCCACCTCCACCCCTCCCCTCCCCCACTCCACCCCTCCCCCCACCTCCACCCTCCCTCCCCTCCACCCTCCCTCCCCACTCCACCCTCCCCCTCCCACCCCTCCCCCCCCTCCCCTCCCCACCCCTCCACCCTCCCCTCCCCCACTCCACCCATCCCCCCACTCCCCACCCCTCCCCTCCCCACTCCACCCCTCCCCCCACTCCACCCCATCCCCCCCCCCCCTCCCACCCCCCACCTCCACCCCTCCCCTCCCCACTCCCACCATCCCCCATCCCCCCCCCACTCCACCCATCCCCCCCACCTCCACCCATCCCCCCCCTCCCACTCTCCCCCCCCACTCCCACCCATCCCCCCCCTCCCCCGTGTTATAATAGACGCAACTCTCCCTTATAAATACACCTCTCACTGCCCCCCCCACCCACCAGACAATCTATATATAAAATATTTAAGTCTTTCCCCCTAAATATAGCGATGAATGTTTCCCCCGTTTATATCAATATATCTTCGCGTTTTGTTTTGTTTTTTACGTAACTTAAATTTTTATTATATATCTACGGTTCTTTTAATTTATTTTTACTTTATTTAGCTGGAATGATTTATCTATACGACGGTTTCTGCTGGTGAAGAAAAAATAGTATATCCGCTTTTGTTATTTAAGAACATCCTCAGGTTGGCTCAGAGGAGAGACTCAAGGATCGTTCAGGGTAAAGATTTTGTTCCACCATCACAGACAAACAATAAAATATAATATAATTTTGTTTCAGTTCATTACAGTATTCGTATATCTTTTCTCTGTAGTTTTGTTATTTTTATAAATTAAATATTTAAAATCGGCATTTCTTTTAATAATTTTTTTTTATAATATATCAACACTAACAGGCAGTAGGTAGTAGGCAGCTACCAAACAGGGAGGTACTACCGTCTGGGAAGATATTGGATGCATAATGTGTCGTCTAATGGTAGACCCTGCTGCCATATGGCATCACGAAAATTGTGACCAAGACCCAGGTTGCTGATCTATCTTTCTGCCTCATTTACACACAATTGCAGGGTCTCAACTGTCTCTCTTACTATTGACAACACAACAAATATAACCGTACTCATTCTTGATCTGTTTTATTCATTCTATTTTATTCTCTTATGTAAGTTGATATTAATATTGAAGCGGGGCCTTCTCGGATGGGTCCCACTGGTCGGGACCCATCTGGCACAAAATATATCTACAAACTGTGACTATTTTTCTTTGCTTCCTATATTGTTCTCCAATCTGTACCAACTATTTCGAACTCTTTGACTATCTCATTCCTTGCCATGAGTCGTTGCTATCCACACAGCCCAACACCGAGATCCTCTACCTAGGGGATTTCAATGTACATCACAGAGAGTGGCTTGGCTCTGCAAGGGATGACCCAGGTGGAGCTGAGGCACTCTCTTTTTCCTTATTTAATGATTTGGAAAAAAATAATCAAACACCCTACACGCGTTCCTGATCGACACGATCAACTTGCTAACATTCTTGATCTTTGTTTTACCTCTAACCCCTCACACTATTGGAAGAACAAATACTTATAATGTATACAGCCTTAACAACATCAACCTAGAGAAGTCGACTTGTGAAAGAGACCTAGGGGTACTTGTAAGCCCGGACCTACGGCCTAGAAATAAGGCAAACAGAGTATTGGGTTTTATATCTAGAAGTGTAAGTAACAAGAGTGCAGAGGTCTTATTGCAACTATATCTTGCGCTAGTCAGGCCGCATCTCGATTATGCGGTTCAGTTCTGGTGCCCCTATTATAGAATGGATATAAATTCACTAGAGTCGGTGCAGCGAAGAATGACAAAAATGATTCCGGGACTTAGAAACCTTCCATATTAGGATAGGCTAAAGAAACTTAACTTGCATTCCCTAGAAAGACGAAGAGTGCGGGGAGATATGATAGAAGTATTTAAGTGGGTGAAAGGAATCAATAAAGGGGAAATAAATAAAGTTCTTATAATATCCGAGCAGGATAGGACTCGGAGCAACGGATTCAAGTTGGATAAGTTTAGGTTTAGGAGGGAGATAGGAAGAAACTGGTTCACAAATAGGGTGGTGGACGAGTGGAACAAGCTTAGCACCTTTGTAGTAAGTGCGGGAACTCTGGAAAGTTTCAAAAGGAGGCTAAATAGATTCATGGATGATAGAGAGTGGTAGTAACTCTCGACAGGAGCTGCCATGCTCAGGCCAACCGGCCTATTGCAGACTCCTTATTTTCTTATGTTCTTATGTACTCAATTTATGCCCCCTTAGGGTCTTCTGATCACAATCTTATTTCTATTAAATCAAACTGGGCACGACCACCTCCCCCACCCCCTCTAAACGTCAACTATGGCACTATCGGAGGGCAAGCTGGCAATCCTTGCGAGAATTCTTCACCGACTTTCCTTGGGATGAATATTGCTTTTCCACTCGGGACGCCTCGGTATGTGCTGACAGCATTGCTTGGGTTATACAGGGTGGTTTGAGTGCATTTATCCCATCTTCTACCAAAATTTTCACTTTACAATCATGGTTTGATCGCTTCTGCTCTCTTGCATGCAGGGAGAGAGATAAGACATATCAAGTTATGAAACTATCTTCTCCTATTACCCACTCCACTTTCATTACTTCTAGGAATCATTGTAAGGCTATTCTTCGTAGGGCCAAGCGGAATTTTATAAAAATAAAGACCGCTGTCCTGACTAATTCTTCCTCTAGTAATTCCTTCTGGTCCTTAACTAAAAACATCTGTAATAAATTCTGCACTCCTTCTTTTCCTCCTCTCTTCCGACCTGATAACTCTATAGCCAACTCTTCCCCTAACAAAGCCAATCTTTTTGGCACCTTATTCTCCTCTAATTCCACCTTTGACGATTCCTACTCTACCCCTGCTCCTCCTACTGAACCTATGCACTTTCCTATAATCTCCACTCGCAGGGTTGTTGGTGTGTTATCCAGGTTGGATGTAAGTAAGGCGCATGGACCGGACGGAATACCCCCACGTGTTCTGAGGGAGTGTGCTGAAGCTCTGGCCCCTGTGCTTGCTCACCTCTTTCGCCTCTGCCTCAAAACCCAAACTTTTCCTTCTTCTTGGAAATATGCCTTGGTTCAGCCCATCCCGAAGAAGGGTGACCATTCTAATCCCCCTAACTATCGCCCTAACTTCATCCCTCTCTAAGATTTTCGAAACTATCTTGAACTCCCATTTTCTCCGTCACCTTGAACGCCATTCTCTTTTGTCGGATCACCAGTACGGCTTTCGCCAGGCGAGATCTACTGGTGATCGGCTCTCCTATTGCACCCATCTTTGGTAGTGACTTTGTATCGTTTTGTAGTTTAACTCAATACAGATTTTCTCGACTTGTCAGCAGACCTCCCCCCCTAACCTAACCTAACCTAATCTAACCTGACCTAACCTAACCTAACCTAACCTAACCATACCATACCATACCACTCCTTCACTACCACAAGACTGAAGATACGTGATTATGGCGTCTGTATCCCGTTTTATTACAGCTATACAACGCACGATACCTCAACTATGTCCTTTCATATTTTTTTTTTATTATACCGGGATTTTTATAGTAAGTGGAGTACAGGTGCACTCGTCCCTCCCATTCCTTCCCCTCCCCTCATCCCTTCCCCTCCTTCCCATCACTTTCTCATCCTTCTCCCACTCATCCCTTCTCCCCTTTCATCTGACTCTCCATTCCCCTCCCTCTTATTCTCCTCTCCCTCTCATTCTCCTCTCCCTCTCATTCATCCTATGCATCTTTTATCCTACCTCCCTTCCTTCTTTCTGTGCCTTCTTCTTCATCATCTTCTGCTTCTCTTATTGTCTTTCATTCGCTCCCTCCTTCCCATCACTCCTCTTTCTTCCTGCTTTCGTTTTTCCTTCATATTCCTCTACCTTCCTCCTTCCCATTATCTCCCATTCATCCTTTTTTCCCAAGTCTCTTCCTCCTTCCCACACTCACTCAATCTTCCTCTTCCTTAGGTCTCTTCCTCCTTCCACTTCCTCTTCCCACACTCCCTCTCTCCCATACCCCCTCCCTGCCTCCCTCCCTCCCACACTCCCTCCTCCCTCCCTCCCTTCCTTTCCTCCCACACTCCCTCCGTCCCTCCCACACTCCCTCCCTCCCTCCCTCCCTCACACCCTCCCACACCCTCCCTCCTCCCTCCCACACTCCCTCCCCCTCCCTCCCTCCCACACCCCTCCCTCCCACACTCCTCCCTCCCACCCTCCCTCTCCTCCCTCCCACACTCCTCCCTCCCTCCCTTCTTCGGGTCACAACGCTCCCTCCCTCATGTATAATTTATAACGAGCGAAAGTATATATATAACTCTGAGGGAGCAAAACATCTCCGCTAACCTTTGTGTGTGTGTGTGTGTGTGTGTGTGTGTGTGTGTGTACGTAACAACACTCCACCAACGCACACAATATCATCAGCGTGACCATGTACATGAAGGTTGACCAAGTTAGGTTATAAGTAATACACATCTTTTAAAAGTATCATTGTGACCTTTGTTGGCGAGGCTTATGTTAACACGTTCTGAAATACCGTTACAGGTCAGTACTCCAGGTTGTAAATTTTTTATTACCGTTGATAATAATTAAAATAGAAAATGAAAAGAGATTTTTTTTGGTATTTTGTTCATATGGACTTGAATCAACAGTGATGGACCTGGGAAGACTGTTTGGTGTTGTGTGTGTAAAGGTCAGGTGTTGTACCTCCCGGATTCTTCAAAGTTCGCACGATGAAGTGGAGATGGAAGAACGCACCTAGCTGGTTGACTTAAAGTAGAATATGAAAAATAATTTCCAAAATGGCATTAAAATAATACTAATTCACAGTTGATATAAATTTATATAAAGAGTCTATTTAGTGATGTTAAGGTAATGAACGGTGTTATTTTATATAAAAACAAAATCTTGTTTTATTTTAGTACAGTGTTGAGGACACAGTACACGGTGACCAACACGGCTGTCAGTTAGTGGCGGGAACTTACTTTACAGCTCAGTAATCTCTAACACGAAAACCCTTATATTAAACTTTCTCAAATACTGGAACACCGGGGGACTGACACCCTATATGGCTACCTTCCCCCGTACATGGCGGGACGGTGGACACACATTATGTGAACCATTGTACTGGGGCGGAATATCTGCGGCAGGGAGGGAAGGCGACTCCTTTTCTAACATTTTGACCTAACCATAGAACTGTGTGTGTGTGTGTGTGTGTGTGTGTGTGTGTGTGTGTTGTCGTTTGAAACTCTAAAACCGAGTGTATTAAAATCATCGTCAACATTACATCATTATCAACTTAGTAATTCATGTTCTCTGCGGTTGAGGAGGTGAAGTTTAGTGTTGCTCACTGTTCAGTTATGTATGGCTGTTGAATAATCAAATAATATATATTGGAAGTAATCAAGAATATATTGAAGTAGATCTGTTTTGATGATACAGCGATAATGGTGGCTTAGGTTGTCTGTCAATGAGTGTCCTGGAAGTGAGGGAATAAAGGCCACAGTACAAAGAACACACAACCCTGCAGAACGAAATATATGTATAATTATTGTCATATATTTCTAGACCGTTTTCACCTGCTTACAGTTTGTTGTTAAAGTATTTCTCACTTCCATGAATCTGCTTTAGTCATCTTTCACTTTTTTCATATTTTTTTTTTACTTCATTCTTCTCCAGTTTCTGTCGCCCCCACGCCCACCAGACAACTCCCTAGTGTGTGTGTTGTGTTTATCCATAACAAATATTACCTTATAAAGAAATGCTTGTAGAGGTCTAATTTACCCCCCCCCCCGTCTCCCCACAGTCCTGATGCAGTTCTAATACCCTGGTGACACCTAGTACCTCCCTGACGCAGTTCTAATACCCGGGTGACGCCTAGTACCTCCCTGACGCAGTTCTAATAAACGGGTGACGAGTAGTACCTCCCTGACGCAGTTCTAATACCTGGGTGATGCCTAGTACCTTCCTGACGCAGCCCTAATACCCGGGTGACGCGTAGTACCTCCCTGACGCAGTTCTAATACCCGGGTGACGCTTCTAAATCTGCTGCAGTATTCACTTCTCCGTTATTAACCCAAACACGCGCTGAACGTGTAGGCGACCGAGTCATGTTTACCAGGGCGCTGCCACCCACACCTTGCTAGATGCAGGTGAGGTAGTGTACGACAGGTGAACCAGGTGAGGTACAGTAAATGTTAGGTGAACCAGGTGAGGTATGGTATGTGTTAGGTGAACCAGGTGAGGTAAAGTATGTGTTAGGTGAACCAGGTGAGGTATAGTATGTGTTAGGTGAACCAGGTGAGGTATGGTATGTGAACCAGGTGAGGTATAGTATGTGTTAGGTGAACCAGGTGAGGTATAGTATGTTAGGTGAACCAGGTGAGGTATAGTATGTTAGGTGAACCAGGTGAAGTATAGTATGTGTTAGGTGAACCAGGTGAGGTACAGTATGTGTTAGGTGAACCAGGTGAGGTACAGTATGTGTTAGGTGAACCAGGTGAGGTATAGTATGTGTTAGGTGAACCAGGTGAGGTATAGTATGTGTTAGGTGAACCAGGTGAGGTATAGTATGTGTTAGGTGAACCAGGTGAGGTACAGTATGTGTTAGGTGAACCAGGTGAGGTGTGTTAGGTGAACCAGGTGAGGTATAGTATGTGTTAGGATGAACCAGGTGAGGTATAGTATGTTAGGTGAACCAGGTGAGGGTATAGTATGTGTTAGGTGAACCAGGTGAGGTATAGTATGTTAGGTGAACCAGGTGAAGTATAGTATGTTAGGTGAACCAGGTGAGTATGTGTTAGGTGAACCAGGTGAGGTACAGTATGTGTTAGTGTGTATGTAGGTGAACCAGGTGAGGTATAGTGTTAGTGAACCAGGTGAGGTATAGTATGTGTTAGGTGAACCAGGTGAGGTACAGTATGTGTTAGGTGAACCAGGTGAGGTATAGTATGTGTTAGGTGAACCAGGTGAGGTACAGTATGTGTTAGGTGAACCAGGTGAGGTATAGTATGTGTTAGGTGAACCAGGTGAGGTACAGTATGTGTTAGGTGAACCAGGTGAGGTATAGTATGTGTTAGGTGAACCAGGTGAGGTATAGTATGTGTTAGGTGAACCAGGTGAGGTACAGTATGTGTTAGGTGAACCAGGTGAGGTATAGTATGTGTTAGGTGAACCTTTGGTTTGTTTAATAACTATCCTGACAGTGATACAGCCGAAAATAGATCCACCAATCACAATCACCTTTACATACAGCCTTCCTTTACCTAGTATTGCCAGGTAAAATTGCGAGCACGAGACCTAGGGTGGGGTCGGTGCATCTTTGGCTGACTGTACATGCATCCTGTGAGAACCTCGGTCTTATTATCTCCACTGAGAAAACTAAAGTGTTTAACAAACAAGCTGGTAACCTCAAACGCGGACCCGCCAAGTTCAAGATAGGTAACAACACTATTGACTCTGTTTCTTCTTTTAAATATCTTGGTGTTTCCGTCCCTTGTACCCTACCTGCCATACAACAGCTAACCCGCCAATGTACTGACAGACTGAAACCTCTTAGAAATGTAGCGGGGTACATGCCCACATTATGGTGCTAATACTAGAATTGTTAAAACAATGTACCTGGGCTATATAAGATCTCTGATAGATTACCACACACCAGCCCTGGTTCTTCGTGACGGGAAAAGCATTGACAAGCTCGAAAAAATGCAAAATAAAGCATTAAGAATTATCCTAGGATGTCCCATAAGCACTAAAGTACTTAATATAAGGAAAGAACTTGGCATACCCAGTGTCAAAGATAGAATAATTGAAGTCAACCTCATGATAGCCCTGAGGCTTCTGCGTGGTGATCCTGAAAACATTGTTCCCTAAAAATTGCTAGAATGTGTGAACCATGGAACTGGCGAATCTAAATGGATCCAAACTACAGCTACACATATGAAGATGTTTGGACTAGACCACCTGTACAAAGTTGAGACACAACAGCGCTTCCTGCCACCCTGGCGGACAGTTCCCTTCGATATCACAATACCGACATAACCGCCTAAAAAAAATAATTATACAATGTATTTATCTCCAACACACTGCCAAAGTGAGAGATCTTGAACACATACACACCCTACAGACTGATGATAATATCACACAGACCATCTACACTGATGGATCTCTTTACACCGCCTGTGGGAGGGCTGGAAGTGCTGTCGTTGTGACTCAACCTGACGGTAATGCAATTGAGAAAGGAGTTAGAATTAACAACTGGGCATCCACTCTACAAACCGAATTAGTTACCATACTCACAGCTATTAAATTCATTGAAACCACTGTCACTGACAGTCTCATCATCACTGACTCTCTATCCTCACTACTTGCCCTTGACACCCTCAACTCAAGTTGTCACGCGCTTGTCTCTGAAGCCAGACACAAATATGCGTACCTTGTTGACCGGGGTGTCAAGATCAAACCGTTGTGGATCCCCTCTCACATAGGCCTCAAAGAACATGCCAGAGTTGATGCCCTCGCCAAACTCGCGTCTAACAAAGGCACTGTTGAATACAATCTGAGTCTTTCAAAAAGAACCCTTAAAACTGTAAATAGGAAAGAACTTATTGACGAATTTGACGCAAGCAGACAAGGGTAAACAGGCACTAGTCGATCCATAGATTACCATGATAGATGTATCAAGTGAAACATGTATATGGAGCAAGTAACAAGATCATTAGATTACAAGATATTGTAACCGCTAGACTAAGGTTAGGATATAAGTACCTCTGGCAGTATGTTCCTCAAACAGATGTAAACCAGACTAAATTTAAAGTGTGTGGCCAGACATATGGTCACACACTTGAACACTACGTCCTCGACTGTGTGAAGATAGAACCTTTTAGGGACAGGTCCAAGCACACTGTGTGTGAAATGGCATAACACTTCATCTCTAATGGCAAGATAGCCGACATATTAAGATTGTATCCACTTTTTTCACTTAGTAGCTATATCAGTTCCCATGTATAGAACCAAACACACAGTGTGCTTCAATACCTCTCAAGCAAATAACAAAGTGTGCGACCAGACATACTGCCTCACACGCCTGTTCTCACGCAGTTGCGAATAAGTTACCCTTTATGTATAGAACTAAACAACAAAATTATTTGAAATATTGTGTAAAATTCAATGCCATAATATCCTGACCACGGGGGTTAATTATTATTAATGACCCTTTGTAAACTCTACTCTGTAATCCTTTTACGCTACCGCTCACAGGATGAGTATGGGGTGCACAATAAACTAGCCTCTGTAAGCGGCAAAATACAAATTCACATTTCTCTCCCTTCACCCCCGTTAATAGTGCCTCCTCTCCCCACACCCCGTCAATAGTGCCTCCTCTCCCCACACCCCGTCAATAGTGCCTCCTCTCCCCACACCCCGTCAATAGTGCCTCCTCTCCCCACACCCCGTCAATAGTGCCTCCTCTCCCCACACCCCGTCAATAGTGCCTCTCCCCTGTAGTGCTCTCTCCCCACACCCCGTCTGCTCCCCACACCCCGTCAGTGCCTCCTCTCCCCACACCCCGTCAATAGTGCCTCTCCCACACCCCGTCAATAGCAGCCTCCTCTCTCCACACCCGTCAATAGTGCCTCCTCTCCCCACACCAACCACACATTCTCCCGACCCCCACCAACCAAATATCCTCCTCTCCCCACCATCACCAACTACACATTCTCCTCCCACCACACCGAACTACACATCCTCCACTCCCCACATCCACCAAAAAATCATCCTCCCCACCACCACCAACTACACATCCTTCCCTCCCCATCACACAAGCTACACATCCTCTCCTCCCCATCACCACCACCAAGTACATATCCTCCCCACCACCATCATCACCAAGTACATATCCTCCCAACCACCATCACCATCAGCGACATATCCTCCCCACCACCATCATCACCAAGTACATATCCTCCCAACCACCATCATCACCAAGTACATATCCTCCCACCACCATCACCACCAAGTACATATCCTCCCCACCACCATCATCACCAAGTACATATCCTCCCACCACCACCACCACCAACTACATATCCTCCCACCACCATCACCACCAAGCAAGTACATATCCTCCCCACCACCATCACCACCCATATCCTCCCCACCACCATCACCACCAAGTACATATCCTCCCACCACCATCACCACCAACTACATATCCTCCCTCCACCATCACCACCAACTACATATCCTCCCCACCACCATCACCACCAAGTACATATCCTCCTCACCACCATCACCACCAAGTACATATCCTCCCTCCACCATCACCACCAACTACATCCTCCCCACCACCATCACCACCAAGTACATATCCTCCCCACCATCACCACCAAGTACATATCCTCCCACCACCATCACCACCAACCACATATCCTCCCACCACCATCACCCACCAAGCACACATCCTCCCCACCACCACCCACCAAGTACATATCCTCCCACCACCATCACCACCAGCACATATTCTCCCCACCACCATCACCACCAAGTACATATCTTCCCACCACCATCACCACCAACTACATATTCTCCCCACCACCATCACCACCAAGTACATATCCTCCCCACCACCATCACCACCAAGTACATCTCCTCCCCACCATCATCACCACCAAGTACATATCCTCCCCACCACCATCACCACCAAGCACATATCCCCCACCACCATCACCACCAACCACATATCCTCCCTCCACCACACCAACCATATCCTCCCACCACCATCACCACCAATACATATCCTCCCACCACCATCACCACCAAGTACATATCCCCCACCACCATCACCACCAACTACATATATCCTCCCACCATCCATATCCTCCCACTACCATCACCACCAGCACATATTCTCCCCACCACCATCACCACCAACTAATCCTCCCTCCACCATATCCTCCCCACCACCATCACCACCAAGTACATATCCTCCCCACCACCATCACCACCAAGTACATATCCTCCCTCCACCATCACCACCAAGTACATATCCTCCCACCACCATCACCACCAAGTACATATCCTCCCACCACCATCACCACCAAGTACATATCCTCCCCACCACCATCACCACCAAGTACATATCCTCCCCACCACCATCACCACCAAGTACATATCCTCCCACCACCATCACCACCACATCTCCTCCCCACCATCATCACCACCAAGTACATATCCCCCACTACCATCACCACCAAATACATATCCTCCCATCCATATCCCCCATCACCACCAACTACATATCCTCCCCTACCATCACCACCAACTACATATTCTCCCCACACCACACCACCAACTACATATCCTCCCCACCACCATCACCACCAACTACATATCCTCCCTCCACCATCACCACCAACTACATATCCTCCCCACCACCATCACCACCAAGTACATATCCTCCCACCACCATCACCACCAAGTACATATCCTCCCACCACCATCACCACCAAGTACATCCTCCCACCATCATCACCACCACACATCATCCCCACTACCATCACCACCAGCACATATTCTCCCTGACCACCATCACCACCAAGTACATATCTTCCCCACCACCATCACCACCAAGTACATATCCTCCCACCACCATCACCACCAAGTACATATCCTCCCCACCAACTACATATCCTCCCCACCCATCACCACCCCATATTCTCCCCACCACCATCACCACCAGCCACATATTCTCCCCACCACCATCACCACCAAGTACATATCTTCCCTACCACCATCACCACCAGCTACATATCCTCCCACTACCATCACCACCAGCTGCATATTCTCCCCACCACCATCACCACCAGCATCCTCCCCACCACCATCACCACCAAGCACATATCCTCCCAACCACCATCACCTCCAAGTACATATCCTCCCCACCACCATCACCACCAGCACATATCCTCCCCACCACCATCACCACCAAGTACATATCCTCCCAACCACCATCACCACCAAGTACATATCCTCCCCACTACCATCACCACCAGCTACATATCCTCCCACCACCATCACCACCAAGTACATATCCTCCCCACCACCATCACCATCAAATACATATCCTCCCACTACCATCACCACCAGCTACATATTCTCCCCACCACCATCACCACCAACTACATATCCTCCCCATCACCACCAGCCACATTTCCTCCCACCACCAAGTACATATCCTCCCCACCACCATCACCTCCAAGTATATATCCTCCCCACTACCATCACCACCAGCTACATATTCTCCCCACCACCATCACCACCAAATACATGTCCTCCCCACCACCATCACTACCAACTACATATCCTCCCCATCACCACCAGCTACATATCCTCCCCACCACCATCACCATCAGGTACATATCCTTCCCACTACCATCACCACCAGCTACATATTCTCCCCACCACCATCACCACCAAATACATGTCCTCCCCACCACCATCACCACCAACTACATATCCTCCCCATCACCACCAACTACATATCCTCCCCATCACCATCATCAAATTAAGGAGCATTAGTCATCTCTCTACACTTCCTTGTTGCATTATGCACCTTACTCGTCACACGTGATAGTACTGAACTGAAGATGTATAAGTGAGAATATGAATAAACAGAAGTTATTCATCATTCAATTAATAATAATAATAATAATAATAATAATAATAATAATAATAATAATTAATAATAATAAATATAATAATAATAATAATAAAAAAATAATAATAAAAAATTGCGACTGTTTAATAACGATAATGATATCAAAGAGTTTGACAATCGTAATGATGATCATTAACAATGTGATAATAATATTAATAGTAATAGTGCTCGTACAGTCATTGCTATATGTCTTTCACTTCTTACCTCATTAATTAAGCTAAACGTGGTGCAAACGTCACACCTGTCCCCTGGACACACACTAGCCTGGCTGTTAGAGGCTGAGGATCACCTCTACGCCTCCCTCACCTGCCTGTGTGCGGGAACACCTCCTACCAGGATCACAGGTAAGTGCGTAGAAAACACCTACTCAAGCACCAGCCGTGGTTACCGAGAACTTAACGCAAGACATGTTAGAGAAATTCCCTGGACCATTAACTTACGAATATAAACTGTCACTTTATGTTGTATTTTACTTACTGTGCGACAACCACCGGAGGGCATTCAGTCGGTGGGCTCCCTCTCCTGGCGTGTGTGTGTGAGACACCTGCTGTGTACCTGCGCAGGTGAAGCACACCTCACTGTACAATGCTCTCATACATTTCAACTGTAATTCCGGACTGCATTTTACACAGCAACAATAAACATCATGTACACACTGCCAAGGAACAAACAATTTATCTATCACTTGTTTATCATGTGATCAATTCTCAGTTAAAAAATAACACACAAAATTCCTTGTTTGTTATTAGAACTGTGTGAACTGTGCTCTGTTTCACGGCACATTATGCGTGCCACATGTTCACGCCAGTTCTGTTTCGTTGTTATTTGCTGAACACACACATCATAACACACAACACTGAGAACAACGAGAACACTGAGAACACGATCAAGATTGTTGTCACCACCAGATCACGGCTCCACATGACAGACGCGCTGTTGACACTGCCCCTGACACTAGTGGCTCCACGCGGCCCTCTGTGAATCAGAGTATCAACACCACCACCACCACGTGAGGACCGGCGAAGGAGGGCCGGGTGTCCAAGACCCCCACTAGGAACCACTACAAGAGAAGGGCGTGAGGGAAGTGAAGCCTCTAAGCAAGGCCCCAGTATCAGCACTGCCGGGTAAATGAATGCACCTCAAAGGACGGAGGTGGAATGAGAGAGGAGTAAGAGGAGGACGAGAAGGAGGTGAATCCGCGGCCACCGCTGTTGTGAGGAGTGAGTGAGGGATGCGTGGTGAGGAGGACATGGATCACCGCCCACCATAGCCCGGCGAGGACGCGTGTGCTGCGGGAGGAAGAGGATGCCTGGCCCGAGTCAGCCCGCGGCGGCGACGTTCAAGGCACTGGAGCTGCCCCGACCCTCACAGCTCCTCGCAGCGCCCAGACCACCTACCTACCTTCCTACCTCCCCAACTGTCCTACTCACCCAATTCTCCTTTTCTCCCTCCAGCGTATCTACATACACATACACAAGGCCTACTCTCAAATACACAAGCACATACAGTATACACACAGGCGCGCACAAACATACACGAGGCCTACCCACATGTACACCCACACATATACACATGAGGCCTACCCACATATACACCTACACACACACACACACACACACACACACGAGGCCTACCCACATGTACACCCACACATATAAACACATAAGACCTTCACACACACACACACACACACAAAAGAAGCCTATCACAAAATACATACAGACACACATACGCTTGAGGAACACACACACACACACACACCTGACCTTCACACATGTGAGGGCTACGCACACACACACACATACGCACGGGTGAGCCAGACAGCACATGGCAGCAGTGTTGACGAGTCGCGTTGCTGAGCGGCGGTGTGACGTGGTGCATCCCGCCCACGCGCCCACGCCCTCCCACGCATTCCTATAAGCCCTCCCACCCACGCAAACCCTCCCATTCACGTCCACTCGTGTATAACGTCCTTCGCGCGCGCCTAGTCACGCACACTTATCCTTTCACACGCCCACCCACTCACACACGCCCACCAAGGCACACACGACTGCCCACACACACAACCCTCCCACGTCCATTCACGTCTGTCCGTGCACTTCGTCCTTCGCGCTCCCTCCCATTTACGCCCTCCCACACACCCTCCCACACACCCTCCCACGCAGGCCCTCCCACAACTCACCTCCCCTTACCCTTCCGTGTCTCTATATTTCCGGAACCATTCCACGCCCACCTCTACACACGCCCCCTACACGCCTACTCACTACTCCCACAGACCCCCATCACACCACGCCCCCTACACGCCCCCACACTCACACCACGCCCCCTACACGCCTACTCACTACTCCCCACAGACCCCATCACACCACGCCCCTACACGCCTACTCACTACTCCCAGACCCCATCACACCACGCCCCTACACGCCTACCACCTCCCACAGACCCCATCACACCACGCCCCCTACACGCCTACCACACTTCCACAGACCCCATCACACCACGCCCCCACACGCCTACCACCACTCCCACAGACCCCCATCACACCACGCCCCCTACACGCCTACTCACTACTCCCCACAGACCCCCATCACACCACGCCCCCTACACGCCTACTCACTACTTCCACAGACCCCCATCACACCACGCCCCACACGCCTACTCACCACCCACAGACCCCCATCACACCACGCCCCTACACGCCCTACTCACTACTCCCACAGACCCCCATCACACCACGCCCCCCTACACGCCTACTCACTACTCCCACAGACCCCCATCACACCACGCCCCCTACACGCCTCACCAAAAAACGTTCCCGAACTACAAGACAGAGATGGGAAGAAGGTAAACGTCTCCTCTTCCTCTCCCTCCTATCCTCCCCCTCTTCCTCCAGATGATATGGGGGAGGAGGGGGCCGTGGTAAACGTTCCAACGCCCCTCCTCTCTCTCTCTCTCTCTCTCTCTCCCGCCCCTCCCCCACCTCCTTCTCTATCCCTCCCTCCTACTACCCCGGATGAGACGGTGCATCCAGTTTAGGAGGCGGTAGAACGGGTTTGTGTGTGTGTGGACGTCCGTGCCGATTGCTATATAAGTAGATGGTACCGGTGTTGACAATCAGCTGGTGGTCTGGCCAGGATGATGATGCCTCCTTCCTCCCTCCCCTCTCCTTCTACCTCCTTCTCTTTCTCCTCCTTCCTCCCTCCCTCCCTCCCTCCTCTCTCCCTCCCTCCCTCTCTCTCCTTTTACCTGTTTCCTCCCTATTTCTCCCTACCCCTTTCCTCCCTATTTCTCTCCCTATCCCTTTCCCCCCCTTCCCCACTCTCTTCCTGCACCTCACTGCCAAGGAAATAATTCACATCAGGAGAAAGAGAGAGAGAGAACGCAAAAATGATCCAGAACCCAAACCAATCCCAAACCTAAAGTTGAACCCGAACCCAAAATCGAACCCGAACCCAAAATCGAACCCGAACCCAAAATCGAACCCGAACCCAAAATCGAACCCGAACCTAAAATTAAACCCGAACCCAAAATCTAACCACAAAATCGAACCCGAACTTAAAATTGAACCCGAACCCAAAGTCGAACCCGAACCCAAAGTCGAACCCGAACCCAAAGTCGAACCCGAACCCAAAACTGAACCCGAACCCAAAATCGAACCCAAGACCGAACCTGAACCCAAAATCGAACCCGAACCCAAAATCGAACCCGAACCCAAAATCGAACCCGAACCCAAACTTGAACCCGAACCCAAAATTTAACCCGAATCATCAAACACCGGATTTTGTTACGTTTAAGTTAGGTAAATGTCATGGTTAACTGAGGTTAGGCTAAGTTGGTTACCTTAGGATTACTCTTGGTTAGATTTAGGTTGTTAAATTAGGTTTGGGTGATGGAATTACGGTTAGGTCAGGGTGGTTGAATTAGCGTTGGTTAAGTTAATGGTAAGGTTAGGTCAGTTTAAAAGGGTTATGTTAGGGTAGTTAAGTTGGGTTAGGCTAGTGTGGTTAAGTTTGAATTAGATTAAGTTAAGGATTGGTTAGGTTAGATTTGGTCAACTTCCGTGTCCGGGTTAAGGAATTAATGACTCACCCTTAACATTATCATGAACATGTTATGACGGGCTGTGATGACCTTTGTGGGTCATAGCGGTGGTGACCTTGACCTTTACGAGACAGGGGGGAGTTAGGGTAGCAGGAAGCTCTCCATTTACTTATAAAAATATGATTGAAACTAACGCAAAGGTCATGAATGTGTTATCACGAATGAGTGGACACAAAGAATGGTTGTGAATGAGTGCTCATGAACGAGTCGTCATGAATGAGTACTCATAAATGAATGCTCATGAATGAGTGTTCATGAATGAGTCGTCATGAATGAATCACGTAAAGCTGGGTGTTAGTGATACAGGATATGGTTGTGGAGTGGTGGTAGAGGGGGAGGAAAGGACAGGGGTGTGTGGTGGTAGACGGGGAGGAAAGGACAGGGGTGTGTGGTGGTAGACGGGGAGGAAAGGACAGGGGTGTGTGGTGGAGGACGGAGAGAGACAATTGTAATCATAGGATATAAGATGAGAGAAGAGAGTCGTGTTGGTGAGAGAAGGAGGAGGAGGAAGCAACCACGTGGTGTTTGTGTATTAGTATCAGCTGAAGATGACATCAGACGTAGAGCGAACCCGAGTGTTAAAGGGAGTGAGAGCAAAGATTGTCTCTCTTGGTGTACTCATGTGTGTGTGCGTGTGCGTGTCTGTGTGTGTGTGCGTGTGTTTGTGTGTGTGTGTGTGTGTGTGTGTGTGCACGTAACTAAAGAGAACAAACGTAACGAGAAATGGGAAGGAACAGAAGAGCTTGGGATTGTCTACATGTTGATCGAGGTCGTCCTCGTGTAGGTGTGGTCGTTCTCGTGTAAGAGTAGTCGCTTTCGTGTAAGAGTAGCCGTTCTCGTGTAGGTGTGGTTGTCCTCGTGTAAGAGTTGTCGTCCTCGTGTAAGAGTTGTCGTCCTCGTGTAGGTGTGGTCGTCCTCGTGTCGGTAGTCGTCCTTGTGTAGGTGTGGTCGTCTTCGTATAAGTAGTCGGATTTAAGTTGGATAAGTTTAGGTTTAGGAGGGAGATAGGAAGGAACTGGTTCACAAACAGGGTGGTGGACGAGTGGAACAAGCTTAGCAACTTTGTAATAAGTGCTGGAACGCTGGATACTTTTAAAAGGACGCTAGATCGATTCATGGATGATAGAGAGTGGTAGTAACTCTCGACAGGAGCTGCCATGCACAGACCAACCGGCCTATTGCAGACTCCATATTTTCTTATGTTCTTGTCACTTTGTAATACCTGTTGTGTATCACATATACGCCATCATTATCGTCATCATTCATTATTTATCATCATCGTCGTCATCACATATACGCCATCATTATCGTCATCATCATCATCATCACACAGTCCACACATTACCACACACACCACACATTACCACCCCTGAGCCCTCTCCCCCGCCCGCCTTGATTACCAGCAGTGTCAGTTGGTACAAATTAGTGGTTATTTCGGTTCGTTTACGCCATTTTGTAGATTTTCTCATAAAAATAATATATCGTAATATACCAAATAAAAATCTTTGTTTGGCATATGCAATAAATTCTGATTATCCACATGACATTACGTGTAATTTATTCAGAATGTATTCATCATGCAGAACCTCTACCTATGGGAATATGTCAACCTGTCGTTTGTATCATGAGTTCTGAGTGGCTGGTCACCACAAAGGAAGCACTGAATCTGTATCGAGAGTTCTGAGTGGCTGGGCACCACAACCGAAGCGCTGAATCAGGAGTCGAGCTTGGGGCCACATTTCTCCGAACCATCTGTGATTTTTGTTGATCAGCTGAATAAAAAACGTTTCCCATTATTTCCTGCAGAAGCAACTCAGTTTTTCTGTTAGTGAGCATTTACATGTAATATCCGGTCCTTATCATTACAAGAGCGTCGGTTAGATAGAAGTTTCGATCGGGTGGTTCAGTGTCTGGTAGTCGAGCTCTCAGTTCTCACTTTGGAAGGTATCAGTACTTTCTTGTGGTGTCAAATTAAGCAAAACAAATATGGCCACGCCAGCCATCCGATTAAGTGCTATTACTAAGGTTCGCAAGTGACGCTTTATATCATGTGCTTCAACACCAAAAGAGCGTATATTCGTACTGGAGATGGTTCAGTGTGTGGTGGAGGTGTGGATGAACTTTAGACCAGGGACAGCCAGACGAGGAGGGAGGGAGCCGGCCAGTAGTGAGACGGTCGAGGCGATTAGTGGATGTGTGACGGAAGTTAACGTTTACAAAATGCTCCTAAATTAATACATCCAGTTGTCAAGGATTATAAAATACAGACGCCATCATGTGTGTGTTGGTGTTGAAAAATATAAGGTAAGTCGCTGTGTATATTTCCCTTACAACTTATTTCTCTCTCCAATCTACTTCAATTCGATAGCCCATTAATTGTATAGAAATGTTGATGACTGGGACTTAATTATACTGAATGATCTTGACAGCTTCACTGGGGAGAAATCCATTTCAACGTGATTTGGTTGTCGGAGTTTAAGGTTAGGTACCAGAACAAGGCGACCACCCACGCTGATTAACCTGACCTTCTCCCCTAGACCATTATCCGGTTTAGTATTTATACGGAGTCCTTTAACACGGCTTTAGAGGATTATGAACATTAGATTAACACCTAATCGTGTCCATGATCAAACCTTATAAGTGGTTGTTCCCAGTCGGCGTAATAGAGATGTCTCAACTGTGTACATTATGCCTTCAGTCTTCATTGGTGTATTCATAAGTGTTCTAAGTGGTCTATGATTGTCGGGAACAAAATGTAAACAGCACTTTTAGGCTAAAAATGTAACAATATAAGCAACTAACCACTCAGCGCAGCCACACTCAGCTCGACATTAGCCACCACGTGAAGATTAGGCATCCAATCAGATTTTACTTGTTATACACAGAAGAGCCACTTTTGGTGGTGGGGGGGGGGGTGTTAGGGTAGTTAATCTTCAGGTGATATAAGATGGGCTGCTGCCATATATTCGTTTAAACCAAACACGATTTCTATGAGCGTTTTAAATCCCAGTGTAAGAGGTGGTGTTACCTTGTTCACCTGACAGTCAAAAATTGTAGCCAGGAACAATCAGATCCATCTTGAGTACATCAGTTGGTCACTGTGGAGGAATGGTGGTGGTGGGGAAGTGTCTGTGGCGGTGGGGAAGTGTTTATAGTGGTGGTGGTGGTGGGGAAGTGTCTGTGGTGGTGGGGGAAGTGTTTATAGTGGTAGGGAAGTGTCTGTGGTGGTGGTAGGTAACTCACTTGCCAACCTCCAATCACCAGTGTAAAGGTGATATTTTCGACAAGTAGAATAATTTACTTTTGTGCAATAAATTATTACATAGTCAAGTGAAGTATAATGGTCAAATAAATAGTTTACTTTCCATTATCACCGTATTTACTGTGCTAGGAAAAAAATACTTGTGACCTTCGCAAGATACTCACTGATATTTAGGGTAATGAAGAAGAGAAATTAAAGAATATCACTATCAGAAAAGAGGATGTTCTTAAGAAGATAAATAAATTAAAGAAGACAAAATCCCCAGGGCCCGATGAAATTTCCCTCGAGTTTTGAAAGAGTGTAAAGAACAGATTAGCAGACCCTCATAAATTTATTTACAAAATCATTAGACACGGGAGTTGTGCCAGACTTGTGGAAACAGGCAAATGTAGTACCCATATTCAAAAGGGTGACAGAACATCCGCGTCAAATTACCGGCCGATTAGTTTGACGTCAGTAGTGGGAAAATTTCTTGAACCAATTATAGCAAATAACATCCGATCGCATTTAGAGAAAAACAAATTAATCTACGATTCTCAACAAGGGTTTACAAAGGGAAAATCATGTCTAAAAATCTGGCGTTTTTTTTAGGAAAGTCTTCGAGGTAGTAGATAATGACGAAAATTACGATGTTATTTACTTTGACTTTAGCAAAGCGTTTGACAGAGTACCGCATCAGAGGCTTCTGAGAAAAGTTATGGCTCATGGTATCGAGGGGAAAGTTTTAAATTGGATAAAATCATGGCTTACCGATAGAACACAGAGGGTCAGCGTAGATGGTGTTAAATCTGAGTGGGGCTGTGTAACCAGTGGGGTTCCCCAGGGGTCAGTACTGGGCCCACTCTTGTTCATAATCTACATAAACGATCTAGATACTGTGATCAGCAGTGACATAAGTAAGTTTGCGGATGACACCAAAATAGGTCGGCAGATTAATTCAGGACCACCACTCCACGACCCCCTGACGGAGACACGATGATCCTCCCCATACTGACCAGATATTATGTAAATAACATTGATTATGTGTTAAAGGAATATCCTTCCTTAGACTTTAGTAAGCCCCTTTATAATATTTATACTGTATATACTTGACACACTTGCCAGATGCTTCTGGTGTTATTGTACAGGGGTACCTAGTGACGGCACTAGGATCCCGCTTCCTCTATCAAAGAATAAACAGTTGAAATTGAATTGAATTGATCCAAGTGACGCGCTAGGTATTTACACTATCAAGGGCAAATAATTATATTGGAAATGTTGGTTAGTGATCCCATTTCATTAATTACTTCAGCAATAGCAGCATATGGGCCCCGGTGACGATACCTACCACTCTTACCCTAACAAACACTTCAACTGAACAAGGTGTTTAACATGACATAACCAGGCCGATAACCTCATGTATGTATATATGATTTTTACTCAATAATTTCATACAAAATCAAGGTCCCAGTACAGGTGGATAAGTACCCCGCACTACAACAACAATGTATCGATACTAATTCTAGAACTTTATTCATATATCCACATATTAGCTTAGGTTAATAGCCATCTTAATAGCGGTATTATCTATCTATCCACATGCTAACTTCGGTTAATAGCCATCTTAATAGCAGTATTATTATTATTATAATAATAATAATAATAATAATAATAATAATAATAATAATAATAATAATAATAATAATAATAATAATAATAATAAACGGTTTATTAATAGAGTTGCAGCCGGTGGCTGAAAATATACAAACTTACATGTCTATCCACATGCTAACTTTGGTTAATAGCCATCTTAATAGCAGTATTATCTGTCCGAGCCACGGCATCCACAACTCCTGTACACACTGCTGAGAGTTACACTACTGCCTCCTCCTCCCTGGACCCCACAGTACAACAACACAACTTGTTATCACCTTACCTTCACTCAACTGCTAATAACCACAACGTAGAGTCCTGGAAGTCCTCACGACGCCACTAGCACGAGGTAATCCACAAACAGCAAACGTAAAACATGGAAATAGCGATCAAATACTGTATGACCACACACACACACATGTTGCCGCCACCACTGCCGTACCTCTAATGATTACTGGCGAGTGAAGAACCCGAGGTGCTTCGATTCTTTAATTCATTGGTTCGCTTTACTGATTCATATGAAAATAATCGACTGGACGGCGAAAAGAACACCATACACGATTGGTCCGTCATCTATAATCTCATTAATTTTCTTAAATCACTTCTATCCACCATTAGCTAAAATAAAACTGATAATTATTAACGAAAGATAGTCATGAGTTTCGAAGCTTCGTCAACGATCCGCTCTTACGTCACTAAACTAGTCCACAACCAAACAAGCAGTTGGCTTCCACGGTTAGCATAAGCGTAATACTTCCATTACTATTTTATTATTATTACTATTAATATTATAAATATTATTATTATTATTATTATTATTATTATTATTATTATTATTTGGGGTTTTAGGCCGTGAGACGTGAGTTAATGTTCGACTTATGACTCGCTCTTTGCTCATGAAGAATATCAAAATCATCAAATATTAATTTATTTTTCTTTCTAGTGTGTGTAGATGGGAGGAAAGGTGTGTGGATTGGAGGAGGTGGGAGGGCGGAAGGGTGGGTGGATGGGAGGGAGAGTGTGTGAATGCGGGGAAGGGTTGTGGTGGTGTTGTGGTGTACTGTGGTGGTGTTGTGGTGTACTGTGGTGGTGTTGTGGTGTACTGTGGTGGTGTTGTGGTGTACTGTTCGGCTCATCGCTGAAAAAAGTTCTCTCTTTAATGTGTTATACTCCACCAGTCACCTGATCTCACACTCAGGTGACAGTCATAACCTCACAACATAATATGACTGGCTGTCTTATTCTCGATATACATCAAGTAACTGGTGGTTTATTTAATCCCACAACACAACACAACACCACAAAATAGTCAAACTCTATCACGAGGCTGTGTTGTGCTCCCTTTTCAGGCAGGACCTTCCCCATGTGACCCCTCCGTCATCTATCATTAGCAGGTGCTGGACGTGTGATCCTCCCTCCCTCCCTCCCTGCCAAATATAGAGGCGGGGATCTCTTCTTGGTGACGTCTGGGAGGGGACCCACTATTGTGAGGTGAGACCGTCATGCTCAGAGAGGGGAACCAAGGTATTTCTTAACACTTGACACACTCACAACTTCCCTCCCGGGCTATTTACACCTCTCGCTGCTCCACCCATTATGAAAAGTACAGTTTTTTGCGTTATAAATGTCGGTGAAGAAAGGTTGTTTGACGTGTACCTGATATGGTGAATTTCTTTATTTCATATATCGGTGTGTGTGTGTGTGTAATAATAATAATAATAATAATTAACGGTTTATTGAAAAAGTTCTGCAGCCCGAAGGCTGTGTGTGTATGTGTGTGTGTGTGTGTGTGTGTGTGTGTGTGTGTGTGTGTGTGTTAATGACATTTATCAGCTGATTTACGTGTTGTTTATGTTCTGGGACATTTATCTTATTCCATATCATTAAATTTAATTTATTCGTCTTCTTAGTGTCATTCATCTATTAATTTTGCTTTGTAGTCAACAAGGACAGATGTACAGACTGGTAAGAACATCTTCTTAAAGAGGTGAGGATGTTGATATGTGTACGTCAGCTGAATGGTGTATGGCTGACGAACTAATGGTGTATGACTGACGAACGAATGGTGTATGGCTGACGAACGAATGGTGTATGGCTGACGAACGAATGGTGTATGACTGACGAATGGTGTATGGCTGACGAATGGTGTATGGCTGACGAACTAATGGTGTATGGCTGACATACTGTACAGCACAGTATCCAGACTCACAAGAGGTGATGCATTATCTCTCTTAACTGGAGATATAAGTTTGCATTATGACTGAAATATTAATCTAAAGCACAAAAATAACCTTGTAATATAACCTAAACATTACACGGATACTCTACCTTAACTAGATACGTTGACTGAACACCATTTAAAAGACACCATAAAGATGTAAGTTCTTAACCTAAATATTATGCACCTTTTTACCTGTCTTTACTTGGTGTGGTTGACTGTATCTTGTTAAAGTGTTGGTGTAATTTGTATCCTATTTTAAAGTGTTTATTTTTGCCCTTTAACTTAACTCAGTCAGTAATGTTGTTGCTCACGTCTTCAGTAATGACAGGCGCTCATGAACCTATACAGGCTTGGGGGTGATGGTGTGGATGACCTTGATGTGAGCAGTGACCGAAGACGATACTGGGGAAGAATGAAAGAGAAAAGACACCTAAATGATGGACGTGAAGGATACTTGAGAAAATCAGAATAATCACAATGATAAAAAAAAAACGACATGAAAGATACGAGAGAAAAGTTGGAAGAAGGAGGATCTGCCGCGTGAATGTATAGACAAATAAACAAAATAAGTATACGTCAGTGGTGAATGTGGTGATAGTGACAAGAGAAACGCCCACTAAAGAAGAACTGGGTGAAGGAAGATGGAAAAAGAAATGACATGGATGATTCAGCTTACTGAGTACTGTGAAGCTTTCAGACTGTGGACGGACGGATACTTCGTCTCTCGTTGTACCCTGAAGATGTAAGAGCTTTTTATATCTCCACTTGTCAGTATTTTCCTTCGGTGTACAATGTTCACATCATTATCCTCCACCCACCAGCGCGGCGCGGCGGAGAGGAAGAGTAGCGGGGGCGGTAAGAGCAGAGCAATTTTCCGTACGGGACATTTATCCTTACGGGCAAACTTTCCAGAATTTGATCAGATTTGAACAAAATTACTAAAGGGCAAACAAAGCTTAGCTTAGAGAATTTAATGATGTTCTTGGTGTTCAAGTTAAAAGTGAAAGAGGGTGGCTCTTCTTCTGCCCAACTGTTAGATAGGGTGGAATCAAAGGTATTTCCTCTTATTAATTCTCCTCCTTTAGTTGACAGTCTTTCTTCCTTTCGCCGCAATGTTGCTTCACTCTCTCTGTTTTACAGGTACTTTAACGGGCAATGTTCGGTGGATTTGACATCCTGTGTACCGCCGTCCCTCCTCCTAGTCACAGGCCTGGCATTTGACATTATTAGGGACCTGCCACTCTTTGCCATAAACAGATAAAATGTACCGGGAACTTTCCCCCCACACACTCATCATTCTCTCACTTTATGTAACTTGACAAAACCTATGACCCTTCAGGCTTTTACGCCCTTAATGTACGAGTCATAAAGGCAAGTATGAACTTTTCATACTTCCCTGTTGGGCGCTGTAAACGCTTCTGCGCTTCACCTTGCACAGGATGTAAGGGGGTGCCCAATAAACTAGCCCCCTCGGGGGCAAATCTGAATCTGAAATCTGTGTACCGCCGGCAAGGCCGTGGGCTCGTAGCACACGTCTTGCCCGCGGTGCCCACCGTTTCTCTGTGGATGTCGGTCACACAAGAATAACCCGTTATAATACATCCTTCTTCCTCACACAGCCAGACTGTGGAATGCTCTGCCTTCTGTGTTTCCACACTCATTCAATTTGTCTCGCTTCAAAAAGCTGGTTTTCCGGCATCTTCGTGGTGTAGATTAATACAAAATAATCTTTTATATTTTTAATTTATTTTTACTCCTATTTTTTCGCCCCCCAGGCCCCGCTGTGGGTCGATGACCTGTGCCCGGGTGGGGTATTCCCTGTAAAAAAATAAATAAATATAAATAGGCCTGACAGGCCATCAGAAGCAGTGGGGCTTCACTGCCCCACCCGTAAAGTTATATTCAATTTACACCTGGGTGAAGGGAGGATACGACCAAGCTATCTGCAGGACAGGAGGCCAAGTGGTCAATCATTTTGACTTAACTGATACACTGGAGCACTAACTAACTATTTTTGGCTAATATCCGCTTACGTGGTGTAAACAATCTTAAAACAATTTTTAGTTTTTTTTTTAATTCAGATTCCCTGGAATACCGGCAAGTACTTGATGACGTAACAACCGTAACACACTAGGACAGTGGCAGGTATTTGAAAGCGGTTAGTTCGAGTCCCCACACCACGACAAGGTGACGCTAATACAAACACCAGATAGAGTTGTACATAATCTTGTCGTAATCCCTAGTCGTAATCACCGAGTATTATCTACATTATAATTTCCATTTGGCAGATTATGTGCATACACATCAAAAGGTGCTCCTAGTATTACTAAAATGAACACACACACACACACACACATATATATATATATATATATATATATATATATATATATATATATATATATATATATATATATATATATATATATATATATATATATATATATATATATATATCCTACATGAGTTTTAAGATTAATTTCCCTATGGAGTTAATTAATGAGTCACAGCTCAGAACACATGGCCAAGAGTTATAATTTATGTTGATGATAATCTGAATATATATTTTTACTTTTATTTTTTGTTTGCCTTATTTACCTAATGATCAGCCGACTAGTGTATCTATGGCTGCAGCACACTATAGACTAGGCATACATCGGTACACACGGAGACAGTGTAGCCCCACACCCCCTTCACTTCCCAAACTATAGTCAGCTCCCCACTCCCAGCCAGGTAGACCAGGGATGGCCTCCGCACGAACCACCTTTCCATAACACAGACCTCGAGAGCTGTAATTGTTATGCTGTGTTGAGTACGAGTGTCTGCTGCACTGTTTATATACGGTCATCTACGGTCACCCGTGTGTGTGTGTGTGGTGGGTGCCTGGGACTGTCAAGGCGACCAAGTGTGTGGTGGGTGGCCGAAGCTGTCAAGGGCGACCTAGGGTGTGGCGGGTGGCAGGGACTGTCAAGGCGACCAAGGGTGTCGTGTGTGGCAGGGGTTCTCATGGCGACCAAGGGTGTGGTGGGTGGCAGGGGCTGTCAGGGGGACCAAGAGTAATGCTTCTATATTAAGAAGACTCTCCTAACGACCTTACAACTTGCTTCCTTCTTCGTATCATACTGGGGTAGTTATTTTGACGTGGTCTCGTGATGGGGGAGGGTTGACAGGGACCGAGGTACGGGTGTGAGTTAGACAGTGTGGGTGTTAGACAGAGGCCGAGGTACAGGTGTGTGTTAGACGGTGTGGGTGTTAGACAGAGGCCGAGGTACGGGTGTGTGTTAGACAGGGGTGAGGTGTGTTAGACGGTGTGGGTGTTAGACAGAGGCCGAGGTACAGGTGTGTGTTAGACGGTGTGGGTGTGTTAGATAGACAGAGGCCGAGGTACAGGTGTGTGTTAGACGGTGTGGGTGTTAGACAGAGGCCGAGGTACAGATGTGTGTTAGACGGTGTAGGTGTTAGACAGAGGCCGAGGTACAGGTGTGTGTTAGACGGTGTGGGTAGTCCTCATCAGTGTCATAATGAGAGGGAACTGTGTGAAAAGTCATCAGCCCAGGGAGTCCGAAGTATATGTGTAGTAAATTATTATGTGTGTGTGTGTGTGTGTGTGTGTGTGTGTGTGTGTGTGTGTGTGTGTGTGTGTGTACAAGCTACAAAACATCATACATCCATAAACAAAATACAAAAACAAGAATTTAACACCACCTCAGACGTAACAATTGATAAACACATTCAAAATGATCCGTACATAATTCTTGTATTTATCTATGAGTTATAATGACGAGGGTCTTACCAAGAGACTTATAACGTAATATCTATAATAAGTATTCCCGCCAATCTTTACTACGAACGATGGCATGATGTGTGTCCCGACCTGTAAGACTTAATTGAAAGATGTATCAGGGAATGGATGGTTCCTTCTAATGAATTTATTATTGTGGTCTGTGTAAGTTGTCTTGGGTGGGTGGGTGAGTGTTCGCTTTATGTCTGCAGTATTGTGTGAATAGTCGTTCTTGTTCTGCCACACCACCACCCATATTCCGCCACACCACCACCACCACCTATATGCCAAGACACCACCACCACCCATATCCTACCACACCAGAAACACAGGGCTGAAACTGTTCCATTACCATAAACAAGGTTGGTAGATATCACCAGGATAAACGAACACGGTGGGGGCAGACCCGCTCCTCTCCAGGGGATCAAGAAGCTTTGTCTCCTACTGGTGGCTGATCGTCTGGCTCACACACCTACAGTATGTCACCGATATATCAATTATCCTAAAACTGTTATATTTATTTGTGTTGTGATTATATATCTACTGTATATGGTACAAGAAGAGTAACATAGAGAATGAGTTTATGTTGTTAATTTTTTTTAAGTAAGTTATTTAAGTTCTTTACGTGGATAATTTTGTTCTATATTTTCATCAGATATTTTCTATTTTTATTGTATTTTTTTTATTACTTTAACGCTAATAGCAGATGCAGTATTGTATATAATAAGTGCGAGGCAACTCCACACCTCCAACGAAGGTGACACAAACTGAGTCGATATCTTTATTTACTATTGAGCTTTACTTAACGCCAAAGGCACCTGGAAATACCATAAATATTACCAATAAGTTTGAGCTGCGACTAACTCCAAGAGAGGCTCTAAGTCCTATATCAAATAACTCGCTATTCCTTACGCCCGTTTGGCTAAGTGGGACGAAATATGTGGTGGCTAAGACTGGTTAGGTCATGGGTACGGTCAGCGTCACACTAATAGTTTTTGCGTTATTTTCTTGCATCGGTTTTCCTAAAGATTGTAATTTTTCTTCGTGCCCCGTCATACACACACACACACACACACACACACACACACACACACACACACACACATGGTACCAGCCCCAATCTGTGCTCGTCAACTGTAAAACCCAGGAGGTGCTCGAATACACCACTATAGGAACGATGACAACTTGTTGAAAAACGACAGAAATGGGAGAGATGATGTATAAAGTGGCGCGGCCCTAATCTAACCTAACTTAATCTAGCATAACGTAGTCTAATTTACCTTAACCTAAAGTAACCTATCCCAATCTAGTTAACATGATTTGATCTGCCTTGCCCTAACCTAACTTAAGGCGGCGTCACACTAGCAACTTTTTGCGTCAACTCTCCCTCTCATTAATTGGTTCCGGATCCAACAAAACCTAACCTAACGTTTATTCAAGCCTGCCCTGCATGTACTCGTCCTGGTCACAGTCTTGGATAGCCTAACTCCGGATTAACTGGGCCTCGGATAGCCTGACTTAAGATTTACAGCGTGTGGATAGCCTAAACCGGGTGAACTAGCGCCGTCTTGGCCTTTCTAAATTTGGGTCACAGATCGTAGTAAAACAACTTGGTTTAAGTCTTGAAAGATTTATGCATTGTTTTAAAGGTGCTTTGCACATAATATCCTGGCCGTTATAATACTAGTTATACACAAATGATGGCACTACAGTATATTATTATGATTGTTTGAACCAGACTCCTGCACCCCTGTACATATGTTTCCTGTAAATTGATAAAAATCTTGATCAAGATCTAAATTATTCCCTGTCAAAATGAGGTTAAGTGTATGTAATCGAGTTCAAACACTCTTCCAATCTTTCTTTTATCTGATCCTAACTAACATTTGCTTTTGAATCATCACAAATAAGTACCACAGGCGGCATCATCTTTTTCCTTTGCGAAATAAAAAAGTTTATTCAAGAATTGATCCAAATTTATTCTAATTTTTTTCTTAAGTTTTGTACCATAATGCACAATATATACGACAGCCCCGCCTCCTCCACGTGTTATTATGACTTCATCTCCCAACCTGGTTTTTAATATCATAAATTCCTGCTGTTTTTTTTTTCAATGTCTTAAGATAGAGAGTACACATCTAATTACAGTTATGTCTCGATGCAAATTCGTCGGAGTGTTGACCGGCCGATATCTTTGTATCGTAGCTTAGCTGAGCCCGAGGATGATGGAGCCTCACTCCCTGTGGGGGAAACTTGGCTAAAACTAATCCCTGGACTCGCATCTTGACCCGGACACCAACAGCGTGAATTTTCTTACAAAAGTTAGGAGAAGGGTTGTTTCCTGTAAGTTAGGTTTAGGTTGGATTGAATTAGGTTAGAGGTAATTTAAGTAAGGTTAAGTTAGGTACAGAACCTTGGGATTAGTGAGAGACTCAGTGAATTTAATATACGAATCTTTGAAGATTTGAGTCCAGGTTTACCCCGACATATCGAACACTCTATCTCGCCGACATTACGTATTTGGCAGCAACACGATAGTTGTAAATAAAACTCTCGTTCGTTTTAATTATCTCTTAGTGGAAGCACCGCCCACATTATTACTAACGGCCTCAGTTGATCACGCCTGTGGTCTGCACCCGGACACTAAGTTGTTTTCCTCTTTACCCTCCCAGTGTCACTAATACTCACTGTGCTATATACAAGCAAGCACTAAAATATGAGGGTGCGTGGCAACAAACTTTAGTACGTGTCCTATACACGTAGTGTTATATATATTCCAGCCTAAATAAGGTATAAATAAATTATACAAATAAAACCGCAGCAAGACTTGATAAACTATTAATTTATGCTTAACAAAATGAGTGGCAAGGCTGCACTTCTTGATGATGTCTCTACTATACTGTACTGTACATTATTCCCTCTTAGTTTGTTTATACTGGGACTCCCGTTTGCGTCTCTCCTTACTTTTTTAAAAACACTTCGCCTCCACTGTAGTGCTTCATGTCTACCATAACTCACTCACACCTTAATAGTTCCAGCCTTCTCATTGTGAGGGAATTACTTTATCACCAAGACGACATTCTTCTGCAAGATAAAGCACAAGAGTTTACATCACTGGCGGCCTCTGGCTACACTGTAGTAGACATTTCGGAGATCTTCATTAAATCGTGACCTTACATCCCCTACATGACCACACCCAAACCTCTTATCAGGAAGGGTAGAGCGACAAGCTATTTGGGGGGGGGGGGCGACACCTGCTGATACTAACTTACTAATAAGGTAGTGGCAGGTTATCTTTTCCTACCCCAAGAAAGTGTTACCCTCCTGAAATCAGTGACCATTTTATTTCTCTCATTTTCTAGTATATACATCAGGTAAGTATCATTTCCTATATAATGTTAATGTAAGTCAATTTTCAGCACATATTATCCACATTGAACAGCATCCTTTATCCCTTGTCCATCTTAAACCTTTTCACGGTGATGAGTAAGATTGTATTCTTCAGATCTATTTCCTCTTTCCAGATGTGTCATTCGTTTTTTAAAGGTATTTATTTTTTTCTCATCAGTTAAGTGGGTACTGGATTTGCTGGATGATTCATGGCAGCAAATTGTAAAAATATATATATATATATATATATATATATATATATATATATATATATATATATATATATATATATATATATATATATATATATATATATATATATATATATATATATATATATATATATATATATATATATATATATATATATATATATATATATATATATATATATATATATATATATATATATATATATATATATATATATATATATATATATATATATATATATATATATATATATATATATATATATATATATATATATTGGTTTTGTAGTCATAAAATCACCTTCAGCAATGAGATTGATCAAGTTTGACCCATTATCAGGGGTATTTGTCACGTCATGGGTAAACAACACAATTTTGCAGTCGTGAGCTTAAAAATTCTGGGAGTTGCGTCGCGAGCAAATAACACCCGAGTTAAATAGCAAATGATATAAGCAATTTACTTATCATTTATGAATTAGAAAGATAACAACGCTTTTCTCCATAAGAGAATTCAATACAAATCTTCGAACAAGTGTTGTGTTGTCTTATCACTGCGTCAACAAGTTGTGTAGTGTGACCATAACAGCGCGCTATAATGTCCCACAACAACTTATATCAAAGCAGAATCCCTTCCCTCCTGAGCCGGCCAAGGACCAGGGGAAGACAGGGATCAGGATGAATCAATGGGGTCCCCAGAGAGATATATAACCTGAGAGGCCTCGTAAAGACAGCCTGAAAACGTTAAGAGTGGTGGGACGTGGTCAACAGTCCTAAATATAACGATAAAACGCTGATACCATGAACCCAGTCGCGTAGTCGCCACTAATGTAAGCAAGTGTCAGTCTTTTATAAGCGATGTTTCTTTTAATCAGTCATTTTCACTTAACCGTGTACACGATTCATTTTATAGTCTGCTTATTGCATCACTGTTCACCGTCTGCAGGTTACAGTACTTGGCTGTCTGAAACCATTTGATAACACCAGCTGTCACCATACTCCTTCCTCTCACTTATCTAATTAAACATCTTTCAAACCTTTCCTCTTCAGCCCTCAACGTCCCTACAACACCATGTACCTCCTCCCTCCTTGCCTCATAAACAACACCTCCCTCCTCCTCCTCCTCCTCCAGGCAATACAAGAATTAAACACTCAATCCTCTGTAAGACACAAGTGGAGAGCATTACACAGGCCTCGAGGCGTTGATGTAATATAACTCAACCAGAAATAACTCCTCCTCGCGCGTTGTTTTCACCTGAAATTTGGGAATTTTTCTCATTAACTTTCTAGTAAATCACCTTTTAGCATTCAAAGTTGATTAGGGAACTGTTATGATGGGTTTGTTCTTCTCTTTAGTGATTTAATAGTTGGTAAATTATCACAGTTTTCTCTCTCTCTCTCTCTCTCTCTCTCTCTCTCTCTCGCTCTCTCTCTCTATAGCTCTCTCTCTTCTCTGTTTGGCTCTCTCTTTTCTCTCTATTCTGCGCACGCTTAAACATAACAAGAGATGGAGTCAACAGCCTTAAAGGTGAGCGACCAGGTAGGTAGGTAGGTAGGTACTCTCCCGCACACCAGCAGATAACAGGGAGGTCAGGTGAGGCGTGAGACAGGCAGGAAGACATTATGTAAGATGGTGACTCTGGGTTAAATAATACACACACAAAAAAAAAACATTGTATCACCAGAAATAGTTTAGCTCCCTAGCTTAGTCTACCTTAAGATTAGCCTTGTCAATCCTAACCTAACCTAACCAGTCATGGGGGAACAACCAGAGTCAGAGAAGGAACAAGGAGGAACAACCAGATGATGTTACTTGGCGGATACAGGGAGGTTCACGTTGGAGGGGTGGTCGGATGTGAGGGAAAACAATAACCTGAGGTCAAGTAATGGACAAAGCCGAGGTCAAAGGTTAGGTTAGGAGGATTTTAGTTTAGTAAAGGTGATGAGGACAGGGACAATCCGGGGTTAAGATCAACCAACCAGGACTCACAGGTGAACGAGCTATAGAGGTCACTAGAGGTCAAAGATAAGACACACACAGGAGTAGACGTTTGCTGTCCCGACAGGTATTAATCAGGTGTGAGAGGGAAGCATATAAATAAATATAGGAAGTATAAGAGACAGGAGGAGGAAGAGGAGGAAGGATACAAGCGACTAACCCAGTTCTCAAACACTATATTCCCTTAAACTGCCAAACCAGTCAGTACTCAAGTGAGAAAATCAATACTGTACCTTGAACCTAATGACAGGATTGCCACTATATACAAAGTCATTATATCTTTTTTCGTGCAAATTTAAGAAACTTCCTGATCGCCAATTAAACCAAATTCATTTAGGGAAAATGAGAGTTTCTCTTACGCTCAAGGTAATAGCGAATCCGGGTCGTGAACAGCGATTGGTTGACGAGGGGTGACGTCACGCGCGTGGGAGGGTTCATTCACAAATCGTGACGCAGGCAGAGGCGGGAGTAATGACGTCAGCAGAGTGATCAATACAGCATAGGACCCAGACGAGGGAACGCAGCAAGACCCACATTCTACTACCCCCTACAACACCCTTTTCTTTCATTCTTTTACATTTCACTCCCCCAGACCTGACTTCCCTTCTTTCCTTCACAATTGAGATACAGTTCTCCTTTTTTCCCTCCCTCCATATAGGTCCAGATTTCTGTTCCACATTATTTGTTTTATCCTTTCTTCTCTCTCTCTCTCTCTCCACACCACGACTCCACGTTCTCCAGTACACCTTTCTCTCTTCTTTACTTTACCTGTTCTTACTCTTGTTTCCCCTCATCCCCATCAGCAGTTATCATGAACACCTCCATAAGTGTCCGGGTTGGGAGTACGTTACCGGGGTCTTGGCATTACCTAACACCCACAACAACAACGTGACATCACATCCGGGTCAACCCCCTTCAGTACCCTCCTGAACCTGTGCGGCGGAGGTATACAGGGTGGCGTTCCTCTCCTCCGTCAGTGTACAAGTAATATCTGGGAAATACATAATAAGTATCAACATTGGAAATACTGCCTGGGACAAATCGCCATAATCCGTAATATTGGAAATTATATTTTTAAAAGGTGGCGCGCGCACACACACACATATCCGGGGCTAAATCTTTGATGGTTGCCACTTGTTCGACGACAAAAAACGCTCGTCCTGGACTTTGGGGCTTCCGGAATCTCCTCAACTCTTTCACAATTTGTTATAAGTTATCATTATTATTTGGGGTGGACAGGTTAAGTTATTTTGGATGGAGAGGTGACTCCTTCATACGCAAGTGGGTGACTCATTTACGCAATTACGCATCCTCATACACCTCGCTACCTATCCATTTGTTCCCTATACCTCACTACCTACGTGTCTGTTCGTTATAAACTTTCACCCACAAGTGACCCAAGTGAGTGTTTCAACGCAGGTTAGGACGACGGAGGGGAGGTGGGCAGTGTGGCTTTGACCTTTGACCACAGTATTTGTGAATGGACGGTAGCAGCGTCACGATCCTCCCATGTTACTAGGCTTTGTGTGTGTGGGATGGGGGGGGGGGGATTAAGGGGTTGTGCAGTGTGTGTTTTCATTCTTTACTTCATTCATTCATGTTCGCCTCACGTGTGTCCATGTATCAGTCAAAGGTCTTTTCCGGATATTTAATGATTCCCATTACTAGTTTCATTTCTTAATCTTTTGTTCTACTTCCATATATGTTTTAATAACAAGTCTCAGTCCTCTGGCGTCTCCTTTAAGCTGCAATGAGGAGGCCAGTCTTTGGTGTGTTCAGTGATGCTATACAGTACAGTAATATAATTATAACAATAATGAGATAATGATGATGACCAAGGCAATAAAAACATCATGACCTGTACTGTACTGTACCGTACTATACTGTGCCGTACCGTACAGTACAAAGTAGAACTCGGGTTGTGGACGGATCCCAGAGTTTTCTCCAGCACACAGTAAGACTCAACGTTAGTCCGAGATTATTGATTTAGACAAGTCGACAGATATAAGCCTGACCAACAATGTTTTGGTCTAAGACAAGGAGACATACCATAGCTTAGGGTACAGTATACTACTGCACCACTGTAGCTTAGGGTACAGTATACTACTGCACCACTGTAGCTTAGGGTACAGTATACTACCGCACCACTGTAGCTTAGTGAGGCACTATTAATTCTATCAGCAGCTACACACTTCTTGTGCTTCAGTTACTTATTTTTGACAGCCTACAAATTCCATCGTCCCCACAAAATACTACGACAAAGACAACAGAATATTTTTTTTTAATAAGATGTGACGTGAAACATAAACTGTAGTATTGTAACAACACTGAAGTCGACTAAAGGTGCACGTCACCCACACATTTCCCCTCAGGCAGTTGCGTGAACAAGCTCTCTGCATGACGACTTGTGATGGTCAAGGTCACTCGAGCTCTACACACAATATTGTTTGGAGTTCACGTTAATCATATCTAAGATGGACCAGTCAGTGTTACCCGTGATGTGAACAAGAATGGGTCACCATAGCTCCTAAAGTTAACCCCATCAACATGACACGTTAGTTTTACCCTGACTAGATTAACAGTTCACTTTTAACCAAAGCGAAAGACTTACAACATAACACACAACCTTCTCATTGTGTGTCAGTGTTACCCAGATTAAGTTATTACAGTTCATTGAAGAGCAGAGCCTGGCTTACTCCATACGGGCGGGAGGGGCACATGAAACTATCCACTGCAGTAACCTAAAGGGAAACACTCTAAACCCTTACATGCGACAGTCTGGTTTAGAAGAGAAAAAACGCAAAACGAGAAAGTGTGGAAATAGCCTAAATGACGCGGTAAACACACGGGTATAAACTAGTGCAATATTGAGGAGAAAAAACCGAATGAGACCAACACTGCTACTGAGGATTATACGCAGGTTCCTCATTATCATCATCATCAGCCACCTCACCCGCCATAGCAACGTCCGGAGAAAGGGCAGAGTTGAGCGGGTGCCATGAGTTGAAGGTGAGAGATGAGCGTGAAGAGTGGCGCAAGGTGTGGGTGGGTGGGGGAACGAGGTGACGAATGTAGGTGGGTGGGTGAGGGGCAGGGGGACAGGTATTGGTGGTGGTGTACGGGATGATAGATGAAGGCAGAGGTGAAGGGACACGAGGCCAGCTGTTGGTGTAGGTGGAGGAAGTGGTTGACAGGAATAGGTGAGGAAGAACTCGGGGGAAGGGAAGAGGTTTGAGTGCCCGACGTGGATTTATAACATGGGGGATATACATGAATGGAGACGCTGGAAGAGGCGTGGGTGTGAAGCATGGGTAGGCGCGTGTGTGTGTGTTGAGACGTGGATGAAGAACAACGTGAGGCAACAGAAACGAAGGAAGTACAGCAGTAGTGAGAAGCGTGAAGGAGAGGAACAGTATCCCAGTCAGATATAATGGTGAAGGTGGAGTTAATTTGTGGGTGTGGATTGAGGTTATGAGAGTTGGCACGAGTCAGGTACATATGGTTAAGGGGTTCGGCAGGCTGATTAAAAGTAGAGAGTGTAGCTGGCGGCGGGGGAGGAACCAAGGTGAGACAAGGTCATGATGAGAGTATAACATGATGCGCAGGAAACTAGATAGCTGGAAGCATCTACCCGTAACAAGCTTATCGCCTATAATCCTACTTTGCCTTATTATGCTTCCATTACTGAACCAAACATCTCTTCACTTAGAAATGATAACTGTAACGAAAAGTAAAAAAAATAAGAGAGTTGTTTACACTACAGAGAAGCAATAACAATAACAATATCTCACCAGAGAGTAACGAAAACAACCCTAAAACTAAGAACCTTCCCAGTTAAAGTTCTAGAATCAGTTCATGATTAAGAAGTAGAATATATATTACAAAGTGTACATTGATGGCAACAAATTTAAAGGTAGGACAAGGGTTATACACGACACACTAGTTTACTATTAGAAAAAATAAATAAATAAACAGTGGAAATTATTCAGCCCAAACGAGGTCCTCTGAGGGCAATAAAGGTCTAAGTACTGCCCCAAGGAATTAAAAATAAATAAATTAATAAATAAATAAATAATCTTGGTAAGCTTCGGAGGCCAGCCAACCCACGGATGGAAACCTGCGATGGAAATGAGAAGAAAAATAAATCTGATAATTCATTAAAATAAGAAAAAACCTCAAAACTATATATAAATGACTTCCTGGGACCTTCTTATTAAGTCTTAAGTAATATTCTCAGTAATATTTTGTGGATGATTCGTGTGATGTTTCCAGTAATATCTTGTGGGTTTTTCGTGTGGTATTTGATTCGTGTAATATTCCCAGTGAGCTCTTGTGGGTGATTCGCATGGTATTCACAGCCAACTCTCATTGGCGATTCGTATGTGAAAAGAACTGACCTTATTGGCTTCACAGATACCTTACAACAAGACTGCAGCTGAACAGATTATAAATAAATAAATAAAAGTAATAAATTAATATATAAATCCCTCATTAACCTGAAAGGTTGCGGGTCAAGATCCATATTATCAAAAAATGAATAAGGTTCTTCATTCAATAATTATAACATACAACATTTGACCGTGAACTTTTTAACAACATACTGACTGACAATATCTATGTTAAATACTGTACAGTCACACCCAAAGCTTAAAGAATCTGGTGAAAACTTTCAGGTAAATTTGACATGTATACATCACATTGAATGTAAATGGAAGTGTTTACTGTATTCCATGTAGCAATTGTAATGGAAATTATGTAGGACAGACAGGGAAAGCATTGCAACTCAGAATTAAACAGCATAAGTACAATATTAGAACAGCATGTGAAAGCAGTGCCCTGTTCGTTCATAACCCTGTATAAGGAACAATAATCATCCCATTGATTGGGAAAGCAGTTTAGAAGTGTATAAATCTTCATGTGTCACAGAAAGACTTCTAGTTGAACCAAGTTTGATGAGAGAAATATATTCTTTAAACCTTAGTGATGGTCAGTACAAAACTGATAATATGTTACACAAATTTATTTGTCAGTGGCCCAAGGTTAAAAATGCTTTGAAAGCACGTAAGGTAGATGTATGATAGATGATTAGTGGGTCTCATATTTTTTTTACCTGAGGTGACATGACTAGTTATGTCGCCCGTTCTAATAATATCTTCTTATGTTTGCTGTGTGGATTAGTGAATGTCATGTTTTTTGACCTGACCTCATGTTTTGTAAGGTCACCCTGTGTACATAAGTTCTCTCTGAAGATGTCTTGAATAAAGACGAAAGGTAAGGTTCTCCATTGTTTCCCTTTTCCCTGTGTGATTTTATCAAGATTTATCTTATCCACGTTTCCATTGTGGATATATATATATATATATATATATATATATATATATATATATATATATATATATATATATATATATATATATATATATATATATATATATTCAAGAATCTTGAATAAAGAATGAAAGCTAAGGTGCTCCGTTGTTTCCCTTTTCCGTGTGATTTTATTATATATATATATATATATATATATATATATATATATATATATATATATATATATATATATATATATATATATATATATATATATATATATATATATATATATATATATATATATATATATATATATATATATATATATATATATATATATATATATATATATATATATATATATATATATATATATATATATATATATATTTATATATATATATATATTTATATATATATATATATATATATATATATATTAGTGCTTAAAACTCCAACTCGGTTTGGTTAGTTTAGGTAAATTTACTGGTAACATAGATAATACTGCACTCAATGTGACAGACAGACACTAACTCTGAGAGGCTGTGATACTGTACCCGCCATCAATTCATCTCCCCTAGAGGATGGAAATATCAAACACAATGACACAGTATGCTCAGGAAGGGAAAAAATGGTGATCGTGGAAGGAGTTAACGGCGAAAGAGGACAAAGGTCCGAGGGATTATCAGAGGTTGGGGGAGTATGGGGCGGTCGTTATAATCCCTTAAAGAGGACCGTCCCAGTGATCAAGCGAGTGAAAGGTGAAAGGTCGGTGGAAGGTAGCGGCGGTAGAGCGGTAGTGGGTGCAGGAAAGCGATTACAACATACTAATTTTGAAGGTAGTCTAGAGATAATATAGAAAGGGAGGTAGGAGACGGCGGCCACTATAAAGGGGAAGAGGTGCCTGAAGGGTGATCAAATACCTCACTTGCTGCTCTTGCGTCACCATTAAAGGCGATCCACATAGTACAGTATTGGGGTAATTTCCTCAGGTTCAAGTACACACATTACCTGTCACCTCCCACCCACGTCACGTATGTCTTATCAATTGGGGATACCTAAACTTATCAGCAATAACAAAGTAAATCCTGTTCTGAAATAAATTGGTTTAGAATATAATATACATACTGCAAACTGTATCTAGGCAGCATTATTTTCATTTATACAAAATAATATCTCTTGCTTTTACATTTACAGCATGACGGTAAAGAGTCAGAAAGTGTTACAGTTAGACGTGTCAGACTGTACAGTATATATGAGATTTTTTTCCTTGAATGTTCAAGTAGATTCAAAGTTTTGTCGCCCTCCACTATATTTACAATGACATATGTGGTCCAGAGCCTACAAAAGGTTGGGGACATAAGAATGGAGGAAACTGAGCTTTAAGAAAAATGCTCTGCTGTGCACAACACGATGGAAACATAATTATAATGATCAGAAAATATTTGTACTGTATATTGAACTCTGATAATTTCTTTTCTACATATCATTAACTTTTAAATTATTTGGAATAATACGACCAAGAACATAAATTGGAGCTGAGACTATTGTTTCTGCCAAAGTAAAGCATTTGACCTCGAAGTCAAAGGTAACTGCCAACACTACTTCTGAACAGCATATATGGTGTTCTGTCTCTCCCTCTTGATCATGACACTTGTCTTACGTGTGGTTACAGTAAAACCCCGTCTATTCACTCTCGTCCAGTGTTTGACCTGATAAATTTTACCCGTTACTTGTTTCACATCTGGGTCTCGCATTTTTTAAGAATTTCCATCTTACAGACAGAAAAAGTTAAACTCCCTGTAAAGTTTCCGGTCCCCACAAAACTAAGAGATGTGAAGGAATTTGAATCGTAACTTTCTTTGCGTCCATAATTAAGATTCATATTAAAATCTGTTCAAAACGTCCATATAAACAAACGAAAGAGGTCAATCTAGGTTTTGTTCCTTAGGGAATCTCACGATGTTTTCAATAATGCCGCAAGCAAAACCATCGAGTGAGGTCTTCGAGAATATCTATGGGGCGAGAAGTTAATGAGAAAACGCTCATGTAAGCTAAATGACAGTGCCATTTGTCTCTAATTTATCATATATCAGCCCAACCTGTTTTTAAAGGCACCATAATTATGAGTTTATTTTTTTTCTTTTTTTTTCTTTTTACCTTAAAGGGTTTATTAACTGGAGACGTCATAAAAGGAAGACAAACGGACATCAATCTATTCGAAAAAGATCCATTTAATCTTTATTACCAATACATAATATTGCATTATCATAAATTATAAGGAACATTATACTAACAGCAATTATAATCCAGTAAATCAATGTCCTACAGCAGATAATGTTAGGTTAGGTTAGGTTAGGCCACCTTTCAACGCATTATCGGTCCACTGAAGATCACTTACTGCAGACCCTTAACCATTCTACAAGTTACAAATGTGACCTTGAAATTTGACTTTTAGATCCCGATGACTTGAGCCTCTTTCTGACCCCCCCCCCCCAACATGAAATCAAAACAGTGTGAACTAAATATATTTCTTACGTGTGTTTGGACGGCCACAAGCAGCAGGTCTTCAGAGTTATAACTGAAGTTTTCTGGGAGATATTTTCCAACAAAATAAATGGGAGGAAACACCGTCAACATCACCTCCACTGCCAGGTACTCCACCATCACCGACAACAAGAACATCGTCATCATGTGGCTGGTCTTCATTTTGACTCACAAGGGGAGGTCCTGTGAAGCGCATAATAATTACACATACATCGACTCTTTTTGCCCATTATGTTCCCGGTAAAAAAAAATAAGACCCGGTCAATATTATTCACAAATGAAACTTCCAGAACACTACAGTTGTATTTGGTTGTTTCTGGCTGATTTACACCATAATGTTCGTGTTTATTTAACACGAACATTATTTCTTCCTGGACAAGCAAACTCACCTGGAGTTGTGCATCTCACCAGTTTTTACTGTTAATAGTAACCTTCAGTTTTTAGTTACAACACCACTTACACAGGAAATATGAAAGTTAATTTCATCTTCTTGCTTTAGCTTAATATTATTACGTTACTCTTTTAATTAAGGTAGACCTTTAATATATACGTATGTATAATGACACACCATGACATACATGCGAGTGGGCGTCTGGAAAAAAAATCCTAATAGTCTTGGTAATGATGATGTTAAATATTAAAACAGACAAGTCATTAATGTTTGACCTACGGTATTATTTCTCATTTGTGTCTTATCTTTCCCTCGTTTGTTGTAGGATCAGCACTAGACCGCAGCGTATGGCTGAAGATCTACTTACCTGTGTGATGTACAGTATACTATGGGTGTGTGACCTTGGACAATATAACCAATTTGCGGTCTTGTTACATTGCTATATATATAAGCATGATGAAGCAGTAGACTGAATAGAGCGAGCAAGAACGATTTGTATAGGCTGATGTTCACCCTGCAGTTAGCCTCCTCAAATGGGAAATGTTCTGCTGCCACTGCAACAGCTGCATATCCTTTCCTGGTATTGTTAAAGAAGGTAAAACAGCTTGCCTATTTTAAGTTGCACAACCACTTAAATCTTGTGATTCTCTTGTCAGTATATCTGTTAATGTATTTAAGAGAAAAAGTCACCCGATAAATATCGTCTTATTCTATAATGTATAATTTACATAAACACTACCTGATAAAATCACTTGATAGTTTTACACGTAGAAATACCTGAATTAGATATAAATTCCTGTATTTAGATACTCACATTTCCTGTGTATTCCAGATGGTAAGTATATATCACAGGCACATGCCTTATCAAGAACCTTTAGTAACGAGTACGTGGGATGAACCAATCCCTCCTCATCTCCCCATGTTAAAATCTCTGTTCCCGGCCGCCCACACACACACACACACACACCCGCTACCCACATGTGCAGCACCTACGCGTGCTCGTACTACCCACAGGTTCATGCTGCCCACGCACCCAGGGCACTTCTACCTGTCTGTCCCTGCTGTGCCCATCATGGTCATGTTTAACACACGCCACACTGCCCGCCAATACCATCTTTCCCGAACAGATCACTGCATTTCTCCATTAGTCAAAGATCCGACGTTCACACACAACCACTTTATATAGACAAATTACGGTACTGCTTCGTCACGACTCATGCCTCCCACCGACACACAACCCTAGACTATCTTATGTACTATATTGGCCTTAACACCTCCAGGGTCACTGTGGTATTATTTCCAAAGTATAGAGTTAATGTTACCGAGTACTTGTAAACTAAACATTAACAAGAGAACTTTCCTAGAAAATATCAATGATAACTGCAAGTACCTCAACTACTGTCGAGTTATATAATCTCTGTTTATGGTCTTCCGCGTATGTCCCATTAACATACTGTATATTGTCCCGGAGTTAAACATCTTACTGCGGCTTTAGCGTTTTCATGTGTATCAAGAAACATGTAAATGGGTTAATGAATACAGTTAACACATATACTGTAATGTGGTTTAAAGATAATATGAGCACCCTTGGCCAAAAAAAAAGCTAGAGATCTATGTATAGAACCAGAAATTGCCTTTATATGCAGATAAGTGGACAAGAGCGGCGATCAAACACGTGTAGACGAGTAGACACTGAAAGTCAACCACAACCCAGCACTCTATCCCCCCAGCAGGAGCCCCCCTCCCCAATGTAGCGTTTTATCCCCTAGAAGGAGTCCCCCCACCTACCGTTTCTCAGTACTAGGTACAATATATCTATTACTAAAGGTTTCAATACTTTAAGACATTTCACATTAAAAATATTTAACTTTGATAAATTAACACTGTACATGTAATTAACAAATGATAACATCTCCCTTCTTGGTAACGCTTGGGGTCTCTTCCTCTCATTAACAATACTCACTGCTGGAAATATGGCAAAAATACAATGAAAAATAATGAAACAACGAAATATAAATTTTTTTTTCTCCGGAAACACTTAGAGTAGAGATGTTTTTATCAATCAAAACTAACAGTGTCAGTTTACATCAACACGTTCACTAATCTTATCAAATTGTCAACCCACACACATTCTTAAGACCCAAAGACAACCCAAAACTTTCAAGGCACCATTTATGCACCGCTTATGCACTAACAACAACGCCTACGATACTGACAACAGCCACCACCACCTACTTGGTTTCCAGACACCCACCCACATGTAAATCGTCCTCGCTCACCCACTCCTTCAACAACATAGCCCACTGGAGTCAGCCACGCCCAAATGCTCATGACATGCCCGAAAACTAGCCTTACTTCCCCATACCTGCAATCACTCGTAACCGCCAACCACATACTGTAACCATGGTCCAACACGGCTCACCACACTCACACCCAACACGGCTCAAGACATTCACACCCAACACGGCTCAAGACATTCACACCCAACACGGCTCAAGACACTCACACCTAACACGGCTCAAGACATTCACACCCATCACGGCTCAAAACACTAATCCAATGCACGTTCACAGATCCCACACGTTCAACATATCTCAAACATCAAATCCAGACCACCGATGTACCGTAGTTAAGGCAGCCGCACTAAACATGTTCACTTTTCCATCCTGTTACTCACAAATCCAGAAATCACCAATATCTTTACATGACCCACACTCTACAGCACACCCACCACAGCCATCACACCACCCCGACGTTCCTCATACCTGCATTTTGTATAAGTTCAACAGGACACATCACACGCCACACCTCACACTGATACCTACACAAACCATTGTCGCCAATTCAATCAGTACAAGTATATTTGACACCGCCCTCGCATTCCCGACACCAGAGTGTAGCCCTCACGTTCATAACACCTACACAGTCAACCTGATACTCAAACACCGATGAACCACCAATATATGTGTAATATCCATATACCACCCACACGCTCAAGACACCATACCGTGACACCCACGCCACAGGGCTAAGCGACATACAAGTTGCCTAATCACCCAGAAATTAGCAACCAAAAATTAATAACCCTTATTGAGAGAATTTCAAGTTCACTCAAACTTCATTCTTCAGCTGAACATTGATTTGTTGGGCGTCATTACGTTGGCTACTAAATATACTCCCTTGATAAATAAACCCAAAGAAATCTAATTTTGTACTGGGGTGGGGGGGGGGAGGGGGGCTTGAGGCTTGGTGCCAAACGACATGACCTGAGCGACTAACGTGTTCATAATACACACTCACTGCCCACACGTTTATAACACGACTACACCACCCACATGCTCATGAGACCCAAGACACTTCACAAATGTTTGATATCTACAAAGGACCAACACGTTCTTGGAATCCACACGGTCTACTTATTCGTTCATGACACGCAAAACCTTACACCTACTCATCATCCAACCTTACTCATCTCCTCCCCCACACACCACCCAGTATTTTTGACAATCTATTAACACCACACATTTATAACCCCCCCACACATACACACACAACATGTACGTTTCTTAATGTCATGAACACCCACACACACAAAACACAAAACATAGACATCCCCATATCACACCACACATGATGGTAACACTCGTATATCACTCAAATGTAAATATCAATTACTAACACTTACACACTGAACGAAGGCTCCTGATGCCCACGCACGGACTATAAGTTTTGACCTACCACCTACAGCCTGGCTACTTGTTACTACGCATGTATGGTCAAATTTTTTTAATGAAATTCACACACACTATAATTTACGAACAGTATTCATAACGCGCTCAAAAACACATATATCATAGCCACAAGCAGGACACCCACGCCCACCCTACTCCTCAACACACACACATACCCCACCCACGTGTACCTGACACCCACGCACCACCCACACGCCCCAAAACATTTACGGTTTAGTTCAAGCCATCCAATTCGTCCCACACAGTCACCCACACACCCACAGTGGACATACATCCATCTCTCGCTAACACCTACGAAATGCCAATTTCACCCACGCAATGACACTTTTAAAAACTCAAACATATTTTTTAATGATACTTACGACAAAACAACTCAAGATGGTGCAATATGGTACACTCTCATGTCCAAATTTGGCCATCCCAAAAGTGGATAAACTGGTTTTGGACGTCACACGCCTTGTAGTAACTGGGCTCTTGGTAACGTAACTCTGGAGGCTCATCTACACTTCGTGAAAATTTACTCCCATTTGGCAAAAACCTATGGGCAGGGATCGACCAAACGCCTAGTAATGCATACCCTACCATGTGTGCACCAGCAGGTTAACCCGGTATGTAGCAACAATCTCGCGTAAATCCATCTTACCAATGTAGCTAACACCAATGTCTGAATACCCACAACATTCATGTATTGCGATATAATATAAATATATCACAAAACATCAAACAAAGAGTACCATAGATGCCCTTAATCCCTGTAATATGAATCAGTATACCAGAGATATATCAATATCTAGCTGTGCACCCACACTATGCACATCACCCACCCACATACACATCACCATGATTGCCCGTAAGATTGACCTAAAAAGGCACAAACATATCAATTTCACTCAATCCTTTTATATGGCAAAGACGAGGGATTTATGTACCTACGTTTCCATTACTGTATTGGGATATTTCAACAGTATTGGGAAATTGTATACGCCACAAAAAACAGCACCACCACAATGGTTACAAGAGAATGTTACAATACATCACAAAATTAACTTGAGATTGGAGAGACTTAGTACCGCTCAAGTAAGTGTTTAATAAATTTATCTTGCATTTAATCTTTGGAGTTGTTATATGTAAATGGTTAGTCCAACAGAGGCGTCCCTTCAATCTAATATCCATCCACCATTCACGAATTAACTAGAGTACAACACAAACATTTACAGACACTGGATCGTCATTTTTCCGATCACTTTACATTCCTTACCTCCTGTATACAACTGTCAGCATGTGTCTCACCCATATCATCTACGGTTCACACTGTAACACAAAAACACAACTCACACCACTAACAATATATTAGTACTTACATATATCAGTACCTAAACCACAGTTTTATGCACCATACCAAAATAAAGTTGGGTTGCAAGCCAGATCAGATCAGTTGACAGTTTACTGACGACGCTTCGAGTACCTATCACCAGCAGTAGGCCTACGATGTCCTGACACCCAAATATTTCACTAATGTTCCATGTTCTGTTCTGGTGCACAAACATATAGGGAGAAATTCCATGGTTGGTCAGCCTAACGTTCCCAACAAATAAACATTAATATACACGATAGACAACAGAAATAAATGGAAACGCCCGGACGACGCCTGCACTAATAGGCTATGTATTAGTTCACTTTATTGAAGTTATATACTGTAGTGTAATACAGTACCTACTCACTGCATGGAGATAATGAAAATAAGTTTATGCTACAAGAATTATTGTCTCTGGTATTTTAAAGGAAAGCCTATTTATATTTATAGGACAGGTAGAGTCAAAGGTGTAGTACCGCGTATTGTGATGGTCGGCGAGTGTTGGTTTTCAAGTTTGTTCCCGGGCCATAGGTCGGTCACTATAGAAAGAGTGCCGTTTATATGTGATTACGAACGCTTACCAAAATTTGTACTTAGGCCTACCACAAGTTTAACTTGTAAGTCGTAGGTAGACCGATAATTCTATAAATTCTCCTGCAAACCTATTAGTGCAGCTGACTTATATTGGTTCCTTCATGTTTGTTTTAATTTTGTATTATTTCTAGTTGAATGATTTTATAGTTTTCTTTTTTAAATTCGTGTTTTCCGTATGAGAAGGATAACAACCATATCTCATCAATATCTCGGTACCTTATACAGCAGTGGTTCTCAAACTGGGGGAGGGGGGGGGGGAAGCCATGTGGGGAAAAAAAAAGTCGAATTCAGCATTACCTCAATCCTCTCTATTGCCTATCTATCCCTCCCATATTCTTCTCCATTCTCTCTCTCGTCACCACACAACTGGCAGCTTTTTACTTGGATAACACATTTTCTTGTCTGCTTCCTTTTGCTCCCATTGTTACAAAAAAAATCTAGCCTGAGGGAACATGACAGAAGTTGACCTTTTTTTCTTTATTGTGAAATTTTCAATAAAAGTGTGTAATGTGGAAAAGAGGGCGATGACTAATTTTCCTCTTTTATTTTATTTATGCTTCCTTTCGAGTATTTTCTTTTTTTCACTATATAAATTTCCTCCTCGTCGGTGTTTAGATAAACTTCAACAAAATAATTACTCAACATTAAAAGCAGGCAGCGTAGCAAGGCTATTATAGGAAGATTAATAGCTAAGAGAAAATGCATTTTCCACGAAATCACGTGATAAAAATTGTGCTACGTATTATTTTTTTTAGTTAACTACCAAAATTTTAAGTGAAATTTAACCAATTGCACTGTGAATTATGACGACCTTATTCTTACCTGTAATTAACGACATGTTTCTTAATGAAGCAAGGTACAGTATAATTCACTTATCCAATCATTTATTATTTTTACACATTCAAACTTTTAAACTTTCATTGTTTGTGTTCCCTGAAAACTTTGTTTGTGCAGATAGTTTATACAAGTCTGGGTAAGCAAGGTCTGACGTTACTTGTTACTTTTGCTTCAGCGCTGTTCACTGTTTTGTTACTAACTAATCTCACATAGTTACAATCTTTCGCAAGTTGATCGAATTGTCAAACATAATCAAAAAATGTACTCTGGAAAATGGCTCGCGAGGGGATACCTGATCCACCCCAGCCAATATAAACAGAAGCACATCCGTTTTGTAGCGTTAATATAACTCCACTATAAACATGTTAGACTGCACCATGCACTATCCATACCACCATACTCCACACTGCTCACACCATCATCCATGACGGAGAATTACACTAAACCAGATTTGGGTTCACTCTCACAATTACAGCACTCTGCAGTAAGTTAAACACTAAACCATTATTCTATCATCGCGCATGACTCACAACACCTATACTATATCACCCTACTGTCCCCTAAGGCAAAAATTTCTCTTGCATTACCACCTTCTAGGCTTGTCCTCTCCTTACACTACATTTTTTACTCCTATACATCAACATTGTACCTACCACCCTAACCCTACACCTTATCTATACCGACTCCCACCACACCCAATTATCTTATCTCCCACACAATGAAATACCGAAGATCTTGTCCCAATATGTCCACGAAACATCAACAGTCAACCCACGTGTTCATCTCCGTTACCTTGTCGAGTAAATGTTCTTACTGGCGCATTTACCCTTCTCATATTGCAACATTACTTACTATCTTGACACTATGTAAATATGCAAGGTTCACGACGCCTACATCATCGTGATACCCCCCACGCACTTACGGCCACTCGCACCCGCAGGCATTCGCGACTAAATCTAACTCCTAAGCCACCCACACACCAACAAACCTAAGCCACCCACACTCTAGGACATCCAAGCCACCCACACGCCAACAAACCTGCGCCACCCACTCTTAGGATATCCATGCCACCCACAATCTGGGACATTCACACCTCCCACACTCCAACAAACCTGCGCCACCCACTCTTAGGACATCCACGCCACCCACACTCTTAACACATCCGCACCACCCACACTCCAGCAAACCTACGCCACCCACACCTACAAACCTACGCCAACAATACCTCAGGAAACCTGCGCCACCCGCACTCTTCAAGGATATCTACACTCGTCAAACTACGCCACCCACACTCCAATAAACTTACGCCACTCACACTCATAAAACTACGCTACCCACACTCCAGCAAACATACGCCAACCCACACGCTCGGACATCCACACTCGTCAAACTACGCCACCCACACACTAGCAAGCTTACGCCACCCACACTCATAACATATGCAAAACGCCCAAATTAAACCACTCCCGCACTACACCATACCCGCTTCTTCCATTCTAAAATCCATCGCGTTACCCACTCACATAATGCAACGCCAACACACCCATGCCTCCCACTCTCTTAACACACCCATGCCTCCCACTCTCTTAACACACCCATGCCTCCCACCCTCTAACACACCCATGCCTCCCACTCTCTTAACACACCCATGCCTCCCACTCTCTTAACACACCCATGCCTCCCACCCTCTAACACACCCATGCCTCCCACTCTCTTAACACACCCATGCCTCCCACCCTCTAACACACCCATGCCTCCCACCCTCTAACACACCCTCTAACAGCATGACATTTCTATTAAAAAAAAAATGGGTACGTAGGTTATTTTAAGGCGCAAACTTATTTAAGGTACAACAGCAAATCTAACAAAGCACTGAAATAATATTTTTGCTATCTTAACCTTGTAAAATATCCTACTCTCTCCTGGTTAACATATCGAAATAATGAAATCGAAATGCCTTTAAGTTCTGATTTGTGATAGTTTTATAAATATGGTGGCTTCCTCCTCCTCCCCCTTGTATCAACCTCTTTTCTATACAGAATCATCATTTGTGTTTTGAGTAATAATGTATTCTGTATAAATTATAATCCTGATGCATATTATTTTGGAAGATCATATATCGTGATATTCATAATAATCGCTATTATCTAGGGATTATCATGGGTAATTGCCATCACTTAGCCGACACACACCCATTCCTCCTAGCTAAGCCTAAACTCTCAATCTACCTTCTCACCTAACAAGCCATACCCCCTGAAGTCAGAAACCCATGTCTCCCACTTCTAACACACCTACACCTCGCCTACTCTACTGTATACAGTATACGGCTGCTACTTAAAACCCAACCATCGTACAACCACTGAAATATTATAAAAAATAAGTAGATAATTAACAAATACAATTATTTAGTATTTCATTTTCAAATAATTCAGGACACACACACACACACACACACACACACACACACACACACACACACACACACACACACACACACACGCACACACACACACACACACACACACACACACACACACACACACACACACACACACACACACACACACACACACACACACACACACACACACACACACACACACACACACACCTTGCCTGTTACTTTATAAGGGTTTCAAGGGCAGAGTCCCTGTGCTATACACTTTATGATGATCTGATAATCTCCATTAAAATTTCTCAACGCTTGTCTCTAGGTGTAACTGTTTATTTAGTGTTGCATCCCTAAAGCAGGTTAACTAATTTATACCTGCCAACCATGGTCTCTCTCGACAAGTTTATTGGATAACCTCTGAAAAAAAAAATACCCATTTGTTTTTCATATCTTTCATTTTCGTAATGAAATTAGTATATAAATTTCATTACTATGATATAATGGAATGGCTCACTACTGCTAAGGTCCCATACATCAGCTGTTTAAGGGAAATTCATGCATCCAGCTGGAAACGTTTACTGTACTGCGCTAGTTGTAGGTTATATATTAACACACTTGATGAACACTAATAAATATGTTTTGTTGTACAGATAGTTGAACTAGTTTATATCCGCTACACCATCGTAAAATTGCCCACTTTCTAAGTATTGCAGACTAATATTTTATCATACTGCATCAGTATTGTTCACCAAATATGAAAGAGAGCTTTTAAGTTTTCTTTCAACGTAGCAATACTGTACCTGAAAGAATGCATTCCTAAAATGTATAAGTAAAATTATTTCCCCACCAGTCTTTTAATTCACGTAAGTAACTAAAGTAATTAAATCATGGAAATAATTCTGTTTTTCCTTCAACTCTGTATAACAAAGAAACTAAGAAGATTGTAAATATTCATGGCTGCTTTACCCCCACTATAGATATTAACGCCACAAGGTACATACAGTATATCATACTGTATTGTGTACTGTATATATATTCTGTATACTTAATAGACCGAGGCTGTTCAAAACTAAAGACAATTAATGAAATTTTGCACTAACGGTCCGGTACAAAGTAATGAAAATATGGTTTAATTAATTAAGATTAAACATAGATCACACAGTCAGTGCGGAAGGTCAAAACGGCCGGCATTGATTAGACTTCCCTGTTCGCAGTTCCAATATATAAGAGCAATATTAAATTACATCCTAAAAACTTAATGTTGAAGATCACGGTAATCTGCTGAGTGGGTGGAAGAATAGCCTGCTAGCCACTCTCAATACCTCGCTGAATAATGTTCCAACATAGTAATTAGCCGAGCTCTTTTTCTTTTACTACATCGTGTTTTGAGTACGAAAATTGCAGTAATATTTTAACTGCACTCGACAAAGCCGGTCAATATAAGGAGCAGTGAATCTTGTTATATAAACTACACGTGACTGCTGGCCTGCATTAGGACCAACCATTTCTGGTTTACATCCCAATCCAATCTGGGTAACATGTGGAGTGGATAAAAAGGTTACGAAGTACTCGCAGCTTGTTTTACTGTGCATTAAGACCTCTAAATTATCTATAAAAAAGGTTCATATATCCCTTAATGGCCATTTAGAACAAATACTGTACTTTAAAATGTACTACTCATAATCTGTCCATAAACTGAACTATATATTCTACGAAAACTAAAAATGAAGATATTCATTCTCGATTCAGCATTGATGAGAAAAAAAACAAAGAAAATATGTTAATAGAGAATTAGTCAGTTCTACAAAGAAACGAATAAAGTCTACCCAAAGGAATTCTGTCCTAAATGATACAATCTAGACCAGATGCAAAAATAAGATTTCAACAAAGTTCAGGGAAATATAAATTATCCAGATAGTTTGATGAACATATTTTATGATCTAATCTTAATAAAGAACAAATCAACTTTTCAATCAAAGTAAAGAAAAGGTCGCCTTGAAAACTTCAGCATAGGAAGACTATGAAGCTGATGCGTGTGTTAAGTTAAATAGGGATAATTGCCGATTAGCGATAACTTTTGTATTTATCGTTTGGGGAACTTCTGACTGCCCATTTATATTAGCTAGAGCTGGATATGTATATATCCTGCCCTAACACAGAAGCTAAAATCCAAGCTCCAAATTATCTAAAACAAGGCGGCGAGTTTCTTGACACGATACCGTGAGTTCACGTTCGTCACGAAGTGCTTCAATCACTAAACATGTTAAGTGAGGCGTATAGTGAAGCAACTGAGACTGAATCATACTTACAAGATTGTCAATGAACTGTGCCCAGAATATCCAACAAACCTTGCAAGAACTACGGCTATGAACCGGCAGGGCGCTAGAGGTAATGAACATAATTTATGGTACCGGGTGTCCGTGGTCAAGCGAAAAACTCTTCTTTACTACTATAACAGACTGGAACAAGTTACCAGACCACATTAAAATAAGTTACAATAAAGCAATTCAAAGCTAAGACAAATAAATACAATAGACGAAGCTACAGCAAAAGAGTGAGCATTCTATAACTGTGGTAGTGATACCAGACCACATTAAAATAAGTTACAATAAAGCAATTCAAAGCTAAGACAAATAAATACAATAGATTAAGCTACAGCAAAAGAGTGAGCATTCTATATTAAACCCCAGAATCTATAACTGTGGTAGTGATCCGCAAGCCACGGGTGGTCCAGGAGCAATGTAATGCTTGTGAATGTGGGTGGTATTATTATCATTTCAGTCATCCGGGGAATCAGTAGTTTAAACAATTCTAGGTCCCGGCGAGTCATGAGGCTGATCAAAAGGTGGAGTAAACTCGACCCATGAAACGGCGTGTCAAACTTACCTCTCCTCTAACCAAACTGGGATCTCCAAGTGAGTGGTAGGTGTAGGTGTTCCTTGTTTGCCTACCAGGCTGTCAATACAGACTGCTGTCAAATTTTGAAGAAAAACGATACAGTATTCGTCAACACTCAATCCTCATCCAAGCACAGATTTTGACACACCCTTTAAAATATCACGAGTTCTTAATCGACCTCCAGCTGCTACCAATAATGGGACCAGTAACCCTTATATCCATTCATGACCATCATTATCATTCATAAGTGAGGAGCGTTATATAAAACATTAAATTTGAAAAAGATACGATTGAAATCAAATACAGTAGCCTACTAGCAGAAGCAGTTTACCTACGTCTTTTTGAAAGGGATTCCAGGCAAGAAATTAATGTCGTCAACTTTACCACACAAACCGCTTTTGAAACAACCTAACCAACACAATGGGGAAAATACAAAAATTTCATGTGAGGTAATGAGCTTTTCCACCCAAGTCTACAAAAAAAAGGTTAAAAAAGGAGATACAGTGTATGAATATTAATCTGTATTCATTTATATATACCATTCATCTTAGTCTATTATTGCTTGCAGGAAGTTTGTCAGCAAATACGTGGAAACGAGTTACCAATCACATCCTTCTTCGTTCAAAATTACTCTCGTTATTTATCCTTTTATAACATTTATAGAAGGAAACTAAATCTACGAGAGACTACATTAGTTTACAACTCTCAAAATAACTCGAGGAAAATACAATAAAGAAGACGAATAAGTTGATATACTTTATAGAATGTACTGTACCATCTCTAAGAAATATTGGAGACAGCAATGTTCCTCAAATATCTATTGATGGAAGGCAATATGGGCGGAGGGAGGGAGGGAGAAGGTAGAGGGACGGTGTGGGTGGAGGGAGAGTGAGGGTGGACGGAGAATGAAGGTAGAGGGGCGGCATGGGTGGAAGGACAGTGGGGGTGGACGGAGAATGAAGGTAGAGGGACGGTGTGGGTGGAGGGAGAGTGAGGGTGGACGGAGAATGAGGGTGGACGGAGAATGAAGGTGGAGGGGCGGCATGGGTGGAAGGACAGTGAGGGCGGACGGAGATGAAGGTAGAGGGACGGTGTGGGTGGAGGGAGAGTGAGGGTGGACGGAGAATGAAGGTGGAGGGGCGGCATGGGTGGAAGGACAGTGAGGGCGGACGGAGAATGAAGGGAGAGGGACGGTGTGGGTGGAGGGAGAGTGAGGGTGGACGCAGAATAAAGGTAGAGGGGCGGCATGGGTGGAGGGGTCGTGTGGGTGGAGGAATAGCATGAGTGGAGGCATGGTATGGGTGGAGGAGGTATGGTGTGGGTGGAGTAATGGTGGAGTTATAATGTGGGTGGAGGATGTGGGTGAAGGGAGGGAGTCAGGGGAGGATCCAGGAATATCAAAATGGGGTCTAAGAAATTTTGGGTGGGGGAGCATGGTGAACAAAGCGAGCCCACCTAGCCATATGCACTTGATGTTAGGAGATATTCTGAAGTCAATAGTAATTACTTTTTACTGTACAAAAACGCCCGAGTACAATACTGCATTGATAGTATTGCGGTGGTGTGGGTGGAGGGGTAGTGCGGGTGAAGCGGTGGTGTGGGTGGAGGGGTAGTGCGGATGAAGCGGTGGTGTGGGTGGAGGGGTAGTGCGGGTGAGGTGGTGTAGGTGGAGGGGTAGTGCGGGTGAAGCGGTGGTGTGGGTGGAGGGATGATGGAGCGGCATGTTAGTATGGCTGGAGGGGAGGCTGAGAAGGGGGAGTAACGAGTGCTACAATATCGATGCTCAGCAATACATCACTCGAAATATATATACAGTACTGTAAGTATCACATGTATCGTGATTTTAAGATGGTTACCCCGTCAAAGGAATTCGTCCGTTTTCTCTGAATCACTCATGAAGAACACTCTCTGTGTTCCAATTTTTCATGCTGTGCGTTAGAGAAAGGTGGAAGGCAGCACTAACTGGCCTAATTTCTTGCGCTATAACATCACTGAGGATATGGTGAAATATTTGATGGAAAATTAATTATCAACACCCAAGAACAACTATGAACCTCTTATACATGAACCAAGCGGCACTTACAAACGAAGAAATCTCAAAGAGTTTCAGGAGATGAGTCGCCGTTTATGTGAACAGAACAGTGATGTCTGTCAGGTTCAGAAACTGTTTTAAGGCAGTGTTGAAGGATAGAAAAGGTGTTCTAGGGACGACTCGTAACCAAGGCTCAGTCCAACCCCAAGTTCTCTACCATTTCGTTATATAAACATTAAGGACAAACTTGGGTGTATAATATGTGAGATGATTGTGACTCGGCTCAAACAAACCATGCTTTTGAGAACAGGCAGATGATACAGCACTGTGGTATACAGAGTTCTTAGAAGAATGTATTAGAACTAAATTATTTTAAATCAAAGGCAAAAACAGCCGGGATCATAACAGTAGACATGCTTGAATATTAAGAAAGTTGTTTAACGAGCTCTCAGAATTCCTTTTTTTCTTCCTCTACAAAAGTAAAGACAAACAAAAGAACCACAATGACTGGAAATTAGCATTTGTGATTCATGTATTCAAAAAGGGTGATCGTCTCTGCACGAATTATTACAGATTTAACTCTAAATCTCCATAGCTGCAAAGTACTAGAGAATATTGTGCGCGGCGAACGAGCCGATCAGTGGTGAAGAGGATAAAAGAAAAAGGAATGAACCATATAATGTACTGTACATAGTACATCGGAACAGCCTAGTTGAGGCTTGCCAACGTGGTGATAATATTGATAATTATATACCTCGACTTTGCCAAGACATGTGAAAGTGTGCCTCACAAATCACTTAAATTGTTTTGGAAAGTTATGAAATAAAAGGGAATGTCCTGGCATGATGTGAAGACTTTCGTTACGATCGTAAACAATATGTGGTAATTAACGACACGAAGCCATCACGTGTAGCCATGACCAAGGTATGTCATACCTTGCCCGTGACATGCGGTGTGCTGTTAGGCAGTGTGCTGGGACCGATTTTGATTGTTTCGTTAATGATATACCAGACGCTATTCATTTTTCTTTATAAATGTTTGCAACTGACGCTAAGTTATTCAGGGAAATTACAAATCTAAGTACAGACTGTGAAGCATTACAGAGACGCGAGTACACGCAGACAGTCAACAAACACACAAACACCAGCGTACGCAAGGTAACAGACGTGACCATTAAAACCTAGAAACCGGCGGGACATTGAGAGAAACAGACATTCCTGGTCCGTGAGTCACGTTGTGATTGGCCAAGTCCCCAGCCGAGTGTACGTGGCTACCTGCCTATTATCTTTTAAACTGCAATTGTTCTTATTTAATCCTTATGTCTCTGTTTATATAATGAAATAATTCTCTTTATTTGTAGAATTTGTAAGTCAACTGATTAATAAAGACATGTAAATGAACTATTAAAGAAAATTAGGTTCGCTTCGTCTCCTGGACACCTTTGTCGGCCAGAATCTTGTACTGTACATCTTTTTTTCCTAGAATAAACGGATACAGTACGCTGAAATGTGATTAATATAAAACTGTGCTTACCCTTACTTAATCGGATAAAACAAACAGTCAAACGTAAACACTTTTAGTTCAATATTCAGCGAAACTTAGGAACTCTGATGTAATGGACTCCGGGTAAAAGCTGGTGGTGTTTATTTTCTTCCTGGAAGTAACAGACCCGTGCACCAGACACGACCAGACCAGACCACACTGGCGACAGCCATTAAACGTTGAGACCGAGATTCTGAGCAACATGTGGGGGAGAAAGCGGAATGTAATACCAAGACTGTCATGACTGTCACACACTATCACGCCCGGACCTCTATCACAACGCATTGAAAAAAGCAAGCTAATTTAATTTTGGCGTCTCCTGTCAACGCCTCTCCCACTTGAGCGCCAAGCGTTAATTCGTAACAAAATAGTTTAGCAACACTGTTCCAAGGTATGTGATGAAATGTGAAGGTAGCGTGAGTCCCTGCACAGACTCCCAACGGTAACAGAAGGGTCAAAGGTTTCTAACCACTTTTTGTCCTGTTGTGTATCCTCAGCGCTTGATGTAACAAACTCTTCCTGTATCTTATGGCTTCAGTGCTCAGAAAAATCAGGTTCTGACCAATATTTTAAATATTTTCGGCCAATGGCGGCGAGGGCGACTGATCACAGTCGTGAATGAGTGACTAAGTTACCAACATAGCCGTACAAATTATACTACGGACGTCGGAAGCCATTTATTGAGAGAGTTAGATTTTAATGATGTCATTGGCATAATTAGCAGCTAATGGCTGTGTGAAGATTCAACAGGATAACTGATCTGAATTAGATATATATATAGACCTTTGCTATGATGATGGCAGGTGTACCTACAGTATAACCTAGAATACCGTTGTTGTTAAGGTATATTATGACATTAATACACAGAAGACCTATAAGCAAAATGTCCCATGTTTTGGATGGTGTTGTGATGTCAATGGAAGGTCCATGTTTTTTCCGATGTACTGATCGATAGTGCACCGGAAGTCGTGCGAGGCAGCCACTACAGCTGAAGTTATTGTTAGGATTAGATCGAAAATGCGGTTGCTTACAAGGCCGCCGGAACTAGCCTAGTGATGACTGGTGAGGCGCGGGGGGCGTTCGCTGTTCAGTGTAGCCACGGCGGGTAGTGAGTGTGTTGCTGACGCTCTCTACCACAAGTGATAATCAATTTACTCTTCTCGAAAGTAATATACCGATCTCTGCTTTAGTTTATTTTTTAGAGAAAGAGAGATAATTTTTAAAGTGAATTTCGAGTTATTATGACTCAAGTGTTTTTGTCATTCAAAAATTGTGTTTTACTTCTGGTACTGAATATTGAATCTTATTTTGTGTGTATGTAAACAATGTATACAGCTTTGGTATTTCTGAAGTGATTTGGTGATTTCTGAATACAATACCGAACTTGGTGTAATGTAAATATTGTAAGTGATTCAAAACGTATTGGACTGCTGCTGGCTCGTATTCTTAGTGGGATATTCAACAGTGTGTGACGTGATATATAGGGGATATAGTTATAGACCCCAGCTAACCTATGGTGATAAGAAACAGTAGATAATGCCCAGTGTAGAGCAAGAAAATTGTTTAAAGGTTTTCTATTAAACAGTATCTCAGAGATGCTTCACCAACTTGGACGTAAATTCAAGTGAATATTCCTCATTTTGCACGGCATGCTGTAAGAACACACCTAACTGGTTAATTTAAGGTAAAATCCAACAAAGTTACAAAAAAAAAGCATAGAAACTACTCTTACAATTTACCTCAACTAGATGGATATAGTTATGAAACAAAATTTAATCAGATAATCTTTTGGAGGTTTTCTACATTAATTTTATCAGCTGACTTATGCTAAATTGATTTATCTACTTGAGGGAAAGTTTAAGCGTATTTTGTCGTATTTTGGTGTTACTTTTGTGTGTTACATTAATTCAAACTAATTAGGCACATTTGCATATCTTTGTTACAAGAAAATAATATTAACTGTGAGAAGCTTACTGATCCTGGGTCCTTTAGTTTGTCGTCAAGTTTCTGGTAAAATTAACCTTAACCAATGCAGCTCTTAACAAGGTAATTGCTCCGTTACGCCCATTAAGAGAGCATTGACATCTGACCCGCCAAATTCATTGTGAAAGGTCTGGGTCGTTCTATTATAAACACGTGCTGTGATTGGTCGTAACTACAGGGTTAAAGCTGACAATAGCCAATCCGCCATGCTGGCTGGTGGAGTGGGTGGCAGCACAGTAATGTTAGCATAAACAAACAAGAGTGTGATAACCTCAAACATGTATATTATCTAACCGATGAAAAATTCACAGAAGAGGCTTCAGTTAATTTGTGTTAGAACTCACGTGGATGTTTCCTGGACCTATGGAGAGGCAAAGAAGATCGAATTTAATTGTATGATAAGAATAAAAGCAGAGTTACTGTACTTTGTATCCATAACTAAATTACACTGAAGTGTGGGACCTATTGGTACCTAGTTCCAAGTTGTAACTTTGACAGTTGACCCCCAAAAGCAAAGCTGATTTAGGGGCTAATGTGCTTAATGTTTGTGTCATTTAGTTTAAATAATGTACAGTAGCTGTGTACCGTACGTTCTCGAGTCAGGCAGCAGACACACTGGCGTAGACGCAGCACTGACCGTCTTACACTTCTCCATCGGCGTGAGTAATAATAACATGACCAATGTATAAAAAATCTTTATATAATATGTTGTTTATACGTAGATCAAATAGTTTCTTACACACTCTAAAGAGGGGATACAACTCTATATTTTTTCACGAGTTTCCCCCCAGAGAGGATGACATTACTGCACTTTATGCTCACCGCCGAGGAGTTTTACAAGCATATGATAACCTGGTGATCCCTGGGTGTGCGGAGCCAGTAAAAGCAGAGCTAATTGGTGTCTGCAGCCAGTTAAAGCTGAGGTAATGATGTCATTGGTGTCTGCAGCGAGTTAGAGCTGAGCAAATTATGTCACTGGTGTCTGCAGTGATGTCATCAGCCAGCAAAAGCAGAACTAATTATGTCACTGGTATCTGCAGCGAATTAAAGCTGAGCTAATGATGTCAGAAATTCATGTAGCCACTATAATTGCAAAGATATAATGGATTTCGCGCATACTTGTATTCAATAATGATGTCATAGAAAACTGCAGTAAATAGAAGAGCAGGACCTACAGACGAACATATCCAGTAGGTGACGTGTACAAGGACGAATGGCGTCATGGATTCCCCCTCTCCATGCCTAACAAGGAAAATATCTGATGATACCACGTATGGTTGTCAAAAACCGATGGGAAAAATTTCAACCGCCATGGATCCCTGCAACCAACAGAAAAGCAGGGATCTGTGTTGTTAATCACCAAAAAATATAATAACAGACAAGAAAATATCAGTACCACTGGTAGTTGATGGTACAATGAAGATGAAATGATGTCACAAACACCATTAAGCATTATCAGATAATGAGCTGATGATGTCATTAATACCTGTGAGCAGCAACAAAGGCAGGAGATGTTCAAGTCATGCACAATAGCGGTCGAGGGCAGAGAGGAGAGAGATTGGCTATTGTCAGAACAAGAAGTTATTGAGAGCAGTGTTGTGTGATTCAATGCCATAGTAAACTGGCGTTATCAGGGTCTCCAGTAGCCAATGGCAAAAAAGAAGCAAACAAATTATCGAGAGCCAATAACAGACATAAAATCAAACCACAACCTTGTTCCTTCCGGGAAGAGTAATGGTGCAACCTATCCGGCAACTTCCAGGTGACACGAGATTCAGAGTAAGAGAGGTTGTAGCGTACATTATGGGGTCCACCACAAGGTTTTGAGTTATTTTTCAAGAAGCAAAAATTTTATACATTTAGGATATATGTAGCATATTAGCTATGTAGTATATAAGTTATTATACATTCTTATTTGGTGGATCACACAAGTAATTGAACACAACGCACTTCCCAGGGAGGTTGGATCCAAGGGCGGAGCGCGCGTGGGAGTCGGCCAAGGTTTCCCGAGTTTAAGCGATTCTTTCCAACAAATATACTGTATACTGTATTCTTATTTTATATATTCTGGTATTTTCTATTAACTAATACTGTGAAGGATATCTAATATAATTATTTATTGATAAAGTTTGTCTGTCGGCCTGTGTCCTTTATACTGTACACTTCCTGGAGAAAATTCTGTGTTGAGTTGTTTCTTAGGTTGTGTATTTCTTTTTAATTTATATTTATATTTAAATGTATATTTTTCACTACCCAGAGTATGAATTTGTATTCAAATAGTCACACTACAGTTTCAGTATGATATCCGATCTAGTAAAATAGCTATTATGTAATTCAAAGTAAAGTAAACTAATAATTCTGTATTTTATGAAAATATGATTTTTCCGATATTTTATTGCTTTTCAGAAAACGTCCAATCAAATGGAATATTTGGAACATTTAAAGAAATTTGTCATAAAGATATGAATAAGTGGTTAAAGTGTGTTTTGTTCACACACACACACACACATATATATATATATATATATATATATATATATATATATATATATATATATATATATATATATATATATATATATATATATATATATATATATATAGTGTGTGTGTGTATTATACTACTCTAGGTGTGTTGAATGTGGGCGCCCCCCAATGAGTGTAGGAGTATGTGTGGGGGTGAAGAGAGAGTTTATTTGTGTGCATGTGTGATTTCTGTACAATTATTATTAAACATTATATATTTACATGAACATTGTCAGCCACACACGTACTCTTGTGACTCCATTTTTCTTGCAAGGAGCAGCAATGATCACGGGAACGATCGTTAAACCAGTGAAAGTTTGTAGTTTCACCCTTGTCGTGGTACACCCTGGGCGGCATCTGAAACCCTCCCTCCCTGCAACCTCTGTTGGAGTCACATTGCTAAACAGTGTAAAACCATCATTTAAAGGAAATATATCTTTTAAATAATACAACCATTGATATGTATTGTAAATTACTGTGACTTGTTCCGTGATTTGCTCTCTACGGGATCTGTCACTAACAAGGGATAATTAGCGTAGTTTGCCTTGAGCCGTTCTCTGTGTGGTGGAGGCGGCGTCATCTGGTGGCCACTGAGGAAAGTGGTGCTGCGACCAGTGGTGGGAGATTATGATGTCCGTTTTATCGTAATTTACTGCTTCCAGGCGGCGGATCTGATCAAAATGCCAGTCAAACGGTATAGGCGGGATCAGAGTGAAGTCAGCTGCTGCCTTAAATATGTAATATTCGGCTTCAATGTCATATTTTGGGTGAGTACTGTGCCTCTGTTTACATGTTAACTGTTGTTGTTGGTGACCTTTCTCCCGTCAGCTGTCAACTATACCACCTTCCTCAGCCTATTGTCCTCCCTGGTAATTTTTCACTGGATAGGCCTTCATGAATTAGGAGCGGGTTTATGTTTTTTTTAGTAATTCCATATGTAAGTATGATAGTAAGTCATTGAACGGGAAGTGTGAACTCGGACAAAGAGACACTTCCCCCCGTGACATCACTTCCTGGACCTGCACCAGTTCTTTATTGTTCCACCGTTATAGGACAATTAAATACTTACATGGTATAATTACACCTCCATCTTAAGTCATTATCAGGATAACTTGGGATTTTCCTCTTAGCCAGGAGTAAGGATCATTCACCTTGATGTGAACCCAGTTTCAAGGATTCAGGCTCCATAGACCATGTCATAAGTCACTTCCTTTTTGTGTTTTACTTAAGGAAGAGTTCATTAGTCTGTATTTGGTGTTGGTTTCGATTAGACTATCTAAATATATGAAATAATTTTCTTTTTAGCTGATTTACAGATTGGCTGTATGTTGTCCTTGTTAGTGGTTATGGGATGTTGAGATATTACCAAATTTTATTAAGGCAGTGGTTATTTTTGCCATGACCGGCTAAGTTCCTTATAATGCTATTTTACTGTGTGTGCACTCTGATTGGCTAATCGCCCATTACCGGCGAACAATGCGAGAACTGTATTTGACCGTTACTTGTTGCATTTGGCATTTATTTTGCCATGAATTAATCGTTGTTTAGCTATAAACATACCTAACCGTATTTCTGTTGTGCAGAGGCGGGAAAAATATGAAGTTGTTCGCAGTCATATTTCCCGCCTCTGCTGACAGTCGTGTAATATTTCAATGTGATTCTGATCTTTTAAAATGTTGTTTTTGCATAATGTAGTATTACTGATATGTAATTTGTCTTAGTATGCCTTATTGTGGGTAAAAATAAGTATATATTAAATGTATCTTCCGAAAGCGTGAGTTTACTACCAGAGTTTAACAGTTAATTCATGTATAATACTTCTGATAAACTTCCTACGTGCTTATGTTTGAAATAATAATTGTATGTATCTTTATATAATTTAGCTAAATATCTTTCTCGTCAGAAATGGTCATCCTAACAATTATGAATAAACTCATTTAGATATACATCATTACTTCAGGACAAAATCAGACAGGTTTGCAACAGCCAATCAGCTGTAAATTTTGAGGAGGGGCGAAGCATCTTTTCTCAGCTGAGAAAAGATGCTCTATAACAAAAATAGAGGTAAAGATTCTTTGTGGTCAAACATGAAATTTCATATTTCTATTTATAAGGGAGAAAGCAAAAAAAATAAATAAAAATAGAAAAAACTATTTCGTTTTCGGGACAAATTTATATTTTTCGAATACAGTATTTTAACCAATAAGAACTCCCCAATTACCAACAATATTGGTTGTTCAAAGTGGGCAGTAGAGGGAAAATGTGGAGTAAAATATTAAAAAGAACACCAAACATGCCTCTGAAAACCTTACCTAACCCTACCTAACTTGTAAAAAGGTTAAAAATACAGAAATGCTTGAGAACACCACTACCTCCAGAAGGAGTTGTTCGATTTTGTTCATTTTTCCACAGACGCTCTTATCATTATAAAAGGGGTGACATTTACTAGAACCTAATAGAACCTGACCTAACCAACCAAAGAAACCTACCTAACCTTACCTAATTTCCTAGCTAGGGGGTGGTCCCCCTGTCATATTAAACAGAAAGTACTTACAATCAGAGCACACTCAGGGTAAAATAATGCTAGCAGGATCTTAGCCAGTCATGGCAAAATATCCACTATGTTTTATTAAATACAGTACACATGCAATTAACCTGGTTACACTTGCAAATGTCTTACTGCTTTTAATAGCACTGCTATCCCACACGTTGGTAGAGATACAGTGTAGTTGCACAGTGTTATTTCCTCCTGTTTTTATAGTAGGTTTATCATCAGTATATTTATTCTAGTGCATAGAATACCAGTACAAATACAGTATGGGAGCACAGCTGAGGGTAAAATTTTAGTTTTGGTCGTCCCTGTATTTAGATATCCAACCTTATGTAACTTAACCTAAGCAACCTAACCTAGCCATAGAACCCAGAAACTATATCTAACCTCACCTAATGTAGCGTGAGTGCAATACTGTATTAAAGAAAAAGTATTCAAATTTTCTGATGAAAATGGGAAGGTCCAAACCCCCAGGACCCCCCCTGGATCTGCCCCTGACCATTATCTACTAAGTGAATCAAATTATCTGGTAAGATTGTCATGTAAAAAACTGCCAGAATTTCAAAATGATCAGTATAGTACAGTACACTTAAATTTATATTCTTCTCTTTTTTTCAGTTGATGGGATTAAGCATCTTAGCGATTGGAGTATGGGCATGGACGGAGAAAGATACATTTAATAACCTCAGTCGACTCACCAACATCGCCCTTGATCCAGCTTTTGTACTCATTGTCACTGGTAAGTTTAATTTGTATGACCATCATTTTACTGTATCTGTAGTTTAATTTTAATTTATATTGGATTAGATTTCCTGGTGCTGTACTGTACAGTCAGTCCTCGCTTAACGTCGGGGTTACGTTCCTGAAAACACGACGTTATACGAAACAACGTAAAGCGGATCAATTTTCCCCCTAAGAAATAGATAAAATATGGGAGTTATGTTCCTGAGCCTCCCTTTGCTCCATGAAATACATTACATATACTATGCAGAAAATCATTGCCATTTCTATAGAAAATAGTGCATGTATATACAGCTACTAAGTTTGTATTGGTATTCACCTATGGGCAGAGGTGGTAGAGAAAGTGTGTGGTGGGTAGTGAAGCAGAGGAGGCAGATGGTGGGAGTGGAGGAGGAGGGTGGTGAGTCACTGAGACTGCGGCTGTCTCCTCCTCCTCGTGCTCTGACTGGGGTTCCTCCGCCACTGTTTGCCCCTCCTCCGTTGATGTTTTCTCCTCCTCCGTTGTTGTTTGCTCCTCCTCAGCTGCTGTGTTTTCCTCCTCAGCTGCCGGCTGTTGTGAAGAAGTTGCTTCTGCCATCCCGCGACGAAAAAATTAATCCAGTGTTGACTGCTTGGTGCTACTCTTCTTCTTATAGATCTCAGTGTAACAACCGAGACTGTCATCAGTGCTGCGTTGAATCTTTGAACTACGTTCTCTGTTTGGGTCGTCATCTATAAGGATTTGCATTCCTTGCTGGATCATGTTGAATGCTTTTGCCATCCTTTTGGAAGTTAGCTTTCATTGAGGTTCTTCTTCTTCGTCGTCGTCTTCAATGGGATTGTGTTCTGTTAACAGCTGCAGATCTTCGTAGTTGAGCTCTTCTGTATGGGATGCCAGGACGTCCTCAATATCCTCTGATTCCAGCTCATCAAAGCCTGCCTGCCCAGCCAAGCTGAGGATATCCCAATTCACAGCTGGGACTAAGTCCGTGAATCCTGTAAAACTGTTGACGCACTCGGGTCACAATTTATGCCACACACCATTCAGGCAACTTTCTGAAACCTTTTCCAATGCCTTGCCAATGTTGTCAATTGCATGAAGCATGTTGAAGCTACGCCAAAATTCTCGGATCTTAGGTTTAAATTCTCCGTCTGTAGCCTTGAGCAGCTGGGCCATGGTACGGGGTAAATAATACGCCTTGAATGCGGCGTTGACACCTTGGTCCATAGGCTGCATCAGAGCTGTCGTGTTGGGGGGCAGGAATACAACTTTTAAACTGTCATGCAAATCGTCGAGATTGGGAGGATGAGTTGGAGCATTGTCAAGGATCAGAAGAATTTTGAAGTTAAGGTTCTTCTTGGCATAGTATTCCTTCATTGCAGGGACGGCGTACATGTTCAACCACTGGCTAAATATGGCGCAGGTTATCCATGCCTTCTTATTTGCCTTGTAGATCACTGGAAGGTGATCCTTAGAGTAACCTTTCAGGGCCCGTGGGTTGGCAGCACGAGAAATCAGCATAGGCTTCAGCTTGAAGTTGCCGTTCGCGCGAAGCAGCAGTGTCAAGCGGTCTTTTGCTGCTTTAAAACCTGGTGCTCTTTTCTCCACCTTAGAGATATAGGTCCTCTCAGGCATCTTCTTCCAAAGGAGACCAGTCTCATCCACATTGAAGACTTGCTTTGGTGAGTAGCCTCTTTCCTGGATAATCTGCTTGAATTCAGGCGGGAATGTCTCGGCAGCAACCGTATCTGAACTAGCAGCTTCACCAGTCATCTTTAGGTTGTGGAAGTTATAACGACGCTTAAATTGTTGAACCTACCCTGGCCGTCTAGGTCTCTTTCTTCGATCCTTCACCCTCTGTTTCCTTCATGTCATCAAACAAGGAACTGGCCTTATGCTGGATAACCATAAGGTTCACAGGCGCATTGCGTTGATTCTGGTCCTCTATCCACAATGCCAGCATCTTTTCCACTTTTTCTATCACAGTACTTCTAGTACGAGTTGTTTTAGTTGCGCTGAGAGTAGAACCACTTCCAGCACTAACCTTAATCTTGTCAGCGTTGGTCCAGATAGTACGCACCGTTGTGGGGGTTAGACCTAGCACAGCGCGTTCCCCTTTTTCAAATCGGGTTAATACATCCATTTGCGTAGCAAGGGTAATGGTCTTCCATTGTCTCTACACTACATTACCATCAGTAGCACTTGATGGGCACTTGGAAGCCATTTCGAATGGTTAGAGTACAATTTTAGAGCAAAGGCACTTAAGCACACACGAGTAATGTGAAGTCGTAACAAAGACTAGCTTGGCGTCGCTTGGGGACGCTGTGACGTTTCACGAGTGAGGGTAGCGTGCTGAGCCGAGAGAGGGTGATGCGCCATAAAAAGTAGTCCATGACGATGCAAAACGACGTTGTACCGAGTCACCGGGACGTTGAACGAATTTTTGGTATCTAAAGTTTAGCGACGTAGTACCGAAACAGCGTTAAGCTGGCCAACGTTAAGTGAGGACTTACTGTACTGTATTTCTGTTTGTATTAATAGGAAAAATTTAATACTGTACAAAATAATTTTAAGCAGGATTTCCCTCAAGGGACCTGATTACTACCTGCTTCTGAGAATATATTATATGCAAACTACTCTATGTACTAGACTTATCATGGGTCAGTTTGTACTATTGTTTGTGCTGTCAAGTCTTGTGTTTCAAATTAGTTTTAGTATTTACGAGCTGATAGTTCCAAATGTTCTTTAATGATATTTATGTTGTGTGTCTTCAGGGTTGATAACTTTTACCATTGGTTTCACCGGGTGTGTTGGAGCCCTGAGGGAGAACACTTGCCTCCTAGCATGTGTAAGTACTGTAATCAAAAGTCATTTAGTATTTCAACATTCATAGAATTAGTATAAGTACTGATTGAATGCATAAGAGAAATGTTTAATGTGTATGAGATAAAGAGGATTGCAGACATAATGGTAGTTGAGTATTTATTCGGATGAATGATACATTTAGGAAAAGATTGCAATAGCCATAAGGTAGGAGTTATTGATACAAGGATGGGTATAGATTAAGAATGATTGACATAGGTGCTATACAGTACAGTACTGTATATAGGGGAGTGATCTGCCCAAGCTTTTCCTTGAGGTGAGTTTTATGAATACCAGGTACTGTACGAGGGTCATTCAGTAAGTAACGAGACAGGTGAATATAAATGCAGAAGTAATGATTTATTATTAATGATCACACACCTATTTTTCAACATAATAACCCTCTACTTGCCCCATCTTTGTACGAGTTTCCTTATTCCTAAGAAACTATAAAGGGAGAAGGGGGGATACACGGGGTAACAATTACTGTGCAGTACATGCAGGGGAAAAATGATAAATACCTGTACAATAAAGAAGACTGATGTACTCTAACATATGATGAATCTTATGTACAGTTTAGTAAAAAAGGTCAATGATGAAAACAAAAATAAATGGAAGTTAAAGAAATGGTTGATGCTTAATATAATTTTACTCACCAGGTAAACATTACTGTACTCGCAAGGTGTTCTGTACAGGCTTAAGACATGGGGTACTGTACTGTAAACACCACTTTGTCTCGCCCAGTGTGTAGTTTTCTTGATGTAACGTAGGAATTTCAGAGGTGAGAGTGAATTAGTACTTTTGTTGACTTAGTCTTTAAACAAATGGTCTGTGTAACTAGTATATTAACTACTGTATTTAAACATGCTAATAATGTACTGTATTGTCAACAAAAGCTGTTACAGGTACAGTACAGCATTTGGTTTTATGACAGATTGTCAAATGTTTGTATGTACAGTACAGGTATGTAGAGTTTTCTTCATAACCAAACATGTAAAATGCATCTCACAGGGTCCTAAACTATGACAAATTTGTGGTAACCTAACCTAAATGGTGTTGGAATATTCTCTTGAGACATAAATTGAAACTAGATATGTTCTCTTATACACAGTAATAGAAAAGTTTGAGAATCAAAACCCATGCTGGTAAATGTTAACATGTGATATACTTGTCCACAGTATGCTATCTTTCTGGCCATCTTGCTGCTCCTGGAGATGACAGCGGGCATTCTAGGATTTATATTCAAGGATTGGGTGAGTTTCTAGGGATTCTTTTCTCTGGTGTAGTAACAGACTACTTAATAGGATACTTACTATATTATTCTTCATATTAATACTGTACTGGTAATGTTTCTATTGCAAGTTTATTTGTAGAAGTAATATTTTTGTTTTGCATAGAAACAAATCATCATTATTATTCTCTGGCCATTTTCCACACTTGCATGGGTTATCCATGATTATCTGATGTTAGCACTCCTCACTCCTCTATTGCAGCCCTACTCATCAGGTTCTTATATAATGAAGTTATTTCATACAGCCTCTCTTCTTTTCATTCTTGGCCTACCCTTAGCTCCCCTCCCCTCCATTTTCAAACTTGTGCATCTCTCAACCCAGTCAGTCTTTTTCATTCTCTCCACATGCCTGTACAATCTCAGCCTACCTTGCTAATGCTCTCAATACCCTCTATCACATTACAAATCTATCTCACCATTTTCATTTCAGCTTGCTTAAATTAAGCCTCTCTCTGACTTGAGGTGTGAACTCTGAAGTGTGAATTTGAAGCATTCGCTAGTGAGTGGAAGGGAGAGAGGAGGGGTGTGTTGGGTCATGTAATATTTCAATGTGATTCTGATCTTTTAGAGTGTTGTTTTTTCATAATGTAGTATTACTGATATGTAGTTTGTCTTAGTATGCCTTATTGTGTGTAAAAATAAGTATATATTAAATGCTTCCTCCGAAAGTGTGAATTTGCTACCCGAGTTTAACAGTTAATTCGTGTATAATACTTCTGATAAACTTTCTAATTGCTTATGTTTGAAATAATGAATGTATGTATCTTTATATAATTTAGCTAAACATCTTTCTCGTCAGAAACGGTCATCCCAACGATTATGAATAAACTAATTTAGAAATACATCATTATGGTACTTCAGGACAAAATCGGACAGGCTTGCAACAGCCAATCGGCTGTAACTCTTGAGGAGGGGGCGGGTCATCTTTTCTCAGCTGAGAAAAAATGCACTATACAGTAGGAATGAGGACAAAAAATGTTTATCAGTTGGGAGAGATTACAATGTAGGATAACGCTTTGACATTACCGATGGGTTGCCTAGCCAGATGAAAATACTAAAGTTACAATAGGATGACGGGGATGAAATCATGTTCTAAGTAAGGTATTCCTTTGCAAATGGGGGCATTTATGACCAAATGGATTATGAATACTTTATGTTTGAATAAACTCCTCAGGTGGTAGCCAGAATAAAATAGATAAGACTACATCATAGTGAGGGGATTAATTAGCTGAGGAAACCCCGTTGGTATTGCCAAAGCGTTATCCTACATTGTAATCTCTCCCAACTGATATATACTTAATGTACTCACCCATAGTATCTACTGGCCCCCCCTCCACAGAAAGACACCTACCCTGACGCACCCTTCCCCGCTCACTAGCAAAAGCTTAGAATTCACATTTCAGAGTTAAGGGTTCACACCTAATGGAGAGAGAGCATTGGCAATGCTAGGTGGTAAATGCAAAAGTGAAGCCAACTGTACGTGTGCACATAAAGTTGTAGTCAAATCATGTACTGTACTGTGCTGAATCTTAGACCATAAAAAAATTGTGTGATACGACCATCATGAACCCATAATATCAAGTCAGAAAGGGGTATAGATAGAATGTTAATGTCCCGTGAGGCCCATGTCTATAAAAACCAATGATCCAGTCACACTTCCACAGGGTGTTGAGTGCCTCAGATCCTGCTTTCATATTATAGACAGCTAAATGTTATATCAATGATTTACATCGGTTGTGTTCTGCTACCGTGCATTCCTAGTGTTTGTACTGTATTGCAAGTGTGTTAACTGTGCTTAGTGACTCAAGTGGCTGTTAAGTTCACGGTGATATCTCCATTAGCCGGAACAATTGGTGCAGAGCACTTCTGGGAATGAGAGATTTCCGGGTAACAGGATGACTCTCTCAAGTCCGGAAAAAAGTCCCTCATCCCCTGAATTTTTCGGGTAACGGAAATATGTTCTTGGTAGTTCCAGACATTGTGCATTACATCATCTCTCGAACCCGGAAAAATCTCCCCCATCCCTGGAATTTTACAGGTACGTTCTGGAAAATTTTCTAAAAATGTATAGAAAATGGACGCCTCAAAATACAACCCTCATCTCTCTCTCCCTCTCTCCTTTTCCTCCTACTGCATCTCATGTCCCATAAGATGCGGTAACATTACAGTATGTAAAACTTGGATGCTAACAGACACACATAATCTTCATTACAGTATTGAAAGGTTTTTTACTAATTTTCAGATAAAATCCCAAGCTACCAATGGGTTCCAAGCATTCATTGTCCATTACCGTGATGACCCAGACCAGCAGAATCTTATTGACTGGATACAAGAGAAATGGGTGAGTTTCAAAAATATGCTGTACATTATTTTGAGTAATTTTGTAGATATTATACTACTGTATATTATTAGAAATTTAGACTTGTTTGGTGGGAAAATGTTAATTTTTTTACTAGTATAATTTTTAGATGGAAGACAGATTCTATAGTTATGTCATGAAAGAGAAAATTAGTGGCTCTAATGTATACGTTTGATTATTCTGTGAAGGTTCTTAGTTGTCCTATGTAGGTGTATTTTTATTAATGTAAGTCTTTAATTATTTTATGTAGGAAAGAAGCTGGGAGATGCATCAGCCTGTCACAGGCATCCCATGCAGTCACATGACAGCATTAGCCTATTGCATTTCACAAGCTTATGGCCCAAGTTACCCAGACAGTCTTCCTACCCATGCATACAGTACGTGAGGCCACGGGGAAGCATGATGCAACCTTTTGGAGCTTCTGAAACTTTTGTCCCCACACCCGGGACAAAATATTTGAGAGATTTTCTGGAATTTTCTCCATAATTTGTCCACAAATTGGGCATTATTTCATCTTTGAAATTTGTTCCCAGACCTGGAAAAAAAATCTTGATATTTTCCGGAGACTCGTTCACAGACCCGGGATTAAAAGTATTCCAGAAAAATTCTGGGCTGATTTCAATTTCAGCAACAGGAAAGCCTTCGATAACGACGGTTCTACCAACGATGTTTCATATTTTAAGACCCGGGTAAAATTAGGTCCCAATTCAATTTACACCATTATTTTCTTCGTATTTATGACGGAAATAGAATAAAAAATAAAATAAAATTAATTTTTCATGTAAATAATAACTGAATCCTGATATGTATTATACAAATAAAAAAAACCATGCCTTGCGCTAGGGGGCTGCCGGGATTGTGAAGTTGTGAGTGGTGATGCCAGCATCACTAGTATAAACAGTCGCAGCTGGTGGGCCTTTTGTTTCACGCATCTGAACAGGAAAAGGAGAAAAACTTTCTCAGGTTTCTTACGGGATTTTTGTGTCCCTATTCAACATGAGCAAGAGAACCAGTGATGGTAGTGCTGGTTCAAAAGCTAAAAGAAAGTGTTTAAGCTTAGCCGAGAAACTAGATGTGTTAAAACAATATGAAAAAGGCGAGAGGTCTGTGAATATTATATGGAGCAAGCAATAAACATATTTTCTGAAGTGGATCCATTAAACAGAACAAAGCATTAAAATTACAGGGACGTGAAAAATGCATATGACGTCTACATAAAGATATATAATGAGAAAAGAAAGCAGCTGTACAAGGTTCTTTTGACAGCTTTGTTATTCGAAGGCTTAAACCATCAAATTCAGCATCATAAGCAGCTTCAGCAACAACTTCAGGTTCAGTAACAGTTTCAACAACAGCTATGATATCTTTATGGAAAGCTACAGCTTCAGCCAGAGTTGAACCTGATGACTTTGTCATATGAGTAAAAACTCACACAACATTGGTTGTCCTTATGTTTTAGACTTTACCACCACTGGTGAGTTTAATTTATTTTTTTACATTTGTAAGTATTATTTAAAACATATATGAACAGTAATAAGTGTTGCTTTCATATTCGTATGTTGAGAAATGGCGATATGTTTTCATGTGTATGCAATTACATACGTTGGCGTTCCCAATACGTCTCATATTTTTTTTTTACCGATAGTGGTTAGCTACTTCTAATGTTCCATTTATTAACATTACTTAAAACATACTGTATATTAATTTTTTTACTTTAATTTTACTGCAGCTACAACCAGGGTCTTATTTTCTTCAGTTTCTTATGCAGAACCATTGTCACGGGTGTAAACAATAACAAAAACAATGGCATCCCATCTCCTCTTGTGTGACCATATTATTATTGATTTACATTTTATAAGGTGCATTCATAAACATTATTTAAAGAATATAGTTTGCATTTTCAGTAGTAATTTTATTGTTTTGGGGGGAAAAGAGGGTAAAAGGCCACACAAAAGATATGAAAAGGTCAGACTTTGGAACGTATCTCATTATTATTGCTTTATTTTAATGTTATAATTAATGATTCATGATACGAGGATTCACCTTTCACTGTGATATTGGAGGACACATTACCGTCATTATTCGAAGCTTTACTGTGATATCTCCATTAGCCGGAACAAATGGTGCAGAGCACTTCCGGGAATGAGAGGTTTCTGGGTAACAAGACGACTCTCTCAAAGCCGGAAAAACCCTCATCCCTGGAATTTTCCGGGTAACGGAAAAATTTTCTCGGAAGTTCCAGAAATTTCCCATTACATCATCTCTCAAACCCGGAAAACCCATCCTCTGAATTTTCCAGGTGTCAGGAAAATTTTATCTGATTTTTCTGGAAAATGTGCCCCTCAGAAAATTTCAATTCCAGCTATCAGAGAGTTCCTGTCCATGAAACTTCTTTACTTACTAAATAATTTCTCCAATTGTGAACATGGTTTTGATAAGTTTGCAGTTACCCGTTAAGAAATATTTTCTGTCCAATATCAGTTGACTGAGTTTACATTTTAGTAACCTGTGATCATATTTAACATTGTGACAACACTTTGTGGGGATCACTTGTTGATACATTAGCAGATGGTTGTTCAGCTGTTGAAACACCTCTGGATGACTCAGATTATTAATCCATTTTATTCTTAATTCCAGTTAGAGTGTTGTGGCATTGAGGGCCCCAAGGACTGGGACCGTAACGTTTATTTTAATTGTTCTTCGGAGGCTGTTGGCTCTAGGGAGGCCTGCGGAGTCCCATTCTCATGCTGTAAACAAAAAGCTAATGTAGGTGAAGACTTTGTACCATCAGTGTAAAGAAATTACACAGGTAATAATGTGAATGCAAAAATTTTAGTCATTATAGGAAGATGTTTTTAAGAGAACAGCTTCATTTCATTAAGTGTTGTGTGTAAGTTGGAAACTGTGTACAGTACTGTATGACAAAAACAAGTCATGGCTAATTGTATTCATTACAAGATTAAGGTATCATAAATAATGCTTACTGAAATATCTAGTTTTAGTTTGGGGTTTCTTCATTATTTTTATTAGCTTAAATTGTGTTAAGTGAAAGTTCTTAGAATAAAGGCATTCACTTAAGTGAGAGAATGTATATCAATTTACCTGCAGGACTGCTCTTCCTTTTCACATTGCAAAGAAAATATATGTTACCTATTGAATTATACAATAATTTGTTTAAGGGAATGGCAATAATGTTAGAATTTTTAATACTCAAATATGAAGTGTGAGCAGCTAGATACATACACCAGAATTCTTCAAGATTAGGTTCTGGATGAGGGTTTTTTAATGCTTTGGAAATACAAGTTATACTCAGTACTGGATATGATAATGCTTTTGTGATAGGTTTGATAGAATTAAAGAAGGTTTCCTGTAATATGATTAGAATAGATGCATACATACTTCTGAAATGTAGTCAGTCATGATTTGGCATTACTGATGTTAATAATCTAACACTTGGTGGTTTGCTATCCCAAACTCTAAAAGAAAATAGTTATTATGAATGAATGAACTGTATGTTTAATTAAATGTATTACTGAGATAACACAATAACAATGCTGTCTGAGATGCAAATCAATATGGTCTCATTATATTTTTGGACGAGGTTGCATTGTAATTCATTATATTATCTGTCTTGTTACTTAGATATGATGCTTTCTTTGTGTACAGTAGCATTTTGGGTAGTTGGTGGGCCAGTTTATTGTTTTAATCGAGGTTCATAGATGATTATCGTTTGGTCTAACAGTGTCTCACTCTTCCTAGACATATCCACCAGTGACCATCTCTGCTTGGTAAACATTACATTCTTCTTTTTCAGGAAATAATAAAGAACAAACAGTGTGGTTATGATGTGAGAAAGCAAGACTATGTGAGTATAATGAAATATTTAATGTTGCTGGTATAATATATTGTTTCATAAATTTATTTAATTATTGAGTTGGTATATTTGAATACGTAGTTCTAATTGTTGTCTCGGTTCTCTCTGGTTATTTTATACTGTTCTCTCATTTTACACCATTCTCCCTCATTAATTGTCTCTTTCCTTAAGGTTTCTATATAATATATCTTGATCCATTTTATGAAAATTGGTGAGAAGTAAAGATAATGAATATATATTGGGTAATTTGTCTCTATATAACTGAAAATGATGCTCATCAGTTGGCAGACTTTTTTACAGTTTATTTTGAGGTACAGAATATGTTAAATCAGATTTTTATATCACATAGTATACAGTATAAACCCCAAGTACTGTACTGGACTAATTAAGGCACCGCGATGTCGTTAATCAGATGGAATCCATTATTCGGATGTCCATGTCAGCAGGGAGGCACAACTGTTCAAAACAACAGGCAACATATTACACTAACACAGGTTGGCTTATTTATGCTCATAATAATAAATTAGTTCAATTAAAATAATCGTTCTTGAGATAGACAGTGTTACCTCTCTATACCGAACTTGTATATAACAAAATTTATAAACTGTACTGAACTGTTGCATAGATTCCAGTACTACAGGTTTTATTTTATTTATTGGTATTGTTTTTATTTATTCCTCACATTTACAGTATACTGGTAAATATTATTTTATCTTCTTCCTCATTGGAGTTAGTAACTTGTGGGAATTCAGTTTCAGAGTTGGTAACACTATTCATAGTGTCAGCTGTTGTGGTGGTGGTCGTGGCTAAGATGCTTTGGTGTGAATCCGGTGTCTTGCTACAAATTATGTCTAGGACTATACCTAATATTTCTCAAAAGCTAGGGTTGAATTATACAAGAGATATATGAAAAACTCAGGCTTATTTACTAAAAAATCAGGGGTCAAACTATATACAATATATGAGATTGGTTGTGAACGAGTATACAGCACGACATACAAAATGTATCCTTTATTTCTAAGTCACATTAGTGTACTAAATTATTTTCCCACTGTGTTTACAGTTTTATTACATGAATCAGTGGCAACATGCGTTAACCATCTCAAGGCCACAGCTGCCTGGCAACGTGTGTTATATAGTTAAGATTATGCGAGTGTATGAGACATACTATCAATGGAGATAAAGTGGATCACCCTTATGATATGCTGTCAGTAAATTCAAAGTTCCAAATTTCTGTATTATCTCGGGAACTGAGCGTTTATTGGTGATGTGTTCTTATTGGCATTACTCGGGTGTCCAGTACTCAGGGTTTTTACTGTACTGTTGTAGTAATTACTATAAGAAGGGTAGATGTTGATGTCATTTGAGAGAATGTTTATTTTGTGGACTGATAACTCTATTCCTTAATCCATAGAAACAAAACATTTCCTTGCAAGTGTGATGAAGTGAAACAGGTTTTTCCAGTAAGGATGTAATGATAAAAGAGGATTAACTGATAGGTATATAGTAATACTGTACGGGTATTCCTCGGTTAACATTTGTTTTGACACCATTTACCAATTAGGGAACACTTTCACAAAACATGATTTGTTTCCAGTTTAACACAGTCGGTACATGACATATTGTGGTTCTATCCTGGACAAAGTTTGAGTCCCCAAACTCCCCACAACAGTAATCAATTCTGACCCTGTCACCTCACATGTTTGTAGCTAACCTTTGTTTTTAGAGATTTACCAGTGGCACCCTTAATAATCACGAATGTAAAGTGAGCATTAAGGTACAAAAGTGCATCTGTAACCAAAAAGCAATGGATAGCTCTTTTGGTAAAAAGCAAAAATGGAATTAATTGAGCAGTATGAGAAGGAAGCTGTTCAAATGTTGACTACCAAAAGACTGTCAACAGCCTGAAGCCACTCTCCACACTGAGACACCAATCACACATGCAGCTGGTCAGGTCTCTATACAAAGGCTACCAAAATTTTTTGTGAGAATAGATAATGAATACTGTACTGTACATAAAGATAAACACCACCACACCATGTACACAGCCACACACAGGAGTGACAGCAGGACATGGAGTGGGCAAACTCATTCTCAAATCTTGGCGCCCACTTTAAATCTGAAACCATGTGGATTCTTGAGCATTGTGGATCTTTGGATTTTGGGGTTTTGAAATTTTATTTTATTTGCATTGATAATATTTATTTTATTTATTCTCTGCAGACATACAGTACTGTACTAAACACCGAAGACATTAATATTGTTTCACAGTTCTCAAACACACAGCCCTCACCTTTTACATGTTTTTCTTTAGGATAATTATTTTTACTCGACACATTTTCACTAAACTTAATCATTTTTAGGAACGTAGCTATCGTGTTAACCGAGGAGTGTAACTGTAAAAGAGAGTTTACCAATTAGAATGTGGACATAGTTTTGTACAGTGTACTATGGTTCCTATCACCATACAGCAACGAGGCTTTACTGTATATACAGTATTCTAAAATTTTCAGAATCTGTAAATTATGGCATACTGTATATACAGTACTGTATACAGGTATACATATATATATATACAGTATATACTGGTGTATTTTCTTTGCTTAATTCATACATATATTGTTCATATTGCAGGTAACTTGTGATGGTGATGGGATTTTCAGGGGTTGCTTTAAGAGGCATGACATAATAGGTGGCTTCAGTGTTATGAGTTTATGACACAGTAAAGCACAGCGCTAAATTTTAATTTTCTGCCTGTACAGCCAATCCAAAATAATTTTGAGACCCCAGGTGTCCAAAAGAATATGAAACCGGGTGAAGACCGGCCCAACGGACACATGAACGTGTCTGAGGTTATCGTTCATTTTCTGTTCCATCGGACTCCGAGGTCTTGATACTTTTTGGGTTGGCTGTCCCATCATATGTGCTGTGGTAGAAGGTAGAATATTCTCAGTTCTAGATCATCAGGGGGTAATCTGCACCTAACCCTATTTTCTCCAGAAGCCCTGTTATTTTTATTGCACAAATTTCTATAGCGCTAGTTTTCACAAGAACGCAACTATCGCGTTGTAGCAGAAATGACTGTACTGGATATGTGTGTGTGAGCCTATGAAATAGAAATGGAATTTAATCTCAGGGCATGTCAATATTTTATGTGATATATTCGGAAAGCTTATTGTATATACGCTCAGTTCTAAAGCTTGTGTTTCTTGTTTTGGAAGATGCCACACCATCCTGAGGCAGGCTGATGGGATGAAAATATAATGGCTTATATTACTGTGTTGTAGACTCATAACACTGGCTATTTTTAAATCTTGTTTGATGACTGAGGCTGTTGGGGTTTAATTGGACATGTGATGATACAGAAAATGGAATAATCAATTATACTCTTAACAATTAAAGGACACAGTGCAGGATTACAATGTAAATTTTATAGTTATTGTTTATATCCTGCAACATTACATTGGGTATTATAAATAAACTCACTTAGTTTTGCTGATAAACGAGTATTAACTATCATGGGTGTTGGGACATATGGGCTCCACAGCATGGCGATCGCTCCCTGGTTATTTACGATCGTGGATGTCTACGAGCGGGTGAAGAATGGATAGAGTCGAACCTAGTGCCTGTAGCAGGGGTAGCAGTGGGGGTGGCGGTGCTGCAGGTAGGCGGTGGCTGGGAGTCCACTGACCACTCACGATATTTAACAATCTAATCTTCTGCATGATGGTAGAGCTTGCTGTAAGTGGCATGATTTTATATTGTGTTTCTTCAATGGACTTTCATATAAATGGTAGATATTGATAAAGGGCATGCTTGCACTCACATACAAGTATAAATCATTGGCTTTGTAAAATCTTAATTTTTATATATACATGTCCCAGTGTATCACATTTGCATACTGTCAAGTTCATACAATCTACTGGGAGTTTGGATTACACTTTTCACAGAGGCTTCATAGTAATCTGCATGCATTTAACCTTTAAGATCCTTAGTCTTTTATAAACTCATATTGCACGGTTAAGTCAATGGTTTAATGTTCCACTCACAGTGTAGATTCTCAGCTTGTAATTCTTATATGGAATTTGCATGGACAATATTTAGTTACACTTTAAATTGTAATCAAAGGTAATAGTGGCTGTATTATCATTTGCACTCCCTTCTGCTTCAGCGACTCGACGCATCACATATATATGAAAAAGGCTGTTTACAAGCAGGAGAGGAGTGGTTAGAAAGAAACCTGCTCTTTGTTGCGGGTGTAGCAGTAGGAGTGGCCTTCTTGCAGGTAAGTCAAAGGCCAGATGCAAATTTTGACAATCAAAAGATGCCCCTTAGAGTGTCTTAAATACAGGCTGTACTTGTCTTTGTTATTACTGTAGTAAAATAGTGTTTGATTTATGTTGATTTGCCTAACATCATGTTGTCCAGGAACACATCCTTATTGTACAGTAAATAGAGGATTTACTGCACTGTACCATGTGTACTTTGTGTCTTATCCAAGAAACACTGTACCAGGTACCCACTGGTAGCTACAGTAAAACCTTGATAACTCGGCACGTATGGGGCTCTGACCTTACCGAATTATCCCAAATACCAAATTATCGAGGCATCCCCCACCCCCAACAAAAATGCAATAAAAAATTATCGGCCCATGTTTGTGTACATGTAATTACTAATTTAAAAAAAATAACACTTACCATCACTGCAGTTGAAGAATGAAGCATTGTAGTAGTTGACACAGATGCATGGTAGGTGATGCAGGTGATGGAGGGGAAATGCTATATAATCAATAAACAGTGCGGCACTTATGTATACTATCGTAATTTGGTCACTTGTACAAAATAAAGAATAAATTTTAGCAAAAATAATTTTCTCTACGTATACGTAATTAAAATCTAAGTACATCATGCCCTTCACATTTGCGGGGATTAGATTCTGAAAATGGCCACGAATCGCCAAATCCGCAAATATCATTTGCTAACCGGGGGGGGGGGGGTACATTTTAACTTGTGTACAAAGAAATGTATATTCCCTTTATATGTTTGCCCTTAAGACAATTATTTCTTTTATCTGTATTATACATGTGTGTGTGCGCGCGCATGTGCGTGAGCTCACAAAACATTATTATTAATTTGTATGTGTTTTGTGTGAGTGTGTCTACACACAAACTGTATATACAATACAGGTAAAGGAAATTACTGTCTCTAGAATGAGTGGCTCCCTGTCCTGGCTACAAACATGCCAGTAACTTTAAAATTATCCTTAGACATTCTTGGGTACATCCAGGGTGTCATCCGCGAATAATCGAGGTCTGCAAATTAAAAATCCACAAATTTGAAGGGCAAGCTGTACAGTATGTTAATAAACACGTAACGTATATCACTCAGGATATTAGTCCACCCTAGTAAAACCGTTTTCTTTATTACAGAACAAAAGAGTATAAATTAAAATACTCTAATGTGGCTTAGAAATAAAGAAAATACTGGGTATAATATGAAACTATAAAATGAGAAAAAAGAAGAGCATGGGTGTGTGTATGTGTGGAAGGTGAACATATGTGAAGGCCACCCGGTGACTTGTGGCTGACTCACCCGCCTCCCTCCCTCCCATGTGACGTCACGGCACACACACACACACACACACACACACACACACACACACACACACACACACACACACACACACACACACACATACATACATATGTCTCGGGCAGGTGGTTGACTGCCTGGCTGAATTGTGGCATCACTTTGATGATGGTTTGAATGTGGAAGGAGCTATTTTTTTGTAAATAAAATATGTGCTCTTATATCGTTACTGGTGTTAGACTCGAATAAATGACTTCAGTTGCTTTCGGATTATTGGACTAAATTAAATTTTTTACCAAAGGGGACAAAGTTGGGATACCTGGAAGATTCAAATACAGTAGTTGGAATTCATATAAAATGAATTGCACTGTAAATTTAATAACATCTTTGACATTGGATGTACCATAATAGAGGAGACGTTCTGCATACTTTGGGTGGCCTGACATGAATGGCGGAGGTTGTTGGGTGTTAATGGGTTAGTATGGCAGGAAGCAAATTTTACCAGGAGTGCTGAATATTAATTCTGGTGCCCTAGATACTCTGTGGTGCAATGTATAGTACTTTGTACCCAAAATATTGGGTTGCGAGAGCATCCTCCCTTCCCACATCCATGTGCTGGGTGGAATGAGTCGGCACACACCCGACCACAACAACAACAACAACAACATTAGACTGACCAAGCATGGAGCTCGGCACAGCGAGTGTTACCCACACGCCTAATATGTCGAGATTTTCCCAGATAATTTTATATAGCTCTGAATTTCCCGAGTTATTTTATAATAAATTCCGAGATGATGTACAGTAGCTAAAACAACTATCTGTGCAGGTGGGGGTCGATATGCTCCAAAATTATACGGGTGACTAGTGACAGCCCTCATATACCAAAATTTATCGTCCATGGTCTCATATTGTTTTCCACAAAGTAAGCACAGACACTGTAGTTGTTTTAGCTACTGTACATGCTGATTTATACAAAATTCCGAGATATCAAATGACGAGTTATCAAGGGTTTACTGTACAGTACAGTATAGTATATTATATGAAAAAGCATTGGATGTTTCTTCTTCTAATTGAACATTAGTCCCGCCACCACATTTCTTAAGTACAGTATTTGCCGGCATATAAGACGCATCACTATATTCCAAGGATTATTTTTATTTTTTTTTAAGTACAATTCATCAAGCATGAATTGAAAGTGATTTTATAGTGTTTTTAGATGAAAAACATTAGATTTTGTGCATATATAGTACTGGTAAATACATTACTGTATATGCTGGAATAAAGTAGGTAATCATAAGTTCTGGATGTATAATAATATTCACACATTTTCGTGGGTCATTTATGGTAAAGAATAGCTACCTAGTACATGCTCGTGGTAGGCTATCCTTACCAGTAAGCTGACTCTTTGTCCTGGGCTTGCCAACCATACCCCTAGATTCTATCTTTATGTTGCTACATGAACAGAACCTCATTCATTGTATATGCCACTTTAAATTTCTAAATACCTGATGCAAATGATAGATTTACAGGTACTGATAATTTTCTTTTCATTTGCATCTGTTAACATCACTGGTGGCATAGTTGGCATGTTGGACTAGTTATTGTAGCCACATCCCCAGGCCCTCTCCATACCAAGCTGAGCTGTGAGCTATGTTGTGGTTACGTACTTTTCATTTTCTAATTTCGGGTAGATATCCAGTACAGTACGTGACTTCCTTTATTTATTTATTTTTTTATACAGTTACATAATGTACATACACAATCCTACATACAGAATGTGCAAAAAAAATTAAAGAAATAATTATCAGGAGACCAAAAACATAAAGGGAATAAAAATTTTTTCATATGTGAGTGAGAATTAGCGCGCTGAGCTGGGGAGCAGAGTAATGGAGCCCGGTTGCTAGGGGGTAGGCAGAGGCAGCGTCCCAGAGGGGCTGCGTTACTATGGTTAGCATCAAGGACAGCCAACCAACCAGCGTCCTTGAGACTGATGCAATGTGTATTCACGAACTTGTATTATTATTGGGTTTTTTTATGCTCTCCTTAGGCTATTTATATGCTTTTGTTATAGTGGATTATATGCCTAGAATATAAGTTTTAGTACTGTACCATACATAGGTAGCAGGAAAAAGGAAAACAAAAATAGCATAAAGGTTTTATTTATCATCCTTAAAGGAATAATGTAAAGTTAAGGGTAAATAAGGACAATATCACTCCAATCAACCTGACCAGCTGTGCTAGCTTCCAATGTTTTGTTTTGGTTGTGCATCTGTGCAAATGATGATTGTGTTGAAAATTCATTTAGCATTTCCTTAATGGTTTTAGGTTCATTAATTTTTTTTTATCTTGATAGTACTGTATACAAATGTTGCTTGATGTAGCACAAGTATTATATAACATAAGAATGGTAGGTGGTATGGCGTATCAATGCTGGGGAAAGTAGTAGTAAGTTTGCTTCAGTCTTTTGACTTACCGTGTAGGTGGTACTTTACATCTGTAATGAGAGTCCTAATTTTTTATATATTTTTTCTGTTTTTCAGTATTTAAAATTTGTTATAGTACAGTAACAAAATATGAATGTGTATACTGTATTTTGGGTTCATTAGGGAAGTGCATGTTACCCTGGGCATGTCTAAATGTAGAAAATGGCCATCCCTTTCCCAGCATTATTCGGCAACACGGTTTGCATAAGAGACAGGCTTTTATATGTTTTTTTTTTTTTTTGTGGGAAAAAGTGCGTCTCATAGGCCGGCAATATACCAGGTGAGTCTTCGTAGATCTGCCTTGACCTATTACTGAAATGTAGGGTTTTTATTCCTTTAATTTGAAGAGTGGGGATGTAATCCTTCTACAGGTATCTCCTCTGTAAGTACTGTATGTATGTCTGCTAATTAACTTTTTGATTGCATCTTCTCCACAACCACTTGTTGAAACCATGATACAGTAATGTTGCATGTAGTACTCTGGTATTTTCCTTTAAAAGTAAGAAATTTTGTTTAAGTAAAATCCAGTTTGACCTTTTAAGATGCTTCACAGGATATGAGGATGTTCAAATTTTAAATGCTACCTGTCTGTAGGGAAGTACTTCTTAATGCCTGTTTAGTGAAAGATTAATCCATATCTCAGTGGTTTAGATAATTAGGGGATATGAGGTCTTCAATTGGTGCACTTTTTTCTGTGATGAATTCGTTGCAACCTGATAATTCTCCCAGGCTATCGAAAACCATCCAAAGATTGTCTGCAGGAATTTTTATATAGTATTATTAAGTCTTATGCTTTAATGAGGTAGGGTCTGTTATATGGCTCTTTTTCTTCCTTTTTTTTGAAATTTGAAAAAACTAATTTTAAATATTCTTCACATGAAACACAAAGCATGTACAGGTATCAGTGAATAATTAAACCTTTGAATCAATTTATTCTAACTTCTTTTTATTTGAGATATACAGAAATGCAGGTTTAGACCCTTAAATTCAGGACCCTTGGGACTAAAACCAAACTAGTTTTTAGAAATTTTCAGTTTCTCTAGTTCCTGGGTCAGTTTAAATTTTTTCTCCTGGGATCATCCATCTCTTCTCTTTTCTTCTTAATCTTTTATTTTCTTTCTCTTTGACTTTGTGTGTTAGGTGTGTTGTGCAATCATGCCTAAATGCCCCGGCAATACTTCCTCTTCTATTTAATCCATAAACGATGGCTAGTGCTGCAAGTAGAGTATATATACAGTAGTTGGATTTGATTTAGGCCAAACGAGAGCTAATAGATATGTGATGACACTTGATGTGTGGGACTGGCCATGTCACAATCTCAAGTTCAATGTTATATAATTATTATACAGTGTTCTCTTATGGTCAGCCTATTATGGTGTATGTTTCATAATACATAATATAGCATACAGTGTTAAATAATAGAACAAAATATGATACAGTATATAATTTGACTTCAAAATAAAAGACAAGCAAAATCACATGGAAATCCTGTTCCCTCATCACTCACCCCCTCCCTCATAAAGGAGGGGGGGGGGGTGACTGGCCATGTCACATTTGCCAGATTGTTGTTATATACAGTATTCATTACTATATTCTCATATGATCTGCCTCTTAAGGTGTATGTTTCTTCATAAATGATATAATATTTCAAATACAGTATTACCCCACTTTACACGGTTTCGGTTTCACTTTCTTCATTTTCCGCGATTTCTCATTTACCTGGTACCTGGCGAGAACCGGACTTTCACTTTCCGCGGTGCATCTACTCATATACGTAGTGAAGTATAATTTATTTATTTATTTTTTTTTATTTGGCTCATAAATTTCATACAAATTACCCGGCCAGAATATAATTTACATTGCTGGAATTCTTACAATATGATGATCATTTTGAATATAAACATCATGGATTTTGCATTAGACATACAAATTTTAGATCTAATGTAATAATTTGGTTTACACAAAGCAAATATTTTATCGTTTATGCAAAATATATGAAGTTTACATTCAAAATATTCCCTGACCTGCAAGGAATCCAGAAATGTCAATTATATTATCCTAACTTTAGTCTGAGGTATTATTTATTACTAAACGTTAAAATCTAGTATTTTCACCCAAACATTTCTCAGAGAGGTAGGAGCTAGTGAGCTGGGAAGAGGAGGGGGGGGAGGGATTTGAATCCATTATTTGAATGGACATTAACCTGGCTACTGTATTTCTCTTAAATATTAATTGTGTGAGCATACCATCATAAAATTAAGATGTTATTTTTACTACAACATAGGTATTGTGTCGGAAAAAGTGGAGTTTGGGGGTCGGGCCAGTCTCTATTGGAATTAATCCCATATGTTCTGTTGTTCACTTTCCGCGGTACCCCATGGGTTCAATTGACCGCGTAAATCGGGGTACTACTGTAATAGAATATACGAGGAATGATGACTCTACGTGGACCCAATGCTTCAACACTGGTGAATATCAGTCTCAATTTATGCTTACATTTCTTTATTAATGCTTATTATGCTTGTTTTATATGTCTACCTTTTTCTTGCTTGACAGTCTGAACGACAGAGACATATCAAGGGAAGATGTGAATTTTGGGGGGTGGCTGGTCCCTTCCCTCTTGAATCATTTATATTCTTGTAGGATTAATTGCTTCAAAAACTGTTGATTTTTCGCAGTCCACTTATGCGTCGGTTATCGAGGTATACCTGTACAGTAAGTCCTCGCTTAACATTGAGGTTTTGTTCCTGAAAACACGACGTTATATGAAACAACGTTAAGCAGATACATTTTCCCCATAAGAAATAGATAAAGTACAGGACTTATGTTCTGAGCCTCCCTTTGCCCCATGAAATACATTATATATACAGAAATTCAATGGCATTTTTATAGAAAATAGTATATATATAAATAAATTAAATAATTTTGTATTGTACTCACTGATGGACGGAGGTGGTGGAGCGAGTGTGTGGTGGGTAGTGGAGCGGAGGAGGGTGAGTCACTGAGACCCGGCATGGTGGCTCCTCCTACCGGTTTAAAACCTCCATTTTCATAGCAAGGCTAATGGTCTTATGTTGCTTCTTCACAACACTAGCGTCAGTAGTACTTGATGGGCGCTTGGAAACCATTTCGAATGGTTAGAGTACAGGATTTAGAGCAAAAACACTTAAGCACACACGAATGATGTGGAAGCGTAACAAAGACTGGCTTGGCGTCGCTTGGGGATGCTATGATGTTCCGCTAGTGAGAGTTAACGCGGCCAGACGAGAGGGTGACGCACTGTATAAAGTAGTCCGTGATGACGCAAAAATGATGTTAAATTGAGTCGTCGGGACGTTAAACGAATTATTGGTATCTAAAGAGTAGCGACATAGTACCAAAACAACGTTAAGAAGGGCGACGTTATACGAGGACTTACTGTACAACGATATTTTCTGATTTTGTTAGTTATGGAATGAAACAAACTTTCAACTGAATTTAAGTGAATGTGCATAAGTAAAATTTGACTTAACCTGGATGAACCAAGGAAAGAAAATTAACCTAACTCAGGGAAGAAAATATCTGGTTGTCAGAGGTCCGTATTTAAGGGTCTGTGCTTGTAGTTTTTTCCCTAGTCTGTTTACTGTCCATTTACTTCCTCCTTCACTTCCAGATCCTCGGCATCTGCTTTGCTCAGAACCTGCGAGCTGACATCTACGCACAGAAAGCAAAATGGAACTGACGGTTAGCTCCTGCTGCGGTTTAGTGATAAGTCTGCGCACGCTCCAGAACACTTCTACAGTAACTTTAGTTGATCATTCTCATTATCACAAAGCTGAATTTTTCTTGTTTGATCCTCTCATTGTCATGATATCTCATTTAGTTCCTCCTGAGATTAGAGGTTTGTTTTAAAATGTTTTTATTAGTTTGAAAAATGTTCAAATACAGAATAGATCTGTTTATTTTAACCACATTTGTATTGAAAGTTTAGAGTAGTATTGCACTTTTTTTTTTACAATAGTGATGATTTCCAGTACAAGAAAGAGTCAAACTGACTCACCATAATTTATGTATTCTCCACTACCCAACTTTGTCAACATTGTTTTCTCAGTTCTCATTGTGTAATCCATTGTCCATTGTTCACCTGATTTGTTAATCAAAATAGTGGCATTCTGTTACTGACGTGGTGAATGTCATGACATGTTTTCTGTAGATGATAATTTTTTCTGGAGTGTGTTAATTTGCCCTCCCCCAACCCACCACACCAGCCCTCTGTATGATTATTCCTCTTAATATCTTGAGAGGATGTCGTCTTTATTGTCCCCCAAGTATTTTGTTGGGTAATGGCAGAGGGTTGTTCTATCAACGGGGGCAGGGTGCAGCACACTAGTCAACATAACTACCACCTGTTGACTGTGATCAAGTGTGACGGGATCAGTTTGTCGTGAATTATGGGTACTGTAGGTAATACTTCCCTGAGACTATACTTTCCATCAGTTTCACTGGGAAGAATAATAAAGTTCTCACAGAAAACCCTGCATAATGCTCGATAAATTCTTGCAGAAAACCTGCATAATGCTCGTTATCTCTGATCTCGTCACCCATTGTACACACAACTGACTCGCCGCAGCAGGAATAGTTTTATTAGTAATGAGGAGTTAGAATCTCCTTGCCATACGTTTATTGTTTGTGAATGGAATCGAGGTGCACAAGAGTGTATATTGATGTTCAAGTATGATTGTCTCCGATTTTACAAGGTCTGCAACACTCAAACTCATGATAAGGTCTGCAACACTCAAACTCATGATGATGGAAAAGTTTGCATCCAGAAGGATGGTTCTGCTTGCCAATGGACACAAATATTTGGCTCTGGTAATCCAGGAAATTGCTTTGAGGGCATTGCATGTTGCTCTCCATGTACATGTTTTGAAGAGATTGCCTACAAAAAACAAAAACAATTGAAATTAGTAACAAGTACATGATGTTCTTGATATTTGTATTTTTTTACAGTCCTGGATAGTGCAGGTATTTGTGTATTTAATGTCAGACTTTTCATTAGGAGCTGTTAGGGCACACATTTCTCGAAGATTACAATTTTTATCGAGTGTGTTAAATTAGTTTTATATGAAAAACTCATAGTGGATGATAAGGCATTTGTCAGATAGGTCTTTTATATTATTATTTGTAGGAACTTATTCAAATTACGTTTGTGTTACAGTGTAAGTTTTATACGGTGTATGTATCTTTCCTAATGTAATAGTATGTATTGTATTCGTCTTTTTGAATGAATAGTCTTAGGGTCAAGTGAGACCTCATTTAACCCTTGGTAAATGTGAGCCTTCGTTCCACTTCACATGAGGCCAAATATTAGACCCAGTAATGGGACTTCAAGTTGCCATATCTATTTTGCTCTCTCATGTTGAATTCATCATGGTACAGTATTTCTGGAATATTTAAACATGGGCTCTGTGCAGAAAATATAATTTAATCTACATTTTCAGAAGATTTACAAGTCTGTCACTGTATAATGTACATTCCATATACATTAGTGTATGCTGGGCGGTTGTGCTCATTTACAGCTGTACAATGTTGTTTTCAGTAGAGCCATCGTCTTGCCAGCCCGTGTCTAATGAAAGTGACCGAGAGAAGTGACTTGCTTGCATGCTGTTAGTGTTTTGCTGCTAGTCCCATGCCATGATTTTACTTTGCTTGTATGTAATAAGAAGGTTGTTATGCCCGGAGTTTTAATCACCCTCTTCTGTTGATGGGGATATTCGTGTTTACAACCAGAGTTTTAAAAATTTTGAGTCATGAATGACACTGCACTACAGTGCTTGACAGGGAGATGTGGTGGTAAAATTAACTAATAATGTTGGAATTAGTTTATTTTACTGCCGCACCTCCCCGACAAGTACTATAGTGCGGTGTTATTCTTGACTCAAAATTTTAAAACTGGTTGTAAACACGACTACCCCCATCAACAGAAGAGGGTGATTAAAACTACGGGTGTTAACCACTTAGCAAAGTTAAAAACATGAGTACTGTATTGTAATAAATAATATTTCTACATAGGGTATTACTAGTTGGGGATTCTTTTCCTAGTATTTTAGATATTCATAGAGATATTAAAACAAGCCAAAAATATTGTTCTGTGCTAACTGTTGATGTATGGCTGCTGTCTGTGTATTTAGTCAAAGTTCATTTTAAGATTTTATATAACTTTTAAAGTGGCTCTCTTTTCTTTCTTTCTTTTATACTGGTAGGTATATATTGAGAGTTTTGTATATAAGGTTTATGCTTGGGAGAATGCTTTGCACAATGTAGCAGTCATGATGCATATTTATCATAATCTACCTACTATAACAGTTAGAATTTTAAGGAAGTGGCAATTATTCTTCTGTTACTAAGAAGGATTCACATTAATGTGAATATTAAGTTTGTAAATCACACTCCCATAAGTGTTTGTCATATCATGTAGGTTTGATTTACAAATTGTTATATTGCTATGTAATAAAGTGACAAAACTTAGTGTTGTGAAGGGTGAGTGAAGAGGTACACCCAAAGAGTTTCTTGCTACTTACAGTGTATATCATTCCTACAGACAGATTTACTGTATGTATCAGTATGGGTTAACCCTGTAAATAAGCCAACTATATGTATTACCACATCTTTTATATCAACAGTGTGTAGCATATTCTTTTGCTCCGTTATAATGTTGATGTGAGATCTTGCTTTTGTTGTGTAATGTGCAAGTCAGTTCTCATTGTGCTCTTTGAGTGTACTTTATTGAAGGTTGATTAAGTAAGAAATACTAAAAGATTAGACTATTTAGTATCTTACTTTATTACTGACCAAATTTTAAAACAAACTCTTGAAGTGAAAAAACTCTTCAATTTTTTTTCATGGCCATGTTGTTTGAAAAATAAATATAATAATTTGGGGGACTAAAATTGAAACTTTCCAGAACATGAATATATATAGTAGTATCACAGATGGTTTTAATGTGTGAAACCTTGATTTAGTATTTTATAAATGTTCTGATGAAATTAATGAGCTACACTTCTCAGGAATAGTGTATGAATGTTACACTGAGGATTAATTTCCTGGTGTCCCAAGTTTTTGGATGTGGATTGAGCCCAGTGTCAGTCAAGCAGTAATCTTTTCTTTTGTCAGCATTTTCTTTTTCATGATATTTGATATTGTGAACTTGGTATATTAGTAAACTTGAACTGTAAGTGAATGAGCATTGCATTCCAAGGATGTACACTTTTTTTATGAGTATGTAATCATTTCTTAGCCCTATTTGCTCAACAGGGTACAGAGGAAACTAGTATCAAATAACTCGTTCCAATGTGGATTTTTGAAAGATTTCACCATATCTTAAGAAAAAATTTGCACAATTATAAAACATTGAGAGCGCTTTATGCCAATGGGTAATTCTGGTTGTCTTAACTTTACAATGAATTGATCAAGCTACCTTTCCAATGTTAACACAAATAAATGTTTGTTCTTGTAAAGCTTTGTATCAATAACCCCTTTTAAGTAGTGCAAATACAGTAGTATACTCTCGATTTAATGGAATCCAATATAACAAATTCTCGATTTAGCGGAAGGCATTTTTCCATTATTTTTCACTTGATTTAGTGAACTAGTTCACTAAATCAAGATTAATTCCATTAATACATTCACACCTACTGAGACACCTCTGGCACTTCTGTCTAGAGCGACCGACTGATCAACCAGCACCCATGGGCCTAAAATGTTCTTTATTTTTACTAGGGGGTTTTGGGCTAAGCAGCCTCCCAGAAGCATGCCTAAGAAGCATTCCCAAAACAGAGCAAAGAACATTTAAGGCCCGTGGGCGCTGGTTGACCAATCGGTCGCGCTGGACACAGGTGCCCGAGGAGGTGGGAATCATAAACAGTTGTCAATTGTTGTGGGAATATTTCATTCACCCTCGTAATGATACAATCTTTCTTGTTAAGTTATCGTAAGTAAATGCATGGTTTCTATAATTTGTTTATCACTGTGCCTGTCACCGTCTTCAAATTAGACTACAAGATATATATTTCTCCCATACGTATTTTGATCGTACGCCTGGCAACGGGTGTGGGTAAAGGGAGTAAGTCATGTAACTGCTCGTTAATGTATCGTCTGCACTTAACTCTCCTCCCTCCCTGCCATATTTCACTGGATTTGCTGTTATTATTAGTGTTTACTGATATAATTATGCTTAACTGATTTATCATGGCATTGTAGCCAGGTTAGACTCATCACAGCAACCACCAGGCTACTGGGCCAAGCTGTGAGGTGTTATTGTTGTTTTTCACCTCTTATTTTCGAGTAGATATACATAACTTTCTTAATTTATTTTTGCTCATTTACATGCACACACCGTCCTAAATACATATTGTGAAAAAGTAAAAGAAATAATTGTCCTAAGGGCAAACTTGTATTCAAATGTACAAAGTTAATTAAAAAAAATTTATGTCTATTGCAAACTTTGGGATGTTTTTACTCAAATTAATCACTATCTTGCAAGAATTCCAGCAATGTAAGTTATTTTCTGTGAAGTCAATTCAGTGACATTTGAAAAGTGAAAAACATAAATTCCCTCCATTTAACTGACAACTGCGCACTTGGTAACCTCCCAGCCTGGCTGTTAACACCTCACCTCACCCCCTCCCCTCAGCCACAGTGAAGGTAGTTTTAGGCTTTAAGTTTTTATCTTATATAATGTCACAGACTAAACTTAGCAGAATATAACTTAAATTACTGGAATCTTTGCAAGATAGTGATTCATTTGAGTAGAAACATCACAGTGGGGTATGCTATAACGAATCTAATTGGTTCTAAAACCTCGTTCGTTATAGCATTAGTTCATTATAGGATTAATCCGTTCCAGGCCCCCAAATACAACCACTTAACACTGAACAATTTCTGTGGAAATTGTAAAAAATACGGTACTTTATCTTACCTTAGTGTTGTTAGTATGCAGGACAGGAGGCAGAGGGGGAGGGGGGAGGAGAGAATTATGGAGAAGAGGTGGAAGGAGAGGACTCATCCTTCCTAGCCCTCTTTGGTGACTGTCTTACAGGCACTTTGTCTGTTTATTTATAATTTCTTTCTTAGTTTCAAGGGTTATTAGCTTTCTCACTCGCTTTTGACGATTCATTGTTACAATTGTACACTTGTTTAACAAAATAGTTATAAAAATAACACGAATTTCCACATCAAAAGACGAAATTTCAACAAGTTCAGTGGTGCACTGACTACACAATGAACCAATATGGCGCCTGACGCTCTTTATGTGAGCCGCGGTACAACAATATTCATATGCCAGACGAAATAGTCCTGTATTCATCCGCGTTCGTTGTAGGAGTTGCGTTCGTTATAGCATTCTCAATTTTATAGGTAAAACCGTTCATTATAGGAATATTCGTAGTAGAATCCGTTCGTTATAGCATACCCCACTGTAGTTTGCACAAGAGATCAAAATTTTAGTCCATTCGAGTAGTACATTTGAGTACAGTTACAAGTTGCTCAAAATTATGGCTTTTAATCCGGATCTTCGAGGATTCACTGTATGTACAGGAGGTCCCAGACTTACAAACGCCTGCCAATACAAACGGGGTTAAACTTGAAATTTACAGTATTTTATTGACCCTATGAATTATTTTTTACTTTCATTTACTGTATTTTGTCATTCTATTTTTTCTTTTGTCTTAAATTATGTAATGTATATAAGGACTTAGGCTATGATATAGTGGGATTTTAAACATACATGTAGCATGTGTTCCGACTTACTTACAAGTCCAACTTAAGAACGTCCTCAGGAATGAAACCCTTTCGTAGCCCGGGAGCCCCCTCATTGAACCTGATAGAACCCATGGAACCTCATAGATCCTCAGAACCCCTTAGAACCTCATAGAACCCCATAAAACCCCATAGAGCCCTATAAAACATAATAGAACCCCACAAAGCCTCATAGTACTCAATAAAACCTCATAGAAACCCCATAGAACCTCAAAGAACCCCATAGAACCTCACAGAAATCCATAGAACCTTGTGGAACCCCATAGAGCCTCGGAAAACCCCATGGAACCCCATAGAACTTCATAGAACCTCGTAACCCAGTAGAATCTTATAGAACCCCATAGACCCTCAGAGAACCCCATAGAACCCCATACAGCCTCAGAGAACCCCATAGAACACCATGGAACTCCATAGAACCCCATGGAACCTCATAGAACCTTGTAGAATCCCTGGGGGATCTGCTGCACCTGGTAGGGCCCTAGCGGTTGCTGCTATGAGGTTCTTAGATTGAACTTTTTGTGCAAGAGATAGGAAATGTAGGACTAGGGTGTGTTTACCTGGGATAGGGCATGGAGCTGAGAGGATGGATGGGGTTTTGTCAGGGGAGGGTACCAATCCAGTAGTGAGGGAGGTAACGACATAGGAAAGGTTAGGAGTGAGGAACTTTTCAAGAGGCATAGGGAGGCGCTGAGGACGGTTAGAGATAGGGGAGGGATCCTGATAGTATGTGGTGTCTTGCCTAGAACAGGAGTTGGTCGTGAATGGCTGTCCAGGGCAATTGCCGACTGGTAAAACATTGTGCAAGCAATGGGTTGGGCATTCACTGATAACTGGCAACCATTCAATGGCAACGACTACCTGTGCAGTCGTGACGGAGTACACTTGTCTCCCGGGGAGGTAAAGACGTTGTCTGCATCCGTGGAGTGTGAAATTGTCACTCCAAAGGGGGGGGGGGTTTCGCCAGTAGAGAGAGGTCGGGGTAAGTGGGAGTCAAAAAACAAGCAGGTCCTGGGAAGTAAAATTGGTTACTCAGGACACGGGGTAAAACAGTACCAGGGAAGGGAGCATTAGAAATAAAATAGACTTGCTGAGAGCGGTTGTATGTATGGAGAATGTAGACGTTATAGCAATCACCAAAACTTGGATGAATCTGGCGAGCAAGAACTTTTTATCAGAGTAAAGGAGAATAAATATCCAACAGGAAAACATAAGTTGGGGTGTTGTGCTGACTGACTGCCTTGTTCTCCTATTGGCTGTTATTTGGATTTATATTTTAATCCACCAATCACAGTAAAGTAAGGGATTGGTGGACGTATGTAATATGTACGACACCACGACCCAGAGCTACAGTTCTCTCGGCAGGTGGCTCCTCTGGGAGGGCCCCTGGGAGGCCCCCTTAGGGTCTAGCTGGCCCTTGGGGCCCCACTGCTTCTCGAAGATCCCCTGGGGGCACCGCTGACCCTGAGGAGAGCCCCTGGGGGCATCGCTTCCCCTAAGAAGAGCCCCTTGGGGCGACGTTACCCCTTGGCGGGCCCCTGGGGGTGACGTTCCTCCTTGGCGGGCCCCTGGGGGCGATGGTCTCCCTTGGCGGGCCCCTGGGGGTGACGTTCCTCCTTGGCGGGCCCCTGGGGGCGCCACCACACCTGAGAGGTCCCCTGGGGGCACCGGTGCCCCAAGGAGAGACCCTGTGGGTGCCACTGCACCTGGTAAAGCCCCTGGGTGCACCATCACCCATGGCAGGGCTCCTGGGTGCGCCGCCACCCATGGCAAGGCCCCTCGGGGCACCGACAGCCCTGGGAGAGCCCCTAACGGCGACGCACCTGGTAGGGCAAATAGTAGGGCCTCAGAGGGCACTATCACTGGATTGGCCGTGGGGGCAGTTGTTTTTTTGCACATTTAGAACACTGGGAGATATGAATAAAAACACCACCCATCGCATATCCAGTATCATCACACCATCAACAATGTAAAGGAGAATAAATATCCAACAGGAAAACATAAGCTGGGGTGTTGTGCTGACTGTCTGCTCTGTTCTCCTATTGGCTGTTATTTGGATTTACATTTTAGTCCACCAATCACAGTTAAGTAAGGGATTGCTGGACGTATGTAATATGTACGACACCACGACCCGGAGCTACAGTTCTCTCTGCAGGGGGCTCCTCTGGGAGGGCCCCTTAGGGTCTAGCCGGCCCTTGGGGCCCCACTGCTTCTGGAAGATCCCCTGGGGGCACCGCTGACCCTGAGGAGAGTTCCTGGGGGCATCGCTTCCCCTAAGAAGGGCCCCTTGGGGCGACGTTACCCCTTGGCGGGCCCCTGGGGGCGACGTTACCCCTTGGCGGGCCCCTGGGGGCGACGTTACCCCTTGGCGGGCCCCTGGGGGCGCCACTACAACTGAGAGGTCCCCTGGGGAGCACCGGTGCCCCTAGGAGACTCCTGTGGGCGCCACCGCACCTGGTAAGCCCTAGTGCGCCACAACCCCTGGCAGGGGCCCATGCGTGCACGCACCGTTGGCGGGGCGCAAGTCACCGACACCTGGGATAGCCCATAAGGGTGACGAACCTGATAGGGGCAAATAGAGGGCCCCAAGGGACACTATCACTGGGTTGACCGTGGAGGCAGTTGTTTTTGCACATTTAGAACATTTAGAACAATGGGAGAGATATGAACAAAAACACTGCCCATCGCATTTCATGTATCATCGCCCCATCAACAATGTAAGGAAGAATATCTCAACAGGAAAACTAGATGGGGTGTTGTGCTGACTGACTGCTCTGTTTTCCTATTGGCTGTTATTTGGATTTACATTTAGTCCACCAATCACAGTTAAGTAAGGGATTGCTGGACGTTTGCAATATATGTACGGCACGACGACCAAAGCTATAGGTCTCTTGGCAGGGGGCTTCTCTGGGAGGGCCCTGAGAGGGCCTGAGGGTCTAGCTGCCTTGGGGCGCCATTGGCTTTGGAAGATCCCTGGGAGCACCGCTGACCCTGAGGAGGGCCTGAGGGCATCGTTTCTCCTAAGAAGAGCCCCTGGGGCGACGTTACCCAGACAGGCTCCTGGGGCGTTTTTCTTGGTCGACCCTGGGGGGCTTACCACACCTGAGGTCCCATGGGAGCAGCGTTGCCTCTGGAGAGCCTGTGGGTGCCACCGCACCTGGGAAAGTCCCTGGGTGCGCCACCGCCCTGGAAGGGCCCTGGTGTGTCGACACCCTTGGCATGGCCCTGGGGGTACCGACACTGGGATAGCCCTAAGGGTGACGAACCTGATGGGGACAAAGGAGGGCCCCAGGAAACACTATCACTGGATTGACCTGGGTCAGTTGTTTTGCACATTTGGAACAATGGGAGATATGAATAAAAAACACAGCCATCGCATTTCCAGTATCATCGCACCCATCAACAATGTAAGGAGAGTAAATATCCAACAGGAAAACATAAGTTGGTGTTGTGTGACTGACTGCTCTGTTCTCCTATTGGCTGTTATTTGGATTTATTTAGTCCACCAATCACGGTTAAGTAAGAGGTTGCTGGACGATTGCAATATATGCGACACCATGACCAGCTTTAGGTCTCTTGGCAGGGGCTCCTCTGGTAGGGCCTGAAAGGGCCCCTGAGGTCTAGCTGGCCCTTGGGGCGCCACTACGTCTGGAAGATCTGGGGGTGCTGACCTGAGGAGAGCCCTGGGGGCTCCTTCCCTAAGAGCCCTTGGGGCGACGTTGCTTCTGGCCCCTGGGGGTGACCTTCCTTTGGCGGGCCCTGGGAGGGCCAGACACCTGAGAGGTCCCCTGGGGGACTCCGGTGCCCCTAGGAGACCCTGTGGGCGCCATCGCGCCTGGTAAAGCCCCTGTGGCCCACCATCCTGGCAGGGACCCTGGGTTGCTGCCACCCTTGGTAGAACCCTGGGGACACCGACACTCCTGGGAGAGCTTCTAAGCGTGACATACCTGGTAGGGCAAATAGTAGGGCCTCTGGGGACATTATCACTGGATTGACCGTGGGGCAGTTGTTTTCGCACATTTAGAACTAATGGTAGATATGAATAAAAAACACGCCCATCGCATATCCTGTATCATCACACCATCAACAATGTAAAGGAGAATAAATATCCAACAGGAAAACATAAGTTGGGGTGTTGTGCTGACTGACTGCCCTGTTCTCCTATTGGCTGTTAGTGTTTATATTTTAATCCACCAATCACGGTTAAATATGGGATTGGTGGACGTATGTAATATGTACGTTACCACGACCCAAAGCTATAGTTCTCTTGGCAGGGGCTCCTCTGGGAGGCCCCTATGAAGGCTTATAGGGTTTAGCCGCCGCTGGGCGCCACAGCTTCTGCAAGATCCTGGGGGGTGCTTCCCCTAAGCTCTAGGTGCGACGTTACCCTGGCGGGCCCCTGGGGCGATCGCTTCTTCGGTCCCTGGGGTACCACACCTGAGAGGTCCCATGGGGAAGCACTGGTGCCTCAAGGATAGCCCTTCTAGCCACCGCATCCTGGTAGTCTCTTTGCGTGCTTGTTTGCAGGGCCCCGGTGCGCTCCCCACTTTGTAGGCCCTGGGGGCACTGACACCCTGGGATAGCACAAGGGCGGGCACTCAGGGCAAACAGTAAGGGTCTCCAGGGGACACTATCACTGGATTGACCGTAGGGAAGTTTGTTTTTTGCACATTTAGAACAATGGTGGATATGAATAAATACACCGCCCATTGCATATCCTGTATCATCACACCATCAACAATGTAAAGGAGAATAAATATCCAACAGAAACATAAGTTGGGGTGTTGTGCTGACTGACTGCTCTGTTCTTCTATTGGCTGTTATTTGATTTTTATTTTAATCCACCAATCACAGTTAAATATGGGATTGGTGGAGTGGGCATTATGTAATGACACCACGACCGAAAGCTATAGTTCTCTTGGCAGGGGGCTCCTCTGGGAGGTCCCAGGGCTCCTCTTGGTCATTTAGCTGCCCTTGAGTGCTCTGCTTAGATCACCTGGGGCACCGCTGACCCTGAGGAGACTGGGGGCATGCTTCTCTAAGAAGAGCTCCTAGGTGCGACGTTACCCTTGGCGGCCCTGGGGTGATGTTTCCCCCTGGTGGTCCCCTGGGGTGACGTTCCCTTGCGCCTCACACTACACTGAGAGGTCTCCTGGGGGCACCGGTGCCTCAGGAGAGCCCCTCTGTGGGTGCCACCGCACCTGGTAAAGCCCCCTAGTTGCGCCACACCAGCTCCTTGGGCAGGCTGCCACTGCTTATAGGTTCTAAAATGACACTCCTTGGGATAGCCCATATGCGTGATGACCTGGTAGGGCAAACAGGAGGGCCCTCATGACACATCATCGATTGATTGCGGAGGCAGTTGTTTTTAATATTTAGAACATTTAGAACAATGGAGATATGAATAAAAACACTGCCCCATTCCATTTCATGTATCATCGCCCCATCACTAAATTTCCAACAGGAAAACATGTTGGGGTGCTGACTGACTGCTCTGTTTTCTATTGGCTGTTATTTGATTTACATTTTAGTCCACCAATCACAGTTAAGTTAAGGGATTGCTGGACGTTTGCAATATGTGGCACGACGACCGAAAGCTATAGGTCTCTTTGGCAGGGGGCTTCTCTGGTGCTCCCTGAGAGGCCCTGAGGGTCTAGGCTGCCCTCTTCTTGGGGGCGCCATTGCTTCTGGAAGATCCTCTGGGAGTACTGCTGACCCTGAGGAGAGCCCCTGAGGGGCATCGTTTCCCTAGAAGCCCTTTGGGGCGACGTTACCCAGACAGGCCTTGGGAGCTGATGTTTTCCTGGTCGACTTCTGGGGCGCCACTCACACCTGAGAGGTCCCATGGGAGTGCTGCTCTAGAGAGCCTGTGGAGTTACACCGCACCTGGGAAAGTCCCTGGGTGCGCCACCGCCCCCTGAAGGGCCCTTGGTGTCGACACCTTGGCATGGCCCTTGGGGGCACCGACACCTCTTGGGATAGCCCCTAAGGGTGACAGATCCTGATAGGGCAAAGAGGAGGGCCCCAGGAACACTATCACTGGATTGACCCTGGGTCAGTTGTTTTGCACATTGGAACAATGGGAGATATGAATAAAAACACCGCCCATCGCATTTCCAGTATCATCGCACCCATCAACAATGTAAAAGGAGGAGTAAATATCCAACAGGAAAACATAAGTTGGGTTGTTGTGCTGACTGACTGCTCTGTTCTCTATTGGCTGTTATTTGATTTTATTTTTAGTCCACCAATTGCCAGTTAGTGAGGATTGCTGACGGTTGCAATATGTACATATTGGCGATGAAAGCTTTTTAGGTCTTTGGCAAGGGGCTGTGGTGCCTGAAAGGGCCCTGAGGGTCTAGCTGGCTTGGGGCGCCTACTGTCTGAAGATCCTGGGTGGCTGACCCTGAGGAGGTCCCTTGGGGCATCTGCTCTAAGAGCCCCTTGGGGCGTGTTGCTAATTGGGGCTGGGGGGTGACCTTCTTGGCGGGGCCTGGGAGGGCCAGACACTTGAGGGGTCCCCTGGGGGAAGTTCCAGAGACCCTGTGGGCGCCATCGTGCCTGGTAAGCCCTGTGTGGCCCACCTCTGGTAGGGATCTTGAGTGCTTGCTGCCTTTGGTAGAACCCCTGGGGGCACCGGCACCCTGGGAGAGTTTGTATATACCTAGAAAAATAGTGTGGCCTCTGGACATTATTCACTGGATTGGACCGTGGGGCAGTTGTTTTGCACATTTTAGAAATAATGGTAGATATGAATAAAAACACAGCATCGTATATCCTGTATCATCACACCATCAACAATGTAAGTGGAGAATAAATATCCAACAGGAAAACATAAGTTTGGGTGTTGTGTTGACTGACTGCCCTGTTTCCTATTGGCTGTTATTTGTATTTATATTTTATTGTCCACCAATCATGAGTTAAATATGGATTGAGGCGGCATGTAATATGTCGACAATTGCTTCGACCCAAAGCTATAGTTCTTCTTGCAGGGCTCTGGGAGGGTTCCCCATGAAGGCCCCTTAGGGTTTTAGGCCCCTTGGGGGCGCCAGCCGCAGATCCTGGGGGCATTGCTTCCCTAGAAAAGCTTCCTAGGTGCGGCGTTACCTCTTGCGTCCCTGGGGGATGTTTCCTCTCTGTGGGCCTGTGTGCTACCACACCTGAGAGTCCCATGGGCACTGGTGCCTAGGAGAGCCCCTCTGTGCACGCACCTGGTAAGCCCTGTTGAGTTTTTGTCAGTTTCTGGGGCAGGGCCCTGGGTGTGCTTCGCCATTGGCATGGTCCTGGGGTTGACACCCCAAGGATAGCCCTGAGGGCAATGACACCCTGTAGGACCTTGGGCGACATGCCTGGTAGGGCAAATAGGAGGATTTGGCTTATCACTGGATTGACCGTGGGGAAGTTGTTTTGCACGTTTAGAACAATGTGGATATGGAATAAAGACACCGCCCGTTTATTATCCTGTATCACACACCATCAACAAATATCCAAGAGGAAAATATGTTGGGGTGTGTGCTGAATGGACTGCCCTGTTCTCTATTGGCTGTTATTTGTATTTATATTTTTAATCCAATAATCACAGTTAAATATGGATGGTGGGCGTAATATGTCGATACCACGTATTCAAAGCTATAGTTCTTCTTGGCAGGGGGTTCTCTGAGTCTCTTAGGCTCCTTATGGTTTAGCTGGCCCTTGGGGTGCCACTGCTTCTGCAAGATCCTAGGGTTGCTTCCCCTAGAAAAGGCTCTAGGTGCGATGTTGCCTCTGGCGGGCCCTGGGGGGATAAGCCTTCGGGCCCCTGGGGGCTAGCACACCTGAGAGGTCCTGATGGGGGCACCGGTGCCTGAGGAGAGCCTCTGGTGCCAATCAAGCCAGAAGCCCCCATGCCACCGGCTGGCAGGGCCCCTGGTGCGCCCCTTTTCAGTCCTGGGGCACGGACACCCTGGGATAGTCATTCCCTATGCGGGAGCATTCCTAGGCAAAGTAAGGCCCTTCATGGGGGCAGCTATCACTTGATTGACTGGGAGTTTTTTTGCACATTTGTTTTTAGACAATGGGATATGAATAAAAACACCGCCTATTGCATTTCCTGTATCATCTAATTGTTCAACAATGTAAGGAGAATATACAACAGGAAAACATAAGTTGGGGGTGTTGGTGCTGACTGACTTCCTCTGTTTCTTCTATGGCTGTTATTTGTATTTTTGTTTTAGTCCGCAATCACAGTTAAGTGGATTTGTGGACGATAA